>NC_136789.1:1602500-1745000 GCF_951216825.1 Electrona antarctica | reverse complement strand
CGCTGCACCCTAATTCCTTGATAGTAGTTATTCTGGGGTCAATAAAGGTGTACATTATTTTATTTTATAATTGTATGAATTATATTCTGTATCTTTTCACTGCTATAAACATATGAATTCGAAAGCAGACCGACTGTCAAGTGTCTCAATATTTCACTTTTATTTGGGTTTCCATTTTTCCATACCATGATGGGAGCCTAGATTGAAAAAGCCATTTCCACCATGTAAACAATAATGCACATTTTAAGTAAATGGAGACCAAACCTTTCTACTATATTCATGTTAGTATTTTGATATGAAAACCCAGACAGACAGACAGACAGACAGACAGACAGACAGACAGACAGACAGACAGACAGACAGACAGACAGACCTGTCTCTGGCTGTTACGGCCTAGAGGAGATAATTACTGCAGCATTACAGTTGTTTGCTAAAAGCTCAAGAGACCACCCCTAATGGTGACTGTTTCATCCCTGCTAACCCGACTCCTCGTCACTTGTCAGAATAACATCACTCCGTGCAATAGGAGACGGTCATTAATGAGATCCTCTGTGAACTGGTCTGAACAAAACACCTATTAACAGTATATGATGATAATTAGGCCCAAGAGAGCCAGAGAGCGGCCAGGCAAAGGTTGTTTATCAGACCTATCTGGAACTCAGAAGATAACACTAATCACAGATTAGATACATTACACATGATAGTGATAGCTAATTCAAAATAAGTTAAGCTATTAAAAACTAATTGTCAACCCTGATAGCTCCTGGGATATAGAGGGCCTTGGAATTCACTCTCTAAGGCACTGCAATATTCTAACTGAAAACATTTCCTTGTTCTTCAAAAAAGGGCTTTGCATTGCATACAAATAGTATGAGTAATATATATATATATATATATATATATATATATATATATATACATACATACATACATACGCACGCACGCACACACGCACGCACGCACGCACGCACACACACACACACACACACACACACACACACACACACACACACACACACACACACGCACACATATATAACATATATAATATTAAACAGCACCAAACAACAGAGAGAGGGAGAGAGAGAGAGAGCAAAATGAGGAAAATAATTGGTACAGTAGGGATAAGAAGTGAGCCCTCTGCACATCCACCACTGAGACCTAAGTTGACCTACTGTATGTCCACTGGCCCTGGAGTCGGGTCCCAGATCCTACAATATGTTATCCCTAATTCTATTAGCTGTTGGTCAGTGGGAGCGATGGGGTTACCTTTGAGCTCTGAGCCCACACGGACTGCTCATTACACACCACACTGTACTACTGTACCATTGTACCAGTGCCATAAACACAACCCTTAACATACATGAATGCTCCTGGATTGTTACTCAGTACACACTACGCACGCACACATGCATGCATGCACGCACGCACGCACGCACGCACCAAGCTGAACCCAGACAAGACTGAGCTTCTCTTCTTCCCAGTCAAGTCCTGCCCGATGCGGGAGCTAACTATTTCCATAGACAACGCCTTGGTAACGTCTGTCCCAACAGCCAGGAACCTTGGTGTTGTCCTGGACAGTCAGCTCTCGTTCAAAGCACACATTACAGCCGTCACTCGATCCTGTAGGTTTACACTCTACAACATTCGACAAATCAGACCCTTCCTCACCCAGGAGTCAGCCCAGCTCCTTATCCAGACATCAGTCATGTCAAAACTTGACTATTGTAACTCCCTCCTTACTGGCCTACCGGCATGCGCACTTAAGCCTCTACAATTGATCCAAAATGCCGCAGCCAAAATTCTCACATGTCACTCCCCTTCTCTGCTCCCTCCATTGGCTCCCGGAGTACAAAACTCTGATGCTGGCATTCAAAGCAACTAAAGGTATGGCACACCCATATCTTGCAAGTCTGATCGCACCCATAAACCCTCCCGTGCGCTCAGAGCAGCCGACAAACGGAAGCTGGAAGTACCTTCGCTAAAAATGCCGGGACAACGCTCCACACGTCCCAAACACTTCTCCCTTCTGGCTCCAAAACTATGGAATGCACTTCTCATTACAATCAGAACTGCAAACTCACTCTCAATCTTCCGCCGCAGTCTAAAAACCCACCTCTTCAGACTCCATCTTAGCCCATAGCACTTGCCGTAGTACTTGCCCTGGCCTCAACCTCCTACAGGCGTATGCATAGGCTCAACTTATGTAACTTAAATAGCACTTTATGTAGACATAGCACTCTATAGTGTATACACATAGTTTCATTAGATAGACATTACACTGTTAGGTTCTTAAGCTTACGTATGATTCATGATGACCATTTTTTATGTATTTGATGTATTACCATGTTTTTTGTTCTTGCTTACTATAAATCGCTTTGGATTAAGAGCATCTGCTAAATGCCTAAATTGTACATTTTAATATAAAAAAGTGCTATAACAGGCCCAGGTAAAACATTTGGTGTAAAACATTTGCGGCCCTATTTTTGTTAGTGTCTTACCCCTTACCTATTTTTGTTAGTAAGTAAGTAGCCTTGCCGAGCCTATCTCCTGTTTCTGTAGCGTGAGGGAGCTTGATGTACAAGTACACCCCCTGGACATGACGCTAGTATGTCGCAGGGACTTACCCCCAATCCAACCCTTGATGCTGAGTGTCAAGCAGGGAGGCACTGGGTCCCATTTTTAGAGTCTTTGGTATGACCCGGCCGGGGATCGAACCCCGACCTCCCAGTATCAGGGCAGACACTCTAACCACAAGGCCACTGAGCTGGTTTGTTAGTGTCTTACCCCTTATCCTTAAAGTTCTATTTTGAAAAACATTTTTAAAGTGTTCAATTAGCTGATCTAGACCGACACGTTGTGAGCTTGTATGTAGATCGTCTATCTGAACTATTAAAAAATGTTTTTCAAAATAGTAAAAAGAAAAAAAAAGGCAAAGAAGCTTAGGGATAAGGCACTGATGAAAATAGGGCACCTTTACTTGGTGCACACATGCACACACACACGAACACACACACGCACGCACGCACACACGCACGCACATACAGGTTGCAAAACATAGTCTCGGCCACGCCTTCGGCCTGGCGGAGACAAAAATAAAAAAATAAAGTGACATCCAATTATAAAATGGACTGCCAATTGATTCTTCTACTAGGACAAGAGCACACCTCACACAGGCAGACCACAGCACACATCTCAACATCTAGAAGTTTGTATACTTTCAACAACTCTGCAATCTCATTATGATATGAAACGGTATGTTATATGAACGGTAATGTTTTTTGTAGATTCAAGGATACAATTGCTAGAAAAGATAAATAAGTTAATGGTGTGTAATTTAAATCATGAGACATGGATATACTATTTCAGTTACTGTTGCACATGCAGCGATAACTTTCACACACACACACAAATGGGAGGAATACAACATAATGAATGGTCAAATAACTTGAATTGAATTATGAATGAATTATTAACCTGTGACATTGTTTCCTTTTTAATTATTCTGTTTAGAGTTCTGTTGTTTCGGATGGAAAACGTGACAATGGTTACTCCCCTGAAGCAGCCGATTGTGTTTGAAATCGTGGGCTTTCATGTGCCAGAAGGCCAGGGGCCTTTGCTTTTCTTCCTAGCTCTGCTCAACTACCTGATGGTGGTGCTGGGTAATGGGCTGGTGGTGAGTGGCATCGTATGCGATAGGGCCCTGCACAGACCCATGTATGTGATGGTTTGCAACCTGGCAGTTTGTGATCTGCTGGGAGGAACGACTGTGCTCATTCGCCTCATGATATACTTCTTGACGGGGCAAAAGAGGATCGCTTACAACACTGCCATCTCCCAGGCCATCTCTGTGCACATTTACGGTTGTGCAGTGCAGACGATTCTTTCAGCAATGGCCTATGACAGGTATTAGACTAGTGCAGAGCACTACATTTAGGGTCAAAAAACACAATTTTTATTATGTACCTTAGAACAGTGATTCTCAAACTTTTGCAAGTCAAGGACCCCTAGAAGAGAATATTTGTTTAAGAGTTTTTAACATTAATACATTTTTTCAAGATTTTCTTTTAAATGCAAAAAAATTGCAGATGTAAAAGCTTAAGGCAGCAAGACATGACTACTTCTACAGTATATTCATAGACCGTACATATTTTCCTAGCTACTCACTGTTGAAAGACAGTCATTCTCTCTCATTATTCACTTTTGGTATAGTGTACACATCTTCTTAATACTATACGTCTTTCTTAATACTATATTTATTGTTATTTGTAGTTTGTGCATATTCATTCATATACTGTACTTGACAGACTGTTAAAAACTGCATATATCCAGCTCTATACTCATAGTTGATAATCTGTGCATACAATAATTCAGAGTCACTGCCAATAAATGTATAGTGATATATTTATTCATATATTCACTGTGCAATTATATTTATTGATTGACTGTACATATATATATAATCTTTTTATAACAGAAGCCCAGCTGGGGCAAGTATTAAACAGACATAATAAAATATAAAAATAAAACTCAATCCCCTATCCCACCCTCCCCCCACCCACAATCCAAAGGATAGTCGGAAAACATATACAAATAAATAAATATATCTATCTATATACACATATACACAAAAATACATACACAAAAAACAAAAAATGATCATAGCAGAGCAGATTTTGTTATGTGCATACGCACGGCACACTATGCAGTTTGTGTGTTGTGGTAGAATGTCATAAACGGGCCCCAGGTCTTGTAAAAAAAATCTCAGAGCCTGCAATTGAAAACCTTAACATCTCCAACTCGAGACAAGACATTATATCACGAAGCCACTGATGGAGACTGTACATATATATTCAATCATTCAGAGATACAGTGCAGATAATAGTGTATATATATAGCAGCCCAGCATTACTTTATGACACATGAATTTCCATCCGGAGATGGTACGATGTTTATCTTTATCTTGTGGCAGCGGTGGCCGAACGGATAGCGGCGCGGTCTTGATACCGGAAGGTTCCTAGTTCGAATCAGCCGTCCGACACGTTAAAATTACCACCGCCGAAGTGCCCTTGAACAAGGCATTGAACCACTACGATGAAATGTGTTCTATGAGCAGGGCCTGGCTGGAAACAAGTTCTTGAGCTTAGCCCAGATACCCTGGGTAAATATAGATTTCATTTCATTTCATTTCAACAAAAGGCCCAAACCACACCAGTTGCAACTCCTTGAGACAAAACCGTTTTAAGGTCAACCACACCAATGCAACGCCTTGCAACGCAATGAGTTGCATTGGTGTGGTTGACCTTAAAACGGTTTTGTCCCAAGCAGTTGCAAGTGGTGTGGTTTAGGCTTTAGAGTTGAACATATACTATCAACATGCTGAATCTTCACTAATAACTTTTTGTCTTCAGCATTATGGTTAGAACATTGAGGTCCTGAATTCAAACAAGGGTGAATTAATGGGCTAATGATGGATGTGCATTAAACGGTGTGGTCATATACTATACTGTACTGCCATTCGTGCTACTCTACTTCAGGACTGTATTGTGCTTTCTGTTTTCTGTGCCTACTACTAATACTAATGTATCTAAACAAAGCCTTAGTTTTGACCTGTTTGTGACCATTGCCCATATAAAATGTAAATATAGATGATGAAGTGAGATGATCAAACTATGTCCTAGATGCGACAACTGGTTCTACTAATACACTAATTATGATGACTTTGTTTCACAGGTATTTGGCTGTGTGTCAGCCACTGAGATACCATGCCATTATGACGTCTTCACGGCTGGTCTTCTCATGTGTCCTGCCCTGGCTGGTTGCTTTTCTCTGCATCGGTGTGCTCTTTGCCCTCAATGTGGGCACACCGCTGTGTGGCGCCATCATCAACCATGTCTACTGTAGTAACCGCTCCATTCTGCAAAATGCCTGTGCACCCACACCAATAAACAATATCTATGGTCAGGTTTAAGAACATTCAATTCACAATAAGATGTTATAAACAAACTTTGCCTATTCTTACACATTTTGGAATGAAACAAAGTGTTTATTAGCTTTATTAGTAAAGTTATCAATAACTTACTTCCAACAAGGAATTGCCTGTAGCTGTTTTACACAGCTGTTTTACACAGAAAAGGACTTATATTCTATTCTTTATTGTGTAGTTTTTTTTGTTTCTTAACAAGTTATTCATTGGTGTTTACAGTGTTACCGGTTACCCTGGTTACAGAGTCCTCACAGAGTCCCCCCCCCCCCCTATTCATGTCAGTGGAAGTTGCGCAGTGGCGTTTTGAAGCACCCGGAAGAACCATCTACTTCCGCATTTGACCACCAAATTTTGGTGGTCAAATGCGGAAGTGCAACCGAGCTAGCCTGGCTAATAAGCCAGACTAATATCACACAACACTGTCGCGGTATATTAGTCTGGGCTGGCTCCACTTGGATTTCATTTCCCGGGGGGCGGGTTCAAACATTTTCTCTTCGACGCAATTGGTCAGAGCTACTGTCAGTCAAAGGTCTCAAGCATTGAACGTCACTGTACCAAAGCCCGCCCATATTGCATACCGTGTCCCGATTGGCCCGACCTGTTCTCGGTTGTAGGAAAGAGGCGTGCTACTGAGCCTCGCCAGACCCTAATCCGCTGGCAGGCAAATTTTTTTTTTGCCAACGGCTGATTCGGTCTGGTTTATTAACCAGGCTACAACCGAGCGCTCAATGTTAAAGCCCAGCTGCACAGGGTTTCCCTGTCATGAATCCACGGGTCCGCCTGCAGTCCCTCCTCTTACCACTAGGGCCGAGCGCCTCAACATTGGAGAGCCTCACTGGGGCCTTGAGGGCAGTAGCATGTTTATAATCTTCTATTGGTTTCCACTACGCTTCAGAGTAAGCCTGCCGGAAACCAATAGAATGAAAGGTTAACTCATTGTTAACTCTCTTCACTGTCATATCACAGTGAAGGGTTCGAAAAAGTGTAATGTATAAATGAGTCCCTTGTCTGTCTTCAGGTTTGTGCATGTCCTGGTGTCTGAGCACCGGTACCTTCCTCGTTATTGCCTTCTCCTACATCAAGATCCTCCAGGCCTGTGTTAGGCAGAGCGCCGACAGTGGGAGTCGCAGCAAAGCAGTCCAGACCTGTGCGACACACCTGGTGATCTACGTCTTCTACGAGTTGTCCTCTGTGGTCATCATCATGAGCCAACGATTCAGCACGGCATCTCCGAATGTCAAGAAGTTCTGTAGCATTCTATTTGTTATAATTCCACCAGTCATTAACCCCATTATCTATGGCCTTGTCACTAAAGAGTTGCGCTTAAGTATAATTAAGCAATTAACCAAAAAAAGAATGCTCAAACGGACCTCGACTGTCAAAGCTAACAATTGAAAGGTGCTTTATGGACCTGTGTTTTTGAACATCTGGTTTCACAAATTAATTCCGCATTGTCAAACCACTGAACCCAAAATTGCTCCCGATGTGCTGGTTGGTACCTTGCATGGCTTCCGCAGCAATCGGTGTATGAATGTGTGTGTGATTGGCTGAATGTAATGCACAATCTATGTAAAGCGCCTTGGATAAAGGCGCTATATAAATGCACCATTTACCATTTACCATTTGCAGATTCTTTGTTCATCTTCATTTTATTGTAATTTGAAACATTTCCTAATTATCAATTGATATGTAAAAATACACTGTAGGTTAATATTTTATTTACATAATTTGCACCATCACATTCTTACACTTTGGGGATTACCCCCCTTAACGTGGCGTTGAAGTGAAGATTATAGCACAGACCCTTATACATTATATAAGAGCTTATTATATAAGAGCTTATTATATAAGATTATAGCACAGACCCTTATACATTATATAAGAGCTATAGGGTAGCATTCCATTTTGTTTGTCTTTACTGAGAGACAGCCAGTAAGAAATCTGAGACTCTTCTCATGGGATTTGAACAGACAAGCGAGGGCATTATATAGCCGCAATTATAAATGTTTGTCTGCCTTTGTGTATGTACTGTATGTCTACAGTATGTAAATAATAGTGAAAACATATGGAGACAACATATGGAGTGTATAATAATCAAAATGTATACTTTTGAAAATGGCAGAGGCTATGCCTTTTTTCATTCCACCCTATCACAGATATTTTACCTACAGAAGCCGTACATACATAACCTCACACCTATTTTACAGTATATATGAAAATAACCAACATGATATTGATAGTTAAATTATAGCTATATCTTCTGTGACACAAAAAGGATGACCAAGACCTTCATGGCTGTTGAAATTTAAGCTTAAGAATTTTGAAAATAAGTTGTCATATTGTGTTTTATATTCATATCAAGCTAAACGGCAAACCTTTGATCTAAACAGAATGTAAAAAGACTTCATGTCTGGTGGACTTTGAAAATGCGTTTGAAGTTTTCCTTACAGGAAAAATTGTTAAGTTGTTGAATAAAATTTCGTTCAACTAAATGAAAATGTATAATGTCCTCATTACTTCTCCCTGGAGAATATGTTGACAGTTACTATGACAGCTGACATCTTGCTGACATCTTGCTGAAAACAAACCCTTCTCCACCATTTATAAAAACAGACAGAGGGTGTTCTTGTTACTTGCTTAAGGTTGTCCGGTGAATGTTACAACAGGAACAAGACGGACTGTTGAGGAACGAGGAAGAAGAAGAGCAGGTATTTCTCCATCTAATTTTTTTTATTTCAAGAAAAATATTTTCATCATTCCAATTTAAGTTGAATGTCTTCATTCTAAAGCAAAAACCAATCAACTATATGGTGACTCATAATAATCTATATTGAGTGATGCTGCTTTCTTGGTTTTTCCATTGCTTTTTGTAGACAAAGTAATTGTAATTTCCTAACCTTATAGTGTCACCATTCATACTAAAGGCAAATTGTTTTATTTTGTTTGTTTGTTTTTTATCATGGAGTCAAAATATCTAGAGTAGATACTGCCAATCATTCATAGCAGTGGATAGAAGAGTTCATGTGAGCTTTAAACCCAGATCTGTGCATTTGCAACCCCCACTAACCTTGAGTACTAATTAAACATGGTCTGACTACTGCATGTTCTTCTAAAACTCTGACATGTTTGTTTTGTATTTCTCCAAAGTAGAATCCTTCTCTTCAGTTTCTATGTTTTGCCTTTACTTTAACAGGAGACTACTATCTTCTACAATATGTGACTATGTGCCTTGGGTAACTGTTTTGAGTCCTAACTGTGTCATCTCTCTTGTTTTAGGTCGATGGATAACTACACTTACAACAGCCTCGTACTCCAGCTTGAGGGGTTAAAGGTCACAGAGAAATCTGTGGTCCCTGTCTTTATCTTCTTCTTTGTTTCCTACTTGTTTATTATGTTTGCCAACGTGGGGATTGTAGTTCTGATTGGCATCGAAAAGAGCCTTCACCAGCCCATGTATATTCTCTTTTGCAGCCTGCCAATCAATGATATCATTGGGAACACTATAATGGTACCTCGTTTGCTCAGAGACATTCTGGTGCCTCCGTCTGAGCGGCTCATCAGTTACAATGAGTGTGTGGTCCAGGCGTTCTGTACGCACATGTTCGGTACAACCTCTCATACAATACTAATGATAATGGCTTTCGATAGGTATGTGGCCATCTGCAATCCCTTGCGCTATACCACCATCATGAGTGGTAAAATGCTGATTAAGCTGACTGTGTCTGCGTGGGGTGTAGCTTGTGTTTTGGTGGGTATTCTACTTGGCTTAACCATACGGCTGAACAGATGCAGGACTATGATCACAAACCCGTTCTGTGACAATGCTTCACTGTTCAAACTTTCTTGTGAGAGCGTTTTTATCAATAATGTCTATGGGCTCACTTTCACTGTGGTACTTTTTACATCATCTATAGGGGGTGTAGCTCTCACCTACACTAAGATCACAGCTGTTTGCCTGACCAGTAACAACAAGAGTTTGAACACTAAAGCCCTGAAGACATGCAGCACTCACCTGTCTGTATACATGATTATGCTTTTATCTGGAATTCTTATCATTGCTCTTCATCGTTTCCCACAGTTGTCAGACTATAGGAAGCTCTCAGCCATTCTGTTTCACATCATCCCTGGCAGCCTAAACCCCATCATTTATGGAGTGCAGTCTAAAGAAATACGCAAATTCTTGTCAAATGTATGTCGGTCCAAACAAAAAGTGTTTCCTTAATTTTAAGTTTACTGGCTTGTTAGTTTTTTCTTTCTTTTTTAATTACTAATGATGAATCCTGTGAAAACATGCACCTGGAGTGTCTTGTTGCGATTTCATGTCTTTTGTTGGCATGTATGTATTATACCTACAAATGGTTGCAGTTAGGTGAATTATAAATAAGTATTAAAATATGTCTACGGTCATTTTGATTGCTCAACTTATTATACGCCACACAATGAATGAAATTATAAATGTGAATCAATTTTGAAGTTGTACATCATTTGTTTTAGGATTGGTGCCAATCGGATAGTATTTAAAATAATTCCCCATCAGTCCTTATTCTTGCTTAGAATATGGATTGTTTTTTTATATACAAAAAGAGCATCTACATACTCTGCATTCAGAATAAATGTCTTGAACCCACAATGTATAAACTAAAATAAAACATAAAACATGCAGATAATGGGCTTGTTTAGACACAGCTTGCTAAAGTCTGATAACATAATTTGAACAATGAATTTGGTACAGAAATACAATATTATTCTGATTTGTATATTTACAGCACTATATGACGTTGCGGGCATCCACGCACGCACACACACACACACACACACACACACACACACACACACACACACACACACACACACACACACACACACACACACACACACACACACACACACACACACACACACACACACACACACAGTAGGCCTATATGTCAACACAATAATATATGTATGTATCATGTAGTACTATAGGGTGTGTAGGATGGGTGACAAATTCCAAATGTACTTGTACAATGAATTTAGCTTTCTCTCTCCATTCTGTCATAAACTATAGTAAAACCAAACCAAAGGGGGTAGAGTGGCTGGATGGTAACTGCAAGGTTGCCAGTTCGAACCCGGGCTCCCCCAGAGTTGGTGTCGAAGTGTCCTTGCACTATATATTTCTAAAACATTTCAAAGATTTATTTTCAGGCAAACATGTCCACCGTAAGATGAACCTAAATAGGTTTGAATGGGGTTTCTAGGTGTAAGTATGTAGGACAAGTAGCCAAAGTTTGTGTAATTGCCATTGAGAATGCATTGGGCGTTTAAGTTAAATAACTCCGAAACTACAAATCATTTCAAAGTAAAAAGTTTCAGCATGTGTCTCCACAGTAAGCTGAATTATAAAATGTGTGAATGGAGTTTCTAGGTGAAAGTGCTTTTTTGACGTGCCAATATCTGCCATTGAGCCCCATTGTGAATTTCTCAAATTTGAAAGCACTATATTTCTAAAACTATGAAACATTTCAAAGATTCCATTTCAGGCAAACATGTCCACCGTAAGATGAACCTAAATAGGTTTGAATGGGGTTTCTAAGTGTAAGTATGTAGGACTAGTAGCATGGCAAAGTTTGTGCTATTGCCATTGAGAATGCATTGGGCGTTTAAGTAAAATACGGGGGGGACATATTTTGACAGCAGAAACTGCCTGTCATAATTTCTCCCTATTCCAAAGCCCCCCCCAGGTACATTATATATTTAAACTATTTTCTGCAATGGTACACTTATATCATATATATTTCAGTGGGTAGATCTTGTTGAGCTGGTCATTTTGAAAGTAGATCTCACGTCATAAATGTGTGGGCACCCCTGATGTAGGCCTACCGATTTCAACAGTTTTCCGTCTGAAGTCTGAAGTCCCTAACACAGATCAAAGGAGCAAGCTGAGGGAATATCTCACAAAGTTTGTGAGATTTGTGTTCTCAATCTGAGCAGGCTGGGTTGCACTGCTTTGATTGATTGATTGATTGATTGATTGATTGATTGATTGATTGATTGAGTACTTTATTAGGCAGAAATGTAAACAGAGAACAGTTAACTTATTTTACATTCAGGTTTTTACATTCAGGTCCTGGGTATTCAATTCATAATCATGACATGAAAAATCAAAATCATCACAAAAAATTATAAAAAAAGGTATAGTTTGGGGAAAAAATAAAGGGGGTTATAAAGAGAGTCATGCACTTGACTAAGGGAGGAGCGATCATTTTGTCTCCCTTTGGCCTGTTGAAAGGTAGATTTTCAGACATAAACGTCAGTGATTTGGACGTCAGCGATTTGCATTTCTTTTAGGGAAGGGGTAAGGGCATTCCTACTCATCTGATGGACTCCGGCGGTGCACCATCTATAGAAGATGGAACTTGGAATATGCAAAGGACAGACACAGACATTGACCCGGTTTCCCAAAGGACACATGGTGTAAGAGGTATGGTGTATAGCACATGCTCAGATGCCCTCTAGGCCGCACACAGAAGCCTAGTGTGAACATAGACATTCCGTGCATAGATAATGCATGGAATATTATATAATATTATATATTATATAATATAATAATAATAATATAATATATATTATATTATATATATAATATACAGTATATATATTAAGAGTAAAGAGAGCCTACTGTCAGCTGTCCAGCAGTCCAAATATTATTCAATTGCATTTCAGAATGGTAGACCTGAGGCCTACCATACTAGGCCTGAGGCCTGAGGCCTACCATTGCGTGGAACATCTATGCACGGAATGTCTATATTCACAGGCTTCTGTGTGCGGCCTAGAGGGCATCTGAGCATGTGCAACACCATACCTCTTACACCATGTGTCCTTTGGAAAACCGGGCCAATATAATTTTGCTGTGCTGTGACATACTTACAGAGATCTCTGAAAGGTATAAATGCACTTGTACCTGTACTAGTACTTGGATGCCTGTCTATGACGTCTCTGACGTCAGTGCAGACAATCATTGGTTAAGGCAAGGGTCACTCTTCAGTCTTCAACGCTCCCCACTACATATTGTATAAAATTGCATGTGTAAACTTTTCCATAGATTTCATAGATAGCTTCATAAACTATCATCAGTGTTGTGTGAATTCATGTTTTGTTTGTTTACACATTGTCTTGTATATGAATATGTTACATTCATGTTGATGTGTATTTTTAGCCATTATTTAACCACTTAACTCTCAATACTTAGGCCCCGTCCACACAGAGACGGCTATTTAACCACTTAACTCTCAATACTTAGGCCCCGTCCACACAGAGACGGCTATTTTTTATAAACGACCCATATAAACAAATCTTTTTAAAAACTCAGTAGAGATTTTAAAAACTCTGTTTATGCGTCCCCGTGTGGACAAGATAAACTTTAGCTATAAAAATACCTATAGGTGTTTACGAAGCCTTAGTAAGCTTGGCCTTGGCTCTATACTTGGTCTTTTATTTCTTCCCTATTCTCGAGAACTCGAGAACCGTTCGCCCCACCGACTTCAAATTCAACACAGGGAGTGCAGTGCCCGGTGTCGGTCGGACCCACGGTTGTCCAAAACCGCCACAAAAGGCTACAGCTGACATCACAAGGCTAAAATGGGTGCGTTAATTTGGGCACTGCGCCAAGGCGCTACACGGTAAAGCGGCCATTAATTACTCATTGGTGGGCGTTACTTTAATCAAACCAATCAGAGCATCGGCTGCCGTTCCCTTTAATCCTATAGAACACTAAACACGGGTGATTTTTACCCGGACGATGTCTGAGGTGAATTTCACCCGTGTTTACTGTTTAGTGATAGAGAAAAATCCCATACAGCCACAATTGGTATTTTTTTCACTGGCCCAGGAATGGTCCCCAGCTCCTTTTTTAAATAAATAATACCCACATTTTTCTGATTTTGCCACCCTATGATATCTATTTATTTATTTTTGTGATGATGAAAAATGAAAGAAGACTACCTCAAGTTGCCATGTATTGTTGTACTTCAATATATTTTGATAAGATATTTTTTTGGGAATATTTTACATTGGGTAACATATACCCGGGTTAAAATTATTGATGGTTTGACAAAAAGGATGTTTAGTGTTCTAGCCAAATTAACCATTGGGCCAGTGGGGCCGTGGCCCAAGGGCCCATTGTTCTCAGGGGCCCTTGGCTCTCAGGGGCCCATTGGGGAAACTGGACTACACGGTACTGGGTTTGAGGTCCTTCATTGTTATAAATGTAGGTAAAAAATAATATTCTGCACGCATGCGCGCTATGGGGGCCCCAAATAAATGACAGGCCCAGGGGCCCTCGTTGGGGTTAATCCCGCTCTGGTTCTAGGGTTAAAGATCAGACACAGTCTATTGTCTGTGCGTTAAGTGGTGAGACCAAAAGAAAATGAAACATCATAATGTAATGTCCAAGTGATCGCAACCCCAATGCTTGCATTATAAGACATAGCCTTTCATTGCATTTGAATAAAACCACACACACACACACCACACACACACACGCACACACGCACACACGCACACACACGCACATGTCTTTCAAAGTGTTAATGCATGCGGTGTGTGTGTGTGTGTGAGAGAGAGAGGGACATGTCATGTGTGTTCGTTCCCTGGGTATTGAACTTTTTAAAGATTGAATGAAGTGAGTGAATGACCTATGTTAATATCTCCTGCAACCAGCTTTACTTACTTACTTTATCAGACGTACGTAGGCATTGTCGCCTGCATCAACGACACGTCTGCTCATGAGGGGCACGGGACGGGTAGCATGAAAATAAAGCATGCTACAATCCAGGTCTAGTGCCTGCTTACTGTACGTAATCGCCCCTCAACTTATCCGCGCGTCCAAAATAAACTTACGCCTGTCAATTCTCAAATAGGCCTATAGTGAAAATAGAAGATCTACAGTACACACTCACAAATAAGTTACACGCAAATAAGTTACACGCAAATAAGTTACACGTTGAGATCTTGATCTATTTTTGCCCTTTATTCGTTTATTTTAAGTTGATCATCATGACATGCCCAAAAAGGTTGATCATGATTAAAATGTACTTTTAGATTAAAATAATGGATCAGGATGTTTACTGTCCTAGTGTCCTGGATAGTTGCTAGCTAGATATTCCATCCCAGCCATAGCCTGATGTTTTGTAGTGGAAGAGAACTACTAATGCATGCGATTGTTATAGTTTGTGGAACTTTGCTAAACTTAAATATTCTACATTTTCAAACGGTGTATCTAATATGTTGTTAATGTAACTAAGATAGGCCTATTAGATGGTAAAACAATTATTTGCCAATAACATTGAAGCTTTGACTGTTTACTGTTGTTTTATCCTACAGTAGCCAGCTTCTACAGTGTAAATATAATGTACTGCTAGTGTAGGTCTAAATTAAAATGGTGATTAAATACATGTGCATTAACAACCCTCTGGTGTCTTGCATTGCTTTAAAATACAAAATTACTATCCTTTTTCTTCAGGACTGACATCTCCGATTTTACGGTTTTAACTCACACACCGACCAGAGTACAAATATTGTGTTAAACCCAGAAGCCCTCTGGCCTGGGCCGCGGTCCAGGCACCTTGGCCGGTAGCCCAAGCCTGGCAGTGTGCCGTGGGCTCGACTCCCGATCCCGACGGCCTTTACTGCAAGCCTACTGTCTGTCCCTCTATAAAAAATCACACCCGTGTGAACTGAGTGGTGCAACTACACATTTATTGTTATAGTTACTGTACATTAGAACCAGGAAAGCATCTGTGTCATAAGTACTCTTATGACGTCACATACTAACCATACTAACCTGCTCGTTTTTTTGGTTGCTAACCATAGCAACCATGCTCGTTTTTTTGGTACGAACAAACACAGGTACACGGGACACGGGTACAAAGCCAGTTGTTGGAGTGGTTTGCACCACTCAAAAAATAAATAAAATAAAGGCGAAAGCCACAAGAAAACATTTAAAAAAAAACAGAAGCCCTCTCTTCAGAAACGACACAAGACATTCCAATCATTAACCATTAGGTTTAATGTTCAACTTCATTTTCATACACTTATATATACATTAGCCCCCTGGCTTTCTCATCCATTATATCTATAAAACCATGCAAATACTGTAAATGATAAACAAAAGTGGGGGGAAAAACGAAAAGAAAAAAACTAAAGCCTATATGGTTTTAGAAAAAGTTAGTATAGTGCTTCTGGTTCATTATTCTGACAGCCTGAGGGTAAAAAACTGTCTTTGAGGTTCCAAGCCCTGATGTCTGAGGGATTCTCTGTTTAAAGACATATCTGTATGTACAGTATATTTGATCAGTTCAGCAGTGTAAACCAGTTTAAATAAGCGGCTTCATGACAGTTTCTGCAATAATCTTTTTTTTATACCTTTTTCTTGAATTTTTATGTTTTCACATAAAGATGAATGAAAGGTATAAATTATAAGCACTGCAATAATCTTTTTAACATCATCATTAGTATTGCTTGTAGGAGGCACACTATAATGGTTACATGCTAGTGCATATACCGTAAGAATGATTAAATAGAGTAGTACTGCCTGTAACACAGATAGCCACATTCAGTGACAGATCGCCCATAGCGTATGGATCATGCAGCTGTTCCACAATGACAATTTATAATATGGTACTACTACTAACTCATTGTTACTCTCACATGACTGGTGAATCTCAGCAGCATACCGCTATGAGAGAAGCGAGAAACTGAATTTTCAATTCAAACTTTCAATTTGTTTCCCACAGTTCCCAGGTAGCATCAATGTATAATCATATTAGCTAGGTGCTAGAATTGTAATCATATAATGCCACAAAGGCATTATATACACAATGAATATATAAACAAGTGAAGTACAAAAAAAGACCGGCACAATGCAAAATGATACTCCAGATGTGAGGTTTACATGAGGATCAATCACAATCATTTCAACAAGATTTGTAGAATTTGCATATTAAGATAATGAAAACACTTTTTTGGAGCTAAATGCATTTGTCAAGAATTTGCGTATTTCTTTAGACTGCATCATTAACCCTATAGTAATTTAAAAATGCGTATTTCTTTAGACTGCATCATTAACCCTATATTAAAAAAGAAAGAAAAAACTAAAAAAACAGTACTTAAAATTAAGGAAACACTTTTTGTTTGGACCGACATATGTTTGACAAGAATTTGCGTATTTCTTTAGACTGCACTCCATAAATGATGGGGTTTAGGCTGCCAGGGATGATGTGAAACAGAATGGCTGAGAGCTTCCTATAGTCTGAGTACTGTGGGTAACGATGAAGAGCAATGATAAGCATTCCAGATAAAAGCATAATCATGTATACAGACAGGTGAGTGCTGCATGTCTTCAGGGCTTTAGTGTTCAAACTCTTGTTGTTACTGGTCAGACAAACAGCAGTGATCTTAGTGTAGGTGAGAGCCACACTGCCTATGGAGGATGCAAACAGTACCACAGTGAAAGTGAGCCCATAGACATTATTGATAAACACACTCTCGCAAGAGAGTTTGAACAGTGAGGCATTGTCACAGTAAGGGTTCATGATCATGGTCCTGCATCTGTTCAGCCGTATGGATAACCCAACAAGAATACCCACCAAAACAAAGGCTGCACCCCATGCAGACACAGTCAGCGTAATCAGCATTTTACCACTCATGATGGTGGCATAGCGCAAGGGATTGCAGATGGCCACATACCTATCGAAAGCCATTATGATGAGCACTGTGTGAGAGGCTGTAGCATACAAGTGTGTGGTAAATGCCTGGACCACACACTCATAGTAACTGATAACACGCTCAGAGGGAGGCACCAAAATGTCTCTAAGCAAACGAGGAACCATAATGGAGTTACCAATGATGTCAGTGAATGGCAGGTTACAAAAGAGCATATACATAGGCTGGTGAAGGCTCTTCTCAAGGCCAATGAGGACTACAATCCCCACGTTGGTGAACATAATAAACAAGTAGGAAAAAAAGAAGAAGAGAAACACAGGATACATAGATTTCTCTGTGACCTTTAATCCCTCCACCTGGAGTATGGGGCTGTTGTAAGTGAAGTTTTCCATCAACCTAAAACAAGAGAGATGATGACGTTATGACTCAATATGTGGACAAAATGCCAGAGTGGCTGTTAACAATAATGCAAGACAGTTCCTTTAAGCTTCAGCAAGAAAGTAAAAGATGCTGTCAGTGATTTTCTTTTTCTTTGTTAAAGTAAGTGTTACATGTATAGCTACTGTATGCCCATAGCAATCATTGCGATAAAGTGTTGGTTCAGTAACGGGCCGGGTTCAGAGTAAGTATCCATCCATGGGAACCAATGTTTCCCATGCCATGTGGCACATAGAGCAGCAGCCTATCTCCTGGTTCTCCAGCATGATGGAGTTTGATGTACAAGTATACACCCCCTGCGACACTTTAACCACAAGACCACTGAGCTGGTTCTCCTGCTCTTAAATAAAAATAAATACATTTTCAGGTCAGGATACCAGTTGCATCCAATCAGTAGAGAGAGATATGTTTTCCCCTCAATTTTGTTCTACACATGTCAAGCTGACAATTGCATAGTGGCAGTACATTACATTAATTTTGCATTTTTGAAGAGAATTTGTAATAATAATACCTTCTTCCCTTGCTTCTGTTGCCTTAATCTTTAGCTCAACAACTCCAAATATTCACACAAGCCTGTCTTCACTTCTAAACTAAAGACCTTATCCTCTGTCCCTACTTTTATAGACCACTTTCAGACATCTGAATAATGACTTGCATTTACATGATGTAATACTTGTCAGGTGTGTCCCATGGCAATGGATCCCATGTCACATCATTGTCAAAAAACATGTTCTTAGATGGGAATGCAGCTATAGTACTCGTGTTGAAAACATTGCAGACAAATTCCAGTATTGTTTTGAATTATTTCGTTTTTGCAGTTTACACCAGCCAGTGATGGGCAGTACTCACCGGTACGTATTTCAATTACAAAACGGGCCAATCCTGCAAACTTTGAAAGCCAATATTAGCCAATTAGGATGGAATATGAAATATCGGACAGATAATATCAACAAATCTATTTTTCAAAAGTCAGCCTCCTGGTGGCGCTATAAATGGTAAATGGTGCATTTTATATAGCACCTTTATCCAAGGCGCTTTACATAGATTGTGCATTACATTCACCCATTCACACACATTCATACACCGATGGCGGCGGAAACAATGCAAGGCACCAACCAGCAGCACATCAGGAGCAACTAGAAAAAGTGCCCTTCTGGGCACAGGTCTCCACCAGGAGGAGAGGAGTGTGTGTGATGTTTGGCAATATGCCTTTGATGGCAATTGGATGATTTGAGGCATTTTGTTCCAAAAATGTGTTTTGCAAAAATCAACCTGTTGGTGGCGCTATAACAGGCCAATGTGAAAAGGGTGGGATATATTCCTCAGCCTAGTAAGAAAATGTGTGAAAGATTTCACGTAAATTGCACGCTGCGTTCATGATTTGAGGCTTTTGTTCAAAACGGGGCAATCTTGCAAACTGTGAAAGCCAATTATAGCCAATTAGGATGGAATATGAAATATCGGACAGATCCGACTTGAGCACATGACCATAGAGATACTGTGTAACGATTTGTGAGATTTTTGGACAGAATCTGGAGGAGTAATATCAAAAAATTTGTTTTACAAAAGTCGGCCTATTAGTGGCGCTGTAAAAGGCAGATGCGGAAAATGCAGGTCAAAGGTTTGTCCTTGGCCTCTAGGGAGTGTGCATGGAACGTTTCACGCAGATCGGTGCAGTTTTAGGTAAAAAATGTGAAAAGCTGCCTCATGGTGGCGCTATAACAGGCCATTCTGGAAAATGTGGGGCAGAGGTTCATCGTTGGCATCCAGGGAGTGTGTGTGCAAAGTTTGGCATCGACCGGGTTAACGGTGCCGGAGATTAGCTGGTAACGGACGGACGGACGGAAGGACGGACGGACGGACACACGGACGGAGTGCAAAACATACTCTCTCCCCATGCCTTCGGCCTGGTGGAGACAATTAGGGGTTCAGATTCTTGCTCAAGGACACTTCGACACTAACTCTGGGGGAGCCCGGGTTCGAACTGGCAACCTTGTGCTTACCATCCAGCCACCGCCACCCCGTTCTAACAGGCCGTTCTGGAAAATGGTGGTTCATCATTGGCATCCAGGGAGTGTGTGTGCAAAATTTGGCATTGTCCGGGTTAACGGTGCCGGAGATTAGCTGTATACAGATGGACACACACACATGGATGGACGGACGGACGGACACACACACGGACGGACTACAAAACATACTCTCTCCCCATGCCTTCCGCCTGGTTGAGACAATGAGAGGCAGAGTATATGGGTTGTCGCCCTTAGGGGGGTCAGATCAACATATGGAATGAATTCTGTACTGGCCATGGAGCGTGTCTTGAGTATATGGGGTTTGATGAGGTCAGATCAACATATGGAATGTCAGAACAGGTCAGCTCCATATGGAGATCTAAGGGTGGCAGCGGGGGCAGTGTCTTGAGTGTACAGGGTTTGATGAGGGCCCACGTAGGGCCGGGCCTGTTGAGTTGAGAACTCTAGTTTTTGCCGGCTGCCAGGTGCGGCTGGCGGCTGCAATAGTAACTTTGGGGCAGGCCCGTCTAGAGTTTAAATGGACAGGTATCAGTCAAAAGGGAGACATCAAAGAGGAAGGATGGATGGGGAAGGATCGACATATGGAATGTCAGACCAGGTCAGCTGGTCTGACATTCCATATATGGAGATCCATATATGGAGATCTAAGGGTTTGAGGTTTGAGGTGAGATGTAGAGTTGCTGGCCAATATTGATGACATCAGGGATCTCCATATATGGGTTTAATATTGAGGACATCATGTGATGTCACGAGGCATGACCATATATGGGGCGTGGCTGACTGACTGATTGACTGACTGACTAGTCGACTGACTGACTGCCTGACTGCCTGACTGACTGACTGACTGACTGACTGAATGCACAATTTCCTAGTTAACCTGCGGTTGCAATTATTCTAAATAAAATATGTGCACAAAATGTTCTCTGTGAACTAATATATATTAACGCAAACTGGAGGCCCAAACTGAGGCCCTCTACAGGAAGGCTGGAAGGGAGAGAGCAAAGCCATTCTTCCTGAGGAGTCTTGGTTCCTTCAACACGTGTAAAAGGCTGCTGCAGATGTTGTACCAGTCTACCACCAGTCACTCCTAAATGTGTGTTCTATATCATCCACCTGTTGTAGAGGGTTTATTTCTGTATACCGTTGCTCTGTATTGTTGATGCTTCTTGTTTGTTTTTCACGACTACTTTTTCTTTTTCTTACCTTTTTCTTAAGGGAATGGTTGCTATGAGAACTTCATGACGTAATGGTACATCAGTGTCTTATCCTTCAGATGGAAGACATCTACAGTAGGGCCTATACAAATCAAGACAGAGCAGTCAGGTGACTTCATGCTGAAGCAAAAATCAAGGGAACAAAATGGAGCAAACCAGGTACTACTATGAATTTATTCGACTTTCCTCTCATACATGTCATAGACTACTTATTATTCCTTACTGTAAGTTCCAATAGCCTGCAACATAACATGATGCAAAATGTGCTTGTCATGTAATACAGAAGTAGGACAAGAATACATTTCTCAGTTCTTGCTGTTTCATTCAATGGCTTAGCTACTACTTTGTCAAATCTTAATCGTCTCTTTTTGCATTTGAAATCCGAATAGGAAGCTACTGTGTCAAAGGTAGTATTATAGCTTTCTATTCGCATCTTCCAGACAATATACAGTACTACATCTTCTCTCACATGCATCTTGTTTTAGGTTGAAGGAAAACTACACTTTCAACAGCATTACACTCCAACTCGAGGGGCTAAAGGTCGCAGAGAACTATTCACACCCTATTATTGATGTGCTTATTGCCTCACCTGGTCCACTTTTTATGTGTGTGTCTGTGTGTGTGTGTGTGTGTGTGTGTGTGTGTGTGTGTGTGTGTGTGTGTGTGTGTGTGTGTGTGTGTGTGTGTGTGTGTGTGTGTCTGTCTGTGTGTTTCTATGTGCAGGGCGTTGCTGAAAATGAGCACCTGTGCTCAGCTACTTCCCTGGGTAAAAAAAAGAAAAGAAAACTGACACTGTATTGTGTTCTTACGGCTGGGCACTAAAAATGATCTGCACAAGGGCACTTATGGGGATTAATCTGGCCCTGCTTGTACATCATGATTCATGATGATCATGCGTAATGGGTCTTTGTGTATGTCAAGGATGCAACAACAAAATGTCAAAGAAATCAAATAAGGTTATAACAAAGCAAAACACTTCATTGCCAAGTATTAGGGCTGTAGTATTCAAGACCAGTCTCGCCTTAACTTTTTTTGTCTTTAACAAAAACATATTACTTACAATTGTGTGCCTTCAATTCAGCTATTTAGCCCCTAGTTATGACCACTACAGTTATTTGTATCAACATTTGTATCAAAATAAATTAACCTGTGTGTCTAGATTTTGTCATGTATCCTGTACCTGAATCACACAGAAGTATGATTAATCAGATGTTTTTATTTATTCCAAAATTGGGAATGTATTTTTGAGTGGTGCAAACCACTCCAATAACCAGCTTTGTCTGTATGTTTGTGTACCTGTGTACGTGTCCGTGTACCTGTGTACGTGTCCATGCACAGGTGAGCATGGTTACCATGGTTAGTGTGTGATGTCACTGACATAGCTGATCAGACTATATAAGACCTTGCAAACATAAACATAACATGTTGTTTATTTATGTTTATTTATTTTTCTTTACAACATAGTAATTTCAAAGCAATTATTTACATATATTCACATATATTTCACATATATAACCCCATTAAAACCAGTAACGCTGACTGTACTGGATCATCACCTAGATCTGCATATATGGAGAGGACTTTACTGCATGTCTCCGCATCTCTCTCCATTTCCTGTCAGCCTACTGTCTGTCCCTCCATAAAATATAAAATAAAGGAGAAAGCCACAAAACAAAAGATACAGCTGCCACTCTTAGATCTCCATATATAGAGCTGACCTGTTCTGACATCCATATTTTGTTCTGACCTCATCAAACCCTGTACACGCAGGACACACTCCATATATGTCCAGTACATAATTCATTCCATATGTTGATTTGACCCCCCCATGTCAAAGCTGAAGTGTGCACGCGACCTCAGGGCGTCTTACTGCATGGTTGTGTAGTACAATAATTGCATATGGTATGGTATGCCAGGGGGAAAAAACATGAATGTACATAAGTCAGTGATTTGAACTCCCCCCTGTCAGGTGTAAAGGAGCAACTTGGACACCCAGGCATGAAGGAAGCATGAGTTCAAGTCCGTTGCTCTCCCCATGTCCCCCATATATGGGGACTAGGTTGGTGGAGGGTGTGTAGAGCCCAGGATCACATTAGATGATTGACACAGGGGTGAAAAATGGGTTACAAAATCGTGGGATAAATAAAAATAAAAATAATTAACCGGGATAAGTACAACTAAAGTTTTAACTGATTAAATAATTGCAAAGTAAATCAAACATGTAACTCAAAATATTGCAACAAAGTAAACACAAATAAATGCAGATAATAAGGCTTAAGATGTGCATGGCTGAGCTTGCTTGAGAAGTGAGGGCTGTGAACAGAGTGGGAGCTTTACAGTCTCTCTCTCTAGGTCGTCCTCAGACGAGCCTTCCATCGTCGTTTCCAATCATCCCGGTTCTCCATACATCTGACCAGCTCGTTGGTGCTTTGAGCTCCTGCATCTTTCTTGAGTACATCCACATATGTTAGTATGGGACGTCCTCGTGACCGGTGCCCATGCATGTGTTGGTTCCCACAGCACCAGTTTGCTGGCTGGGAGCTCTTGGTGTCTTTGGCAGTGTCCTGCGAGTCTCATTCTGGCTGCTATTTTGTCGCTCACCCTGAATATTCCGGCATACAGATTCTCGTTGGTAACATGTGTACTCTTGCTGATGTTGAGCACTACACGTAACATTCTGGTGTAGCACCCGTCTAGACCCTTCTGCAGAGTTGGCTTCAGGGTCCAGCATTCACTGCCATATAGGAGAACAGATTCTATACCGTCGCATAGAAGAAGCTGAGTTTGATTTGTCGGGGGAGGTTGGAGTTCCATACACTGGCCATGCCATTCAGGGCCCTCCATGCAAGTTCCTTCCTCACTTTTAGATCTTGCTCTGTTGAGTTGACCCATGTGAGCCCAAGTACTTGAAGTCATTGACTTCCTTCAGAGCAGTGCCTCCATGTTGTTGTGAGAGGTGGATGTTCCGTTTGGATGTTATAGGTGATCACCTCAGTTTTCTTGGCATTCAGCTGAAGACCAACCTTGGCACACTCTAGCTCTGGCCTTAAGTAAAGGCTATGGACCAGAGCTAGGCACACTCAGACTCCACTCTGCTCAAGAGCTCCTGTGCTTGCTCCATGCTCCATGTGGTTGGAGAGCAGGCTGATGTCATCCGCGTAGTCTAGGTCTGTCAGGACTACTGCAGGGTGTCTTCTTGACCTCCTTGGTGTAAGAGTGAGGCTAAGATCCTGCTCTCGTCCACGGATGGCCTTCCTGAGCGCGCAGTCCAGGACGATGACAAAGAGGAAGGGTGTCTCCTTGCATTACCCCAGCCAGGATGTCAAACTCCTCACTGTCGCCATCTGTTGCCATCTGGGGTCACCACCGCTTTACAGTAGAACAACTTTATCTGTTTTATTTAGCGGATTGTTGACTTTATTCAGCCAAAAATCTAATATCATCATCATCATCATCATCATCATCATCATCATCATCATCATCATCAATAGAAAAAGAGAATCATCCAGTGCATGGGATAAAAGTACAAATTATAATTGTGGGTCAACAAAACAATATCCTGTGCAGTTTGCATGGTGCTGGGGGCAGGCTAACCTGCCCAGGGCAGCGACACTCCAATTAGCCACAGCAATTTGGGTGCTATTAATTAGCAAAAAATGAGTTCTCCACTGCCACTGGAGGAGGACTCACCTGTTCCCAACTCCCAGCACAGTCGTAGATAGAGACAGTTTCATTATTAACACCTATAGTCTGCCAGCATTTATTAATAACTTTGATATAATTCACGCCAGCATTTTCCCCCATTCAACTCTTATTTTGAAGAGCCAAAAACCCAGACCGGATGTTATGATCTTATATTATTATATATTATATTAGTGTGTGTGTATTAGTATCTGTTTACCATCCGGGCTACTAAAACCTGATGGAGGGAGGGTGATGACATCGTCGGCTCTGGGCCGTGGAATAAACCTTTGACCAGAAATGCCATCTGGCCCAGACGGTGGCGTAACCGCCTGGGCACCCGACTGGTAATCCAGTCGCAGTGTGCCGCGGGTTCGACTCCCGAGCCCGACACGGCCTTTACTGCATGTCTTCCCCCATCTCTCTCCCGTTTCCTGTCAGCCTACTGTCTGTCCCTTCAAAAACCAATAAAAGGCGTAAGCCGCAAAAAAATATCTTTAAAAAAAAAAAAAGCCATCTGGGAGAAGGAATAGGAGATACAGGTGATTGAAAGAAACAGATGGGTTTGTATGCGCATCAAGATGGCGCGTTCCAGTGTTATTGATAACACTAGCTAGCAACCCAAAGCTAACGTGAGTAGCATTACGACTTGATCAATCAAAAGCACTATAAAAGACCAATTGCCATACATCTACGGCATTGGCATTAAGCGTAACATTTATGAATCGAGTAGATCATGTGTTCCGCCAGGATTAATTCATTATAATGCATCTCTACCACCAGGATTTCCAAATGTTACTTACACTGTGTGTGGTGTCAGATCCATATCCGGTCTCCCGCTCGGCGTGCGTGCGTGCGTGCGTGCGTGCGTGCGTGCGTGCGTGCGCGCGTGCGCGCGTTTTTAGGCTGATCAACAGTGTCACTTTAGGTCACCCAGCGGTATTGCAGCTGTTCATACTCCAAACATACATAGGGACATAGGGATACACACATACCGGTACTCCAAACATACGAGGGACATATATAGGGACACACTATAGGGATACATTACACTCTACTCCAAACATACATAGTAACTAGCCACATGCGGCCAGTCATTGCAGCATTGTGCACTGCTGAAAACCCCCAGAAAAATAGATATCATGGGGGCCGGGGGGTGATTGATTTTATTTATTTTGATTGATACTTTATTAACAGTTTGCAACAAAAGGCACAGTTGCAGATTCATATACATTGTCAATTTGTCACCTGCCACACCTGCGTTGTGAATAGAATGTGTTTAATACAATAAACACTGTGGAGCTGAGACTCATGTGTGCGGACTTCTTTCTTCTCTGTATGCATCAACCTTTTGTCCAGCACCAGCGAGGGACTGGATGTGCGGTGCGCTAGCCACCTGTTTTTAAACAGATTTATATAAGAACATGTAACCCGAGAACACTAATGTTGAAAATCACTAATGTATATTCTACCCGATATAATACATTCCATAAAAAGGGAATTCCACATTCTGGCAGCATAGCAGTAGAATGAATTTGGTGCTGTGAATGTGTGTGTTTTCACGCTATAGAAGTAGTCTGACAGGTTGGGTGTTTCTGTTTTCAGACCAGCATTGCAAGGGGTATTAGGTGGGTTCTGGGTGTAAGGCCTAGTAGTAACGGTTTGTTTTGAGAGGTCTGCAGGTGCTTAACGCAGTGTTTAAAACAGGGATCAGATTTATACTGAGTCCAGTGTATACTAAAGCATATACTCTCAGAGTGTACTACCAACCTGACATTTTTCACAGAAAGCTCACGCAGACACAAACAACGACTGCTGCACAGACCTGCTAGACAGGTGTCTGCTCAGGATCCTAGTCCTAATAGTGTACCCAAAGCAGACCCCAGATTTCCACCTAGGACCTTGCAGCAGGCCACCTGGCCACCCACCCGCCTAGTGACAATTATGAATTGGTTTTATGAAAAAATAAATCTTCTCATAGGCTCAGTGTCTGACATATTAACATCTTTCTTTTTCTCTCTCTCTCTCTCTCTCAGCTCCCTGCAAGATAATTTTGCATCATCTGCTCTTGACTGTCGAGGTGCTGTAGATTTGTTGTTGATGACTTTGCAACTCCAGCACGAGAACATCAGTTGCTCTTGGGAGGAATTACATTTCCAAGGCTTTTCTTCCATGATACTGTGGAATCTAATCTAACCAATACATCATTGCACTGAGTGCAGTGCACTGCTCTCAGGGTATCATTTGATTGGTCTTCTAGAATCTAGATCATAAAATCACTGATAATATATTCAACCTAATCCAACCCATCTTGCCACTTCACCATGTGTATTACAGCCTTCTCCAGCCTGGAAAATACTGAGCACCCTGTTGGTGGTTGGTTAGTGGCTGAGGAGAGACTTCCCAGCATTCATCAGGGTGTGCCCAGGCCCGGTGTGTTATATTGTGTATTTGTTCATTCATTGAGATGAATGTAAACTTTTATGTATGTGCAGTTCAGGGAAATCATGAGCGATAGAGGATGTCATGTCGCATTTACACTGATTAACTGGGTTTTGTCTTTGTGTGCTTGCTGTTTGACAGACACAATTGAGATTGTTATTTTAATTGAAGAGTTACCATGTTTATTGATCCCACTGTTCATTACAATGCCACAAACCCCCAGACTCTGCATGCAGTGGGGCAGCTACTTTCCTTATTCTTATTTTACACAGTTAACACTTCAAATGCCTGCCCGACTTTAAACTCATAATGCAGGAGGCAGCAGGAGGTTGCTTTACTGAAAACGAGCGCTTCCATACTCCAACACTCCAACACAAAAATCACCTGCAAGGAATTAGCTCATAACATCAGGGGTGGGTTTTTATGAAACAAACACTTTGCTGGCAAGATTCATACATTCAATCAGGCAACCCATTAATTCTTGATTTATAGAATAGATAATAGGTGATGTATTAATATATAAATGTATTGGTATTAGAAACATGAACCGTACGTGTAATTTGTTTTTGTTGTTATTTTGTTTCCTTGGCCTGTTTTATGATTGTATTACATGTTCTACTATTGCACTGTGGATAGACTACGGTCTACCTGTTCTCTGGATTGCACTTTGGGTCAACTGCTGTTGTTTTTAAATGTGCTATATAAATAAAATTGACTTGACTTGACTTGACTAATACTTCTGGTATTAGGAGATAACTGAAATGCAACAACTATTTCAATTGTTCTTTTTGTATTATAATCAGAACAATTATTTCTAAATAAATTGATGTGATATTGTGATTTCTTTATTTCTTTATTCATTTTATATAGGTCGTGAAGAAGCCCCTTAGCGTTTTTGCATTTGCCTGCACTACTGCCTTCCTTTTTTCAAAATCATGCAGATAAATTAGTTTCTCAAAAAATTAAAATCAAATAAAAATCAAACAATGAAACAACTTTAAAACAGATACATGTTTAAACATTTGATGTAATGAACATAAATACAAATTATACAGTATATTGTGTAAAATATATGCATGAACTAAATGAGAGCAGCTCCTCTAAACAATCAAACAATCTAATCAGCTTGCGTGCGATTAGATTGATCAGCTGGGAGATCACTAACGGCAAGTACTAACGGTACACAAGTACTGTTAAAACATCACGTATTCAGGAAGCGCAAGCATCTGATTAGACTGAGTAAACATTTCCATCAGATACTTAACAGATGCCCGGCTGCTCTCATTTCCTATCCGCTGCAGCCACTTTGTTATTACAAAACATGCCGGTAATCTTGAGTCTAATTTCTTTGATCTGCAACCCATAGATAACAGGATTGAGTACAGGGGGGACCACATGACCCATAATGCCTGCCAGTTTCCTATGATCAGCCCAGTGGGGGTAACGGTGCAGAAAAACAATGGTGAAACCCGAAATCAGGAGTATGATATAGACAGCGAGATGGGTGGTGCAGGTCTGTAACGCCCGACTGTTGATGGTCTTGTTCTTGCCACTCAAGCACACAATAGCGATCTTCAGATAAGTGAGTGCTGTGCTCCCGATGGAGGAGCCTAGGAGTAGCACGGTGTAGCACAGACCATAGATATTATTGACGAAGACATTCTGGCAGGAGAGCTTGAACAAGGAGGCGTTGTCACAGTAGGGGTTGAATATCATCCACCTGCAGCGTGACAGGCGGATGGTCAGGGCTAGCAGGATGCCCACTAGGACCAGAGTCACCCCCCAGGCAGACAGCGTCAGCTTCACCACCATCCTGTTGTCCATGATGGTGGCGTAGCGCAGGGGGTTGCAGATGGCCACGTATCTGTCAAAGGCCATGACCATGAGCACCGTGTACGCCGTGCTTCCGTACAAATGTGCAAAGAACGCCTGGATGACACACTCTATGTAGCTGACGAACCGCTCTGTGTTCACCACGAAGATGTCGCTCAATAATGGAGGAATGACAACGGTGGCCCCCAGGATGTCATTAACGCTCATGTTGCAGCGGAGCAGGTACATGGGCTGATGGAGGGTCCTCTCCTTGAAGATCAGAGCCATCAGGGTGAGGTTGGAGATGATGATGATGATGTAGAGGACGAGTAGGATGATGAAGGCAGGAAGAGAGGACTCATTGGTGACCTTTAAACCCTCCCGATATAAGACATCCTCTCTGAAAGTCTGGTTGTCCATATTGCGGAGGGTCCATAAAACCTGGTGAAAATAGTCAAACATGCATGCTGTAGTAATTAGATCAGTGGTCCTCAGATATTTTTGTCTCGGGTCACTCCTGTAAATAACTTTTTCATCCATGGCAACCCTGAATTACATTGTTACTTTATAGCACCTTTTGTCCTATATTGTCCTATTTCACAAGGAGGAGAGAATATTTGTTTCCATTAGGACAGACGGAAAATACTTTTATACTGGGCGTTTAAGCACTTACACCCCGGCCAGCAACCCTATTCTGGGGGGAACATTCAGCAAAAATAGCAGATCTGTGACATGTTGCGAGCCTGTAGATCTGGTATTTTTGGTGAAGAGACTTTGGTGTACTGTATATAAGGGTGTAAGTAGTTAAACTGAAGTGACAATGATCAATTCCAAATATTATTCCTTGGCCTGTTTTATGATTAAGTATGATTAAGTATTCTGAGGCACCCCTGGACAAAAAACAAAACAAAAAGTGTTGTACCCTGCCTTTTTGTTCTTCTTTAACATTGTGTTTATTGTCATGATTTGTCATGAGCCGAGTTGGCTTTGTCCACGGCGTAAACGTCTTTAAATAAATACTTTTTGAAAAGCCTATGGGGGAAATGAATGGGGAATTATTTCCTGGACCACTCCTGGACTGGACGCTCTATAGTATATGCAATATGTCACTGGCCCTCTGGAGTGAGTGTGGAAATAAAGTGGCCCTCTCCATCATTGCAGTTGCCCACCCCTGCACTAGACTAGACTGTAGACATATACTAAAAATATCAAATTGATCAATGTGTAAGCATCATGTCTTGTGAACAAATGAAACACGAGGCTGGATTGGTGAAATTGGGTCAACTCCTTATTGCACTGATAATTAAACATCATGTAAACAACTCAAAACTGTGTATATTCTGTTAAAACATACAAGATGAATATTTCATATTATTAGTTAGTGTGTGTACAGGTACAGGTACACCTTACCTTGTGTTACATAAACCACCCTCCACCCCAGAGCAGAGCTCAAATATAGGCTACTTTTTATAGTGTTATAGTGGCCCTGGAAGGCATATTATCTGCTACTGAATTCTGAAGGGGCTGTGACTAGGCAACTGTTGTTTTTGACTTTGACTTCTCTTTTTCCCATGGTGCAGAAAACTTAACTTTGACATAGAAATAACAAGGTTTTGTGTGATCCCTGTGAGGGATTAGGCTACCTATCTCAAGGGAGTTTCAAGTCCTGGATTCCTTGACAAACAAGACCAAAGAACCACGGTGCTTTGCAAAATGAACAGTAGTAATGACAGGTAGGCTAATGACTTGAGAGGGCAGGTGGACGGACCATGGCCATGTCACTCGGACATAACACAAACCAACCATAGCCTCATCACTATGATTCATTGTCACCGTTAATTTTGTATTTTTTGCATTGAACATTGAAATATATACATCCAACATTTAATCCTACATTTAAGTTGACCTTTTAGGATTTATTTTTCTGAACACTTTTTTTTTTTAATTAAGATTAGTTTTTTGGCTTTTCTGCCTTTACTGATAGTTTCAAGTGAAGACTGACAGGAAAGAAAGAGAGAGAGAGAAGGGGAGAGACACGCAGCAAAGGTTGTCATGAACGGGACTCGATCAGGCCATATGTGGCATGCGCCTGGGCCGGTGCCCAACCTTTTAGGATTTCTAAAGAAACATTGCACAAGGCACAGAAATAAGAAATAACTGACCAGTACCAATTATTTAACAGAAATAGATTCACATAAATTCACTACCGTATACCGCATAAATCCTTCAAAGTGGAGTGTGGAGCTGGACTTTTTCTTTTTTTTTAATCCACTTGTGTCTTCAACTACTGTTAACAGGATGAAAACTGTTTTCATGCCGCTGTGGATAACATGGCAGCATGCCATGACATGTTAAAAGATATATTGTAAATGTTGTATATTTTAATCAGTATCGGTTTCCTATCCTTTGGTTCCTCAATTTCATCACTTTTTAACTATTTCTTCTAATGCTTATCCTGCCAACCTAACAAATTAAGCGCGAGAAGCCTTCCTTCCTGTGTTTCTCTAATGTACAGCATATATACAGTACATCCAGGCCTCTCATCCTGTGTCCAATCTAATAAACATTTAACTAGTAAAATAACTTGGATCATGGACACACACGAGTGTGTGTGTGTGTGTGTGTGTGTGTGTGTGTGTGTGTGCGTGCGTGTGTGTGTGTGTGCGCGCGTATGCGTGTGCGTGTGCGCGTGTGCGTGTGCGTGTGCATGTGTGTGTGTGTGCATGTGTGTGTGCCTGCGCGCGCGCGCGTGTGCGTGTGCGCGTGCGTGTGCGCGTGCGTGCGTGCGTGCGTGCGTGCGTGCGTGCGTGCGTGCGTGCGTGTGAAATAGGCCACATCTAGGGACAAAATTAATGTTGTACATACAACTAGCTGATTGGGGTCACATTGGGGACAAAATCCCCCACCCCACCCCCAAGGAAAAGAATGTGCATGGCATCTAATGAGCAGTCCAAAAGGCCTGGAAGCTCAGAGCTGCTCCAGGTGACCAAGAGGTAATAGAATTAAAGATAACAGATGCATTCCGAGCCAACGGACAGTCAGGGATCACTTTGGGCTCCCGTGGAACAACAGCCCTGGCCCATATCCAACCAACATCTTCTTAGCCTGTGTAAACAGGACAACATCACCCAAACTGCCCTTCACTGGACACCAGGATAAACGTAAAAGAGGCCGACCCAAGAACACCTGGCGTAGGACAGTGACACACTGACATCAGACCCTGCATCACACCTGGGGTTCTATAAAAACTCTAGCCCAGAACAGACAGGAGTGGAGATAAGTAAGTAAGGAAGTAAGCTCACAAAACATGCATTAGCTTGTTGATTAGCTATTTTTACTTAAAAAAAAAGAAATCTGTTCGACAAGTTGGACTGATATCACATTACATTGAGAACATACAGTAGGCCAGAAAGTAGAAGAAAGAAAGTTATGATTTCTTTCTAGGACTACCTATAAATCGACGAGGCCTTTTCCATTTAGATTTAAAAAAAACTTAGTGGCATGCCTGTCCTGTGGTGGAATAACGCATCACTGCATGCCTGGCTGAAATCTCACAGTGGATGTCTTCCAAGTTCCAACCACCTCAAGCTGAACCCAGACAAGACTGAGCTTCTCTTCTTGTGTCCCAACCATAGACTGTAAAGGTCCCAACAGCCAGGAACCTTGGTGTTGTCCTGGACAGTCAGCTCTCGTTCAAAACACACATCACAGCTGTCACTAGATCCTGCAGGTTCACACTAATCTAGACAACAGTCTTGTCAAAACTTGACTATTGTAACTCCCTCCTTACTGGCCTACCGGCATGTGCACTTAAGCCTCTCCAACTGATCCAAAATGCTGCAGCTCGCTTGGTCTTCAACCAGCCAAAATTCTCACGTCTCCCCCCTTCTCCGCTCCCTCCATTGGCTCCCGGTCGCTGCATGCACGCACAGAATACAAAACTCTGATGCTGGCATTCAAAGCAACCAAAGGTATGGCTCCCCCATATCTTGCAAGTATGATCGAACCCTACAAACCCTCCTGTGCACTCAGATCAGCCAATGCAGGGAAGCTGGAAGTACCCTCACTAAAAACGCTGGGACAATGCTCTGCACGTCCTAAAAACTCTTCTCCCTTCTGCCTCCAAAACTATTGAATGCACTTCCCATTACAATCAGAACTGCAGCCTCACTCCCAATCTTCCGCCGTAGTCTGAAAACGCACCTTTTCAGACTCGTAAGGCCCGTAGCACTTACCCTAGCCCCTTAGATAGCACTTTTTTGTAGACTTAGATAGGATTTTATACAGACTTATAGCATATTATGTAGACAGCACTAGAATTGCATTGTATGTAGTCATAGCACTTTATAGTATATGTATAGTATATGTATAGTTTCATTATAGAGATATTCCACTGTTACGTTCTGTAAATCACTCTGGATTAAGAGCGTCTGCTAAATGCCTAAATTGTAAATTGTAAACTGTGGTCTACTAAAAAAGTTCTCAGATAGACAGATCAGAAGTTTTGATGTTTACGTAGTATCTTAATAGCACTTCATTGTATTCTTTGGACTGCGTTAACTTACTTGACCATGTATGTGGGGAGGGGGAGGGTTGTGGAGGGGTTGTTTGTGTATTTTTGTGACATTTTTTAAATAAAATAAATACCATTTGAGCTTTTGTTGACTACTTTCACAAACTGTTATGTTGTCAGTGTTGTGATCTAAGTCTGATAAACATCCATTACCTGGCAATTACCTGCCCCCATCAGGACTAATTATCATCACAAACAGTTAATAAGCTCAAACCAGCTCACTGAGGATCTCATTAATGAGCATGTAAACTCCCTTGTGAGTGTTAAAAAGTGTGCACCCATTAGAATTCATCGCATCATTATGCTATATTGCAACATGTGCTATATGAGGTTATTCTGATGAGTGGTGATGAAAGAAAAGGCTACTAAATAAGAGACCACTAGGGAGCATTATGGTCTCTTGAGTTTTCAGCAAACAGTCATTTTAAAAGTTTGTTTAATGACTTAATACATTTAAACTCAGTGAGAACAAACTTATTTAAATAGCTACAATGATTAAAATAACAAATGTGTTTAGTTAACGATTTAAACCCTTAATATTTCTATTGTAAATCACTTTGTAACCTGTTTCGATATATGCAATTGCAAATAAAGTTCATAATACTTTGTTGTACTGTACATCAATGGCGAAAATAGCAGATCTACAAGCTCACAACCCATCACGTTGTGATGCATTGTGAGCTTGTAGAACAGCTATTTCTGTTCAGGTGCATAGTTAACTAGAAAAAGTGCCCTTCTGGGCATAGGTCTCCACCAGGAGGATAGGAGTGTGTGTGATGTTTGGCAAAATGCCTTTGATGGCAATTGGATGATTTGAGGCATTTTGTTCCAAAAATGTGTTTTGCAAAAATCAACCTGTTGGTGGCGCTATAACAGGCCAATGTGAAAAGGGTGGGATATATTCCTCAGCCTAGTAAGAAAATGTGTGAAAGATTTCACGTAAATTGCACGCTGCGTTCATGATTTGAGGCTTTTGTTCAAAACGGGGCAATCTTGCAAACTGTGAAAGCCAGTTATAGCCAATTAGGATGGAATATGAAATATCGGACAGATCCGACTTGAGCACATGACCATAGAGATACTGTGTAACGATTTGTGAGATTTTTGGACAGAATCTGGAGGAGTAATATCAAAAAATGTGTTTTACAAAAGTCGGCCTCCTGGTGGCGCTATAAAAGGCAGATGCGGAAAATGCAGGTCAAAGGTTTGTCCTTGGCCTCTAGGGAGTGTGCATGCAACGTTTCACGCAGATCAGTGCAGTTTTAGGTAAGAAATGTGAAAAGCTGCCTCATGGTGGCGCTATAACAGGCCGTTCTGGAAAATGCAGGGCAGAGGTTCATCGTTGGCATCCAGGGAGTGTGTGTGCAAAGTTTGACCGGGTTAACGGTGCCGGAGATTAGCTGGTAACAGACGGACGGAAGGACACACACACACACACGGACGGACACACACGGACGGAGTGCAAAACATACTCTCTCCCCATGCCTTCGGCCTGGTGGAGACAATAATACATGATAAGTTTCATTTTAGTAGAAGCCAAACCTATATGTGAGGTAGGCTACCTAGTATCATGATTTTGTTGTTTTGTGTGTGTGTGTGTGTGTGTGTGTGTGTGTGTGTGTGTGTGTGTGTGTGTGTGTGTGTGTGTGTGTGTGTGTTTGTGTGTGTGCATGCGTGCGTGCTTGCGTGCGTGCGTGCGTGCGTGCGTGCGTGCGTGCGTGCGTGCGTGCGTGCGTGCGTGTGTGCTGTGGAGGAACATTTTATTACATGGAATGACAGCTCCATAATGACAAAACGGTCAGTGACAGACTATTGTGGTGGTGTGTGTAAAATGTGTATTTAACCCTATCTCTGGGAACAACATAAAGAGACAGAAATTATCTATATCTATGAAAATATCAAATCCATGTGTCCTGTGTCACATTTTCCACTGTGTATATTCTCTGACTATGCAGATAATACTTATATCTGGGTATGCAGGATAGATTCACTGGGCAGCAGAAAACTCATCTCAACAAGTTATGGGCCCAGTGAAACGAAAGTTAAACCTCAAGGTACAACTTTATTCCATACTATTATCGCACCATATAAGTTAAACATGAACTTTTAAGGTGCCACTCCCAGACCAGGGCAAATATACAAAAGATGTTTAGAAGTCGTACTCAAGAGATTACGGCATTGGCAAGAAGTAGCGGCTACCACACACATACAATGAGGTAAGCACTAAAAAAATCTGTATTTGTTTTACAAATAAAACAAAAATGTGGTCTATCTATTCATATGGAATATTTCCCTATACATTTCTCACAAATAATAACATAAATCCGTATAAGTAGATATAGTCTGTATAGTCTGTAGCCTATATTACTTCTTCATGAAAAGAATAATGAAAAGATTCACATGGAAAATATTATATTTGCCATTTCTCACAAATAACACCATAAATCTAATGTCCGTGTTTTGGTTTTTTTTTACTTTTATCGTTAACCAGTCAAACAACATTAAGGACTCAGCTGGAGGCACTGGAGTGTCACTTCACATGGGGGATAGACTACAGCAGATTCAAACTATTGCATCTCCGAGATGACCTAGAGGACATTGGCACTGAAGTGGGATACCAATGGCTGGGTCACATCTATAACCTGCAGGCATACATTCACTACCAATTAAGCTCTCAAGACCTGGGTTCCACTACAAATGATGCTTTGTGCTGCTTCAGCAAGGCAGCAGAGGCCTTTCGCCAGATTAGAAACACCGTTTCAGATGAGGGTCCCTGGCTACTGGTGAACTACAGCAACATGGCTTGGCTGCACTTCCACCTTGAAGAACAAGCAAAAAGCCAGGAATATGTTGCAAAAGTAGAGGCTCTGCTTCAAGAATATCCATCTCCATCTCCAGATGAGCTCCATGCAGAGGTCTATGCTGAAAAGGCCTGGACCCTGATGCATTTCAGCCTAGAGAGAAAGCAGAAAGCCATAGAATATTTCCAGAAAGCTATCAGTATGGAACCTGACAGAGTGGAGTGGCTCAGTAGCCAGGCCTTGGCCATAGCGAGCACTTCACTCGACTCCACTGCACTGAACCACACTCCAATTCAGGAAGTTGAGCTCTTGAAGATATTGAAAACTGCGAAGGAAAATGATTCCGAAGATTTGTATTTGGCTGCGATCTATCTTGGCAGACTTGCTAATACAGGCGAAGTGATCGAAAATCAGGCACGTGCGCTGGCTCAGAGAGTCTTGCTACAGCCTGTGAGCAGCTACAGTGGTATTAGGCCATTACTGAGACTTTATAGAGAGCAGAGACTTTTTGATGAAGCTATTGACTTGGCAGAAGAGGCTCTGGAAAGGCATCCCGATGGACCAAGTAATAACCGCTATCTGAAAAAGATTCTAGCAACATGCTACAAATGGAAAATCTTTCAAGGGGACAATCTCCTGAAGAAAAGTCTTACTGATCGGGCCATCAGCCTCTTTGAGGAAGTTATCTCCCTTTACCCCCATTCTTCTCCCCCATTCTTCTCTTTTCTAAATCTAGCCCTTGCCGCTGTTTATGCAGAGTCAATTCAGTACACGGCAAAAGCTGACCCGATATATAAAGAAATGCTAGAAAGTAACCCAGAGCCAAAAGAGTTACAGATGCTTTACAACAAGTATGCAAAACACTTAAATTATCATGTAAAAGACCGCCACATGTCAATAGAATATCACATGAAGGCAGCAGAAATACCACTACCCTCCCAATATCGTATCAATAGTATAAGCATTTTGAGACATATTCAAAATCGGGGGATGAACAGAAGGTGTCAAGAAATACAAGATTTCTTGGCTACACTTCAAGAGGAGCCTGACACCCTATACCGTGGGAACTAGGTGTACTTGGGATGCGACTGCCCACCCCTTCCCCAGCTACCGCCCTGCACAGGAGGTTGAGGACGTTGAGAATGTTCTGGGTTGAGAAAAAACCCAGAACAAATGCGGTTTGCAGATCTGTAATGTTCGGGGCTATTTCAGTATGGAACACGTTACTGTTGTAATCTAAGTACTGGACACTCGTCTGGTTCTGACAGACAGGTAGTGTGTGCAGGCTGGGTGGTGTGTGACAATCCTGTTGAAGTATTACTTTGGTACGGCGACGGCGGGTACCCGGGAGAACAAATTAACGAGACACGAGACAGTATCACGCTAAGGTTCACAAAGTTTATTACACAAACAGGAAACATATATAGTGCTGGATCATAATGACGTGACAATAAGATATGAGACAGAAGAACGTGCCTACTGCAGCAAGGCTGACCTTGCTGCCGCCTAGATGTCTCTCGTAGCCTATCTATAAAGTATGCTACAGTACCAGCAGTACACAATACATATCAAGTACACTGTAGCTCATAGACTAAGATGTACTGTGCATGGGCTAATATCATAACAGTTACCAACTATAATCACGGAAGCACGTAAGGCTAGTTTTAAGAGGCTCCTTAAAAGACACCTGATCAATTACCCCAATTTTAATTTTAATTAACTGACATCATTTAAGGGGATGTCTTGTTTAGTGTTTTTATTTCTCTGTATTTTTAATGTCTTAAATGCATTTGTATTTTGTATTATGAATGTATTTTTTTCCAAGATTGCACCTGTTTTTATTGTGCAGTGTTATATGTATTGTTTGTTATGGACCCCAGGAAGAGTAGCTGCTACTTCGGTGGCAGCTAATGGGGATCCATCTGAATAAAGATAAAGAATAAAGTACATTTCAAGCACAAACTCAATACAAAGACTGTTAACTGTGAGTGGACGACCCAATTAAGCATTACACTTGTTTACAAGAGGGTCCACCTTGTTCAATTCATCAAAACATTTAGAGACGTACAAATAGACACTTCTATATACCGGTAGTCAAAGAACAGAACAGGAATTCATCATAAAGGAGGTAAAAAGGGAAAAGAAACATATACAGTGAGGGGGGAAAAGGGTGGGCGGTGGGGGGGGGGGACAGAAGGTGAAGGTGAAGGAACAGAAGGTGTCAAGAAATACAAGATTTCTTGGCAACCCTTTAACTGATAGGCCTACCCTAGCCGTGGGAACTAGGGGTGCTGGTAGTGCAGCCACCCCACCCTCCCCCAGGCACTCTGCTAAATGCTTAAAATGTAACTTATTATATGTTTTATGGAATATGAGTTATATTTTTCCATCATTTTCATTTTAATTGATCTGATTAATTTTGAGCTAATAAAACAACTCACACAGATGCACAACCAACAGCAGATTATTTTATTTCTGTAATACATGTACCGGTATTATACACTGTAAAATGACAGTGTTACTGTTACATACATAGGCTGCAACAAAACAATGTTTACAGGTACTACACCTTCAGCCTGGGCAAAAATGCAAAACTATTGCCTGCATTTATTCTGAAAGGTTCAGTTATGACAGACCATTATTGTACAAAAACAACTCTGAACTAGAAAAAGTGCCCTTCTGGGCACAGGTCTCCACCAGGAGGATAGGATTGTGTGTGATGTTTGGCAAAATGTTTAGGAGTAATATAAAGTGTGTGTGTGTGTGTGTGTGTGTGTGTGTGTGTGTGTGTGTGTGTGTGTGTGTGTGTGTGTGTGTGTGTGTGTGTGTGTGTGTGTGTGTGTGTGTGTGTGTGTGTGTGTGTGTGTGTGTGTGAGTGAGACGCGGCCTGTTGTAGCGCCACCATGAGGCTGATTTGAAAACTGTCAAGTGGCATTTCTTCCTCAACCTAGTAGTGTCAGGATGGATAATTATGAGAAATCAAACAAATCACATGATCACATAACTATGGAGAGCATGTGTACCGATTTGCGTGAAATTTGGATAAAATCTGAAGGAGTAATATTAGAAAATGTGTTTTACATATGTCGGCCTCCTGGTGGCGCTATAAAGAACAGATGTGAAAAATTCCAGGCAAAGGTTTTTCCTTGGCCTCTAGGGAGTGTGCATACATGGTTTTACACAGATCGGTGCAGTTATAGGTAAAACACAAATCGACCAGTTATAGCGCCACCATGAGGCTGAGTTGAAAATATTCAAGTGGCATTTCTTTCTCGACCTAGTGGGAATGTGCGTGCAAAATGTCACGGAAATCACACCATGTGTTTGAAACGGAGTACTCCTGCGAACTTTGGAAGCCAATTTTAGCCAATCAGGATGGAGTGTGAAAAATCTGAAAGACCGGTTTCGTTGAATGGCTCTAGAGAGACTGTGTACCAATTTGCGTAATGTTTGGACAAAATCTGTAGGTGTACTGTCAAAACATTTGTTTTGCACAAAGCGGCCTCCTGGTGGCGCTATAACAGGCCAATGTGAAAACTTTGGGGCAGAGGTTCAGCTCTGGCATTCAGGGAGTGTGTGTGCAGAGTATGGCTGCGATCAAGCCAACGGTGCCAGAGATTAGCTGTTCACAGACGGACACACGGACGGACGGACGGACGGACACACGGACGGACGGACGGAGTGCAAAACATACTCTCTCCCCATGCCTTCGGCCTGGTGGAGACAATGAAGAATAAGCACATATAGATTATTATAATTGCAACACAGCTTCTGTTGGTCAACACCTAAAGACTTCCAATCGTTTTCAATATATGATGTAAAATAAATAGTGTCAGAGTTAGAGGTTCATTACTGGGCAGTAAGTTTACAAGTTAAAAAGAAATCCATGAAAACAAAAATAGATCACTCGTTTCCTCTTTGAACTCTTGTGACTCTTTTTTGAAAAAAAGGGAAAAAAATAAAGAAAAGATCCATTAGGCATCCTTACTCAATCTAGAACCCTAGAAAATAATTTAACCCCATGAACCATGTCGCGTCCCTATTCTGGGCATGTCATAATAGTGAACATTCTGCAAAAATAGCAGAACAAAAAAAGGGGACCAAACATAGACCCCGGGGGACCCCGCTCAATGAAGTACCGTTTAAGAGATTAAAGAATGGTACTAACTTACTGTACATACAAACATTGGAATATCCATATGCAATCATCCAGGTAAACTTAAAACTAATTTTTTTTGGATCCTTCACGTATATTATTAGACTTGCTCCTTCAGGCTGTACCAGTGTACCACTCACCTCTCTCGGGATTTGGAGTGACTGCGATGTCTGTGACTTCTGACCTGGTGAAATGAATGTTACTTTAGAATAGGTGGTGCATATATCTGTCTAATCAAGCTCCATTACAACAAGCTCCATGTTTACTGAAAACCAGGCATACATCAACAAAAATAGTTTCAAAGGAACACACACGTTTCCTTATTGACATCAACATACTGGGTGAGGAGAGTGTCATGTACTAAAGTCACAAAGTTCAATCCTACTACTACTACTAATAATAATAATAAAAAGTGCCCCTCTGGGCACAGGTCTCCACCAGGGCAGGCCAGGTTGTGGCCTCCTGGTGGCGCTATAATAGGCCAATGTGAAAAGGGTGCCATTTCTTCATACACCTTTGATGGCAATTGGATGATTTGAGGCATTTTGTTCCAAAAATGTGTTTTGCAAAAATCAACCTGTTGGTGGCGCTATAACAGGCCAATGTGAAAAGGGTGGGATATATTCCTCAGCCTAGTAAGAAAATGTGTGAAAGATTTCACGTAAATTGCATGCTGCGTTCATGATTTGAGGCTTTTGTTCAAAACGGGGCAATCTTGCAAACTGTGAAAGCCAATTATAGCCAATTAGGATGGAATATAAAATATCAGACAGATCTGACTTGAGCACATGACCATAGAGATACTGTGTAACGATTTGTGAGATTTTTGGACAGAATCTGGAGGAGTAATATCAAAATGTGTGTTTTACAAAAGTCGGCCTATTGGTGGCACTATAAAAGGCAGATGCGGAAAATGCAGGTCAAAGGTTTGTCCTTGGCCTCTAGGGAGTGTGCACGCAACGTTTCACGCATATCGGTGCAGTTTTAGGTAGAAAATGTGAAAAGCTGCCTCATGGTGGCGCTATAACAGGCCGTTCTGGAAAATGTGGGGCAGAGGTTCATTGTTGGCATCCAGGGAGTGTGTGTGCAAGTTTGGCATCGACCGGGTTAACGGTGCCGGAGATTAGCTGGTAACAGACGGACGGAAGGACGGACACACACACGGACACACACACACACGGACGGAGTGCAAAACATACTCTCTCCCCATGTCTTCGGCCTGGTGGAGACAATAAAAAGACATGATAAAAGAAGAGGTGAAAGAGACTGAGTTTACCAGCCCGAGCTCAGTCAATATTTTGGAAGGGCCCTGCTTGAGTATCTATAGCGGCAATCAGCCTCATCGGAAGGAGCCTCTGCCATTCAAGGCTAAAATAATAATAATAATAATAATAATAATAATAATAATAATAATAATAATAATAATAATAATAATAATAATAATAATAATAATAATAATAATAATAATAATAATAATAATAATAAAATTAAATAAAAAGGCAAGGCAGTACAATCAATTCTCAAACTCACACGTCCTCCAAAATCTCCTGATAGCTTGTTGTCGACTCTGGACTTGATATAACAGAGTCGACCAACACCAGCCGGTGACACGGCACCCAAAAATCATCACTGACCTCACACTGAAGTCAACGCAGCCATCTACCAGGAGATTTTAGAGCAAGATGTGCTTCAAACGGAGAGTATTGGGATGTGTAGCTGCTTCAGTCTGTACACAGGCTACTGCTGCATTCAGAAAGAAGGTAGGAAGTCCGCACAACGTTCTTTAAGCTCCCAGTAGTTTATTAGGAAATCAGGAATCAATGTTTCAACCCCTCCGGGTCTTCATCAGGATCCCTGATGAAGACCCGGACGGGTCGAAAGTTCGAATCGTTGATTCCTGATTTCCTAATAAACTACTGGGAGCTTAAAGGACCACTTCACCACTTTTCAACCTATCTTTAATAGTTCCTCACTAGTAATAATCATGATAAAATAGCACGATTTGTTTCTACTCAGTCTGTGTCTTATAGGAGGGATGTGGGCAGTTTAGAAACCGTCCTCCAGTGACATCATCATTAGGCAGATTTTTCATTTCATTTCATTATCGTGAGAACGATGGCTTCCATTTTCGCATTGCAACTTTTCAGAACTAGAAAGCCTGCCGTTTCTATTAGCTTGTATTCCCCATCAATGATGTCACTGGAGGACGGTTTCTGAACTGCCCACAGCCCTCCTATGAGACACAGACAAAATAATTGTGCCATTTTTTCATGATTATTAGTGAGGACCTATTATATGATAGGTTTCATAGATTGAAAAGTGGTGAAGTGGTCCTTTAAAGAACAGTGTGCGGACTTCCTACCTTCTTTCTGTATGTATATTTTTGTCCTGCACCCGTCAACATTTTTTAGATGTGCGTGCTTCCCGTTTGGATTATCTCTCATACTGCTGCAATCAGCCATGCTTACAAGGTATAGGGCCAGGCTATTAACCAGAATCATGTGGTGAAATCAGCCCTCTAAGATATATTGGGAGTGGATGGGGAGGGAAGCATCATGTTCGACGTGACATCTTTATTGACAAAATACACATGCAAAAACACTTGTACATGAATCTGCCAAAAGGATGAAATGGCAGGCAGGGTTAGCAGATAGTATTACAGAAATACAAATATATTCATACAGTTTTCAATGTACAGCGAATTGATGGTTAAATAGGTCTGCCATGCATAAGGCAGTAGTAAGTATGTGTTTTGCAGTGGCTGCCACCTGCAAGCTTCTGGTTTCCCTTTCCCAAGAAAAACAGAAACACCATATCATATTGTGCTGCTCACCCCACGAACCCACCTCACCCCTGCCCACTTTGACAGGCTGGAATGGCTTAGGGTTGACGACAGAGTACAGCATCTTGCAATGGGTCTGGTCCACAAGATTCGATACACCACCAAGATACCCATACCTGTCTAAATACTTCCTTAATGTCAATGAAGTCTACACCCACAACACCAGAGGGAGTTCAACAACCAACTGTCATTAAGACATGTGAATCCCTTGACTCCTTCAAAACCTCTCGCAAAGGGCACCTACGGACGGCTGCAATTCGAAACTGGCCCCGTAAAATCTGAATACCCTACCCCCTTAGACAGCACTTTTTAGACTTAGATAGCATTTGAAACAGACTTATAGCATGTCATGTAGACAGCACAATAACAGTACAGCATAGTATAATATATATGTATAGCTTATATGTATAGTGTCATTATATATAGATATGTTCTAGTTACGTTCTTAGCTTACGCATGTTTCTTGATAAATGCTTTTTATATATGTGATGTATTCCCATGCTTTTTGTTCTTGCTTAATGTAAATCGCTCTGGATTAAGAGCATCTGCTAAATGCCTAAATTGTAAATTGTAATCCCCACCCACCCCTTTTTCCCCTTACTGTATATGTTTTTTCCCCTTTTTTCCCTCCTTTATGGTGATTTCCTGTTTTTGGCTATATAAGGGTATGCGCGTGACATCATCATCATAGTCATACCTGGAAGTTATGCGGGAACGCCTACTGAGTGGGAAAGAAACTACTTTCTAGCATTGACAGCCCATACATCCAAACAGAAAAGTCTTATTTGATTGCATTAAATGACTTTAAACAACATTAAATTCACTTTGTCACTCACTTTGCCACTCGATCTGCCATTCACTTTATGCATGCGCATACCCTCTATAGTAGTGTATATTTGTACGTCTAAATGTTATTATGAATTGAAAACGGTGGACCCTCTTGTAAACAAGTGTAATGCTTTATGGTGTCGTCAACTCACAGTTAACAGTTTGTGTATTGAGTTGGGCTTGGAATGTACTGTAATTCTGCAAACTGTTAATAAATACTTCAATCAATCAATCAATCAATCAATCAATCAATCAATCAATCAATCAATCAATCAGATTTTTGTACTGAGCTACTTAATACTGAGGTAACTGTTTTAGGGGCCTGCTCTATCCTACATCAGTGGTTCTCAAGTGGGGCCCATGGGACAGGGACCTTCAGGGTTCCAAATCTGGACCCAGGCATATACACATAATTTATGTAGTGTTCTGTGTTCATTTGTACACTCAGAGTTATGAGGGTCGGTCCATGACCTTAAAACGTTTGAGAACCACTACCAGCCTATTTTTCGAGTTTCAAACAGCTGCTACACATTCAGTGCAGTAGGGGCGGTATGTTCTTTCTAATGTTGGTTTGCGATCTACCATTTCCAACTCCAAGTAGAAGAAGAGGAAGCAGCCGGTAGCAAGCAAGCACTGCAGCAAGCCGTTCCTGAGCTGACTGCCGAGGCACATGTTTCCTGCGCAAGTAGTTGGAAGTTAACTTGGAACTCAACGATCTAACCTACATATCATCATTTAATTATAATCGACCAGCTTTATCAGACCCTCCGATTAAAACATGACGAAAACGGTGAAGGTTGAAAACGACGTGGAGGAGCCCACTACCCCAGGCGGTAATGAGAAGTCCTACCATGAGCTCATAGCTAACATCAACCCCATAGCCACGCCGCTGGCGTCACGGAAACTCAGCAAGAAGCTTTACAAATGCGTCAAAAAAGGTAAGAGTATAATGAGTAGTAATGAGATGTAACGCTTCCATTCTGGTGTGATCATAAGTTCATAACTCTATTGGGTGTGATACTTGGCAGTGATAGCTGCTAACCGCTAAAGCTAGTGAGCTGCGAGCACTGTATGGTGTCGTGGCCGTGGTTTGTTTCACCACTTAAACATGTCTTTGCAGTACGACGGTGTCGCTTGCCAAAAATACACATAAAACAGCCATGCGAAAAGGCTGGGAAGTTGGAACGAGGCTAATCTGCAGCTAAGTTTAGCCAACAAACTAAAGCTACAGTACATTGTACAAATCACATGCTGGTACTAGTATTAACATGCACGTGGTGTTATCCAACCACACGGACTGCAAGTACCCCATCTGGTGGTCAGCAGAGGTACTTCATTATTGTGTACAACAGTGAAACAGTGAAACAACATGACTCTATGAATGACTACACAGTACACACACACACACACACACACTAATAGACAGCTAAAACATGTTCTGCCAGACCTTTGGGTCTGAAGAGTCCAAGTCCAAGCTGTTTAGACCGATATGTTGGCAGTCAATTCTGATTAATTAGCTTGTAGGTTTGTTTGTTAGTATAGAATGGAGTCATTTATGATTGAGTAGGAATGTTCCCTGTTTTCCTTTCACCAGTCAAACTCATTCATAATATATGTGAATATATCCTGTCATTTATGGTGTATTGTAGTCAGTCACTATGGCTGAATAGTTATTTTTCCTATTGTGGAGTTTCAGCTCCTTTTTATAGACTTTGTCTCTCTCATCTTAGCTGCCAAGGTAAAACAGATTCGACGAGGGGTGAAAGAAGTTCAGAAATTCATCAACAAAGGAGAAAAAGGGTGAGTTTGAAGAACTGTCTGGACACTGTCCACACCTAATAATTAATTAACCTCTAAACATTTCTGTGAAATGTCAGTATGAATTTGTCAAAATTGATTAGCAATTGGGACCAAATTAATTAATTTCTTTACATCAGTGATCAGTTCCTCTTCCAAATACTCCCAATTATCTCTTTCTCACTATTTCATTCTCTCTCTGTCTCCCACCTTTTCTCTTGCTACTCCTAATCCTGACGTTTTGAAGGATCGTGGTGCTGGCAGGGGACACCCTACCCATAGACGTCTACTGCCATCTGCCCGTCTTGTGTGAAGACAAGAGTCTGCCATATGCATACATCCCATCCAAAGTGGTAGGTCCTACACTCAATTTCAATTTATGATACTATAGTTAAACACTGAAGATCTTTGCTGTGAATGTACAGCATTTCAATAGGGGCGATGGCCTGATTTTATGTTTTCAGTCCCTTACATCAGTGCTTTTCAAACATTTTCATGTCAAGGACCCCATAATTTGTATTTGGCTGTGGACCCCCATTTGAAAAGAAAATGGCAGATCCACAAGTTTACAACACATCACATTAGGACACATTGTGACGGACTAACAAAAAACAGAGTCCCTGGAACATCCTCTAGGACCAGTGGGCATCTGTGCACCCCACTTTTAGCTCTACCTTCCAAGTGTCAACAAGTGACAACTGATTGATTTGTATATATAATACATCAATCTCTTTCTTTCTGTCTATCCCTCTTCAGGACTTGGGCGCCTCGGCAGGCTCTAAGAGACCAACCTGTGTGATCCTAATCAAACCCCATGAGGAATACCAGGAGGCCTATGATGAATGTTTTCAGGAGGTCACAGGGCTGCCCAAGCCCTACTAAAACACTGCTAAAAGATACTATAAACACTCATTCCAAACACACACCACCTAAGAGCAAATTTTACTGTCTGTTCTATAGACAGTCGAGGAAGCAAGCAGAAGGATTTTTGGAAAGATCCTACCGAAAGGACATTTGTAAAAAAAAAAATCAGCCAGTCATATGACAGTTGACCATTAGCAGGTGATGGTAATTTAGGTCAGTCGGTGCACAGCATGTTTACACTGTCGATTGAAGCCGAACATGGCTCTTGGTTTTGGTCGCAAACCTGACATGTTGCTGGTGCAGAGTAAACATGCTAAAGTGAAATTCGATTCGAAAAAATATTGATTTTATAATTGTTTATCAATTAAAGTAATCTGTCAAAGTGTTTGACTTGATCTTGACGGTTTTCCAATTCTCTGGTTTATCTGGTGGAGCATTGCAACTGTTAGTGTTTTCTTTGAAACTTTATATGAAACTGTTAACCATTTGTTTTCAAATTATATGCTTTTGTTGTTAAAATGTTAAGAAATCTAACTTGTTTTTTAATTAAACAATGTGGAAAAACATTCCTCTGTCTACTCTGATATTAATTTGAGTCAATGTGTATAGTTACAGACTAGCATTAAAAGTACAGCAGGTACTGCCTTCAGAACTGATGTATATGTTATGTTCACAGTTCATGTCAGAGTTGAACCACTGCCTCACTTTGTGACTAGTGTTGTGAACTAGGGCACGGCCACACCGCTCTTTTATTTAGGGGTGCTCCGATCAGGTTTTCTGGGACTGATCACTGATCTTTTTTTCTCATGATCTTGTGCATAGCAGCACAAGGGGAACATTTGAATATTTCCAAAATTATTACATGTCAAAACCCACAACATAACTGTTCCTGTGTTTGTGGGGAGGAAGGGGAGAATGTATACGACTTTTCTCCAGATCGGGTAAATTGCCGATTTACTGATCGAGTCATTTGGAGTGAAAATCGATTGGAGCACCTTTACTTTAATTCTATGAGAGCATGAACTTCACGATAGTGAACATTTGAAATAGGCCTATATAGCCTAAGATTTAGACTCATGTATTTTATCGATTCTGAATCGATTCAGATTCAGAATTGATAAATAAATACATTGTGAGTTTAAATCCTAGGCTAGGCCTATAATGTAGCCTACTTGGAAAAAAACCTGGCCTGCCATATTGTCATATGAATGATCTCCCAGGAAATTAAGGTAGGCCTATAGACAGGATTACTCAGCAACATAATGCATGCATGTTCTATTTCTCAATGTGAGGACTCTGGGACCAGAAGGGCTTTTTGGAGAGATTTGATTTGGCTGTAATCTACTACTACAGTCTACAGTAGTGCTGTGTGGCTAAATTACGGCTCTCAAAGTGGGGTCCGGGCAGCCCCAGCCCCAGGGGTCCTTGAGCGGGTCCAGAGACTCCAGACAGTTTAAACACTAAAATGGCAAAGTCCCATTGTGATTACCTAAACCTCGCGTCACCAGGCTTACATTATTACTAAATTGGGTTTTATTTTGAAGTTCGCCAGCCGGAAGCCCTTTTTGTTTTTAGCTGACCTATGTTTTTGATTGCTGAGCTTAGCGAATTAGCGTCCACTCCGTCCAGTGAATGCTGCCCGTTAGCTCTCTAATGCTAACGTTACCACGTCTTGTTGCAATGCTACATGTCCCTGCTGTGGGTTCGTGTAAATAATTCGTTTTGAATTAATTCATGTTAGTGGCAGCCTAAACGTCTTGTCTTGTCGGCGGAGAACGGTGCAGAGAGGCGGACCGAAGCAGCCAGCCAGCCCCTTTCGGACCGACAAGGGACCAGACTGCTGGGCCTCAAAACAAATGGATAGAATGGATAAAGAAGAATCGGATCGGCTCATAGAGAAAGCGAAGCTGTGTTTGCGTTCCGGACGGAAAGAAAATGCACTGCAACTACTGTATGAAGCCCAGAACATTTACCCCAGCACCAGGGCCAGAGGTAAAATTAAAACCAGCTGACATGCAAACACATACACAGGAACATTAGGCAATGGCAGTGTGTGGCTAACGTTGGTTAGCTCAAGAGCGAACTGTTGACCGAAAATACATTTAGTCCGATAACAAATTGCAGTTAAGTTTATTCATCGCAAATGTTTACAGCCCAATGAAGTCAAATGTTGGGTGTTTTGGTTCCCAGACCGCACCGCGGACTGTGTGCGACTGACCTCTTCGAATACCACTGACTCATTGAAATTCTATATTGCCCATTATGCTCATTGACCCATGACATTACCGTTCATATATCTCGCCTGTTTCGGCTGGTGGAGATCAATTAAACTGTATACCGGTAATCCGGTATGCCATTTAAAACAGAAACCTATGGATCACCACTGGCTTGGGTCAATTTGGGCGGGGATGGGTTAAATGACATATTGATAACAATATTATTAATAAGTCAATTAGATACAATTCTTTAATTGGTTTTATTTGTCGAACTAATTGGTAGATTGTTTTGGTAATGAGACGTTTTAAGCATCAAAGCATGCATGCTTTAAAAATAATCAAACATTTGATGTAGACTAGATAAACACATGGCATTATACTCTAAGACTGGGATAGGCAAAGAGTGGGCAGTGTTTCAATAAAGTTATAAAGAAATGTCCAGTAGATGTCACTATTTTATCATTTTGTTTCACAACAAACTTGAAAGCAAATGCACACTTTGTCTCATTATTACTTATTTATGTGGCCCCAAGGCCCACACCATCAGTGTACTTAAGTGCTTTACAACCCCTCCCCCCCCCCACACACACACACACACACAGGTGTCATAGAAGGTTGTTGTCAAGGTAGCATAGGTAATGCTACACTAGTTATGTAATCACAATTGAATTAACAGCTGATGTGAACCCCTCTGTTTTTCCTAAAGTGCTGATTGATGCCATATTGAGGAATGGAAGCTCTGCTGCCCCAGAAGCAAACCATGTACCCCCACCATCTGGCTGGAGAGATGAAGACATGGCAAATAATGATGACAAGCCTAGAGGAAGTGGTGAAGACAAGAAGAGTTACTCAGAGGATCAGCGTCAGGGAGTTTTGAGGTGCACAGTCAGTGTAACATGTTGCCGTCACTTATAATCAACTGATGTGCTGTGCAAACAATGTTCCAGTTGGAAGCCGCAAGCAACTCTTAGATCCTATTTTTAATATCTGGAATCTAAAGTTACAGTCCGTAGTGCGCTGTTGAGGGCAGCGTTCAGCTTTTGAACATGGGGGCTACGGCTCCAGACTGGGGCACAGTATTTAGCGGTGCGGAAAACTAGGGCCTTGGTGGAGATACACAGTGTCTTTGTGGTGGCTCCCCACGTCTCCTGCATTATGTACAATTTTGGAACAGGTGCATGAAGGACCATTGAGTGCCTCCAAACTCCAACACTTGAGAAAAAAACTAGCAGACAGAAATTAGCTCATGTCTATGGTGGGTTTTTATGAAACAAAAGGATCATACAAGCCTTCTGTACGGTGTACAGCTGCAATGTTTTTTTAATACAATCACAATCACTGTTTGAATGTATGGGCTGTCGGGGGTTGGTATTGCAACTCTAGATTGCAGATATAAAAAATAAGATCTAAGAGTTGCTTGTGGCTATTGGATTGTGACATGCATTTGTGCTGTAATCTTGCAGGATAAAGAACTGCAGAAACTTCTATGAGATCCTTGGTGTTTCCAAGGATGCCTGTGATGAAGATCTAAAGAAGTCATACAGGAAGTTGGCACTGAAGTTCCACCCTGACAAGAACTGTGCGCCGGGAGCGACTGATGCATTCAAAGGTTTGATTGATTACTTTATTAGAAAAATGCAAACGGCACAGGGTACAGTTAAGCACTTGGTCCTAAAGGATGGCACCGGAAAAAAAAACGTGAAGCGTTCCTCGCTTCACGTTTCTCGCTTCACGTTTTCAAGGTTGTTGCCTGGATCAACACAGGTCTCCTCCAGGTCTGCTCAAGGGGCGCAACAACACAAGTGTAAATAAAAGCTAAACAGAATCCAGGTCTGGTGAGTCGCGGGCGTGTGCACGTAACGAGCACGCGCGCAACAAATTCACGGGACTATGCTCACGTAAATTTGCTTGCATTGTCGCACCGCGACTTCTCAGAGCAAAAACGCAGGTCTCATTGAAAATGAACTATAGGCTCGTTTTATCGCTCCCCGTTTGCAAGGCCCTTTAGACATCTCAAAATCATGAAATCTAATGTACAGACAAATAGAAATAAATCAGGGGGGGGGGGGGGGACGATCACCTTCTCTCCTTTTGACCTTCTAATTGTGACAGGTGCAGTTCTGGGGCTCCACAAACCTTGTCATGTTTGTTTTCATTGAGACACTGGTATCACCTGATAGGGATGTTGAGGGCAAGAGATCAAGTGCAGTTTTATTTTTAGCCCTGCTAGCGACAAGGTCTCTCTAAACATTCAAAAATCCAAACTGAACAAAAACAGGGCATAATGCTTCCCCGTTCTTTCTCCAGCAATAGGCAACGCATATGCAGTGCTGAGTAACCCAGAGAAGCGACTACAATATGACCAGTATGGGGAGCAGAGTCCAGCCTCGTCAAGCGCGACATCCCAACAACCTGGTGCCCATCCACGCCACCACCGGAATTTCCAAAGGGACTTTGAGGCGGACATTTCCCCTGAGGAGCTGTTCAACATCTTCTTTGGAGGAAGGTTTCCTACAGGTAAGTGCATTTGGATGCGTGTGTGTCATTTGATTGGACAGGCTTAGTGCTGAACGAAGACATTGCTTGAGTATCAGTCTTAACTGCCACAAGCACACATGCCATGAAGATGCAATGTCTCTGTCCTCAGGTAACATCCACGTCTACACCAACAGAGGAGCGGCCTACTCTCAGTTTTATCAGCCCCGCCGTCGACGCGTTTACGAAAGGCGCGAGGACGAGGTAGAGGAAAACCAAAGCCAGGTCAGTGGCTCCTGCTGCTAAATAATAGATTTTAAAATGGATTCAGGAGCACTTTATTCAGAGCGGCTATTTAGACTGGTTTGCTTAGTCTTGTACTTCTGTTTCTGTCCATCAATAGCCTTGCTAGCAACAAATTCTGACAAAGCCTTCTGACGTTGGGTTGCATTCTGTGTCTGTTCACTATTGTTATAGTTTTAGTTATTTAGTTTTGGTGTAGACTCTGCCACACACTTGACTTTAACAATTTTTTAAACAAAAAAAACTGCCCTACAAAGCCAAGGTGCAGTAAATATGTTTTTGGACATACCAACTTATTTGTATATGCCAAAGGTCAAATTATTATTAATTATCATTTTTTGGGGGGATAAACAATTACCTCAAGAACATATTTACAGTTGGTGTAATATCACTAATTTGCTGATAGCTCATTTGGCTGACCAGTTGAAACACCAGTTACTGCACTTTGGCTTTGTAGGTTTATCTAGTCTCTGTCAAACAAGTAATTCAAAAAGAAAATAACTGTCCACATCTGCCTTTATTTAAGTAACTTCTGTGGTTGTGTGGTTTGAGTGTCTACCCTGAGACCAGGGTTCAACTCCTGGCTGAGTCATACCAAAGATTATCCCTTTTTTTTGTAGTCTGCATCAAGGGTTGGATTAGGGGTAAGACAATATGCGACATGCTAGCATCATGTCCAGGGGGCTCTTGTCCTATCAGCCACATTCTTCTTACTTCTTCTTACTTACTTAAATGATTATCTCTTGTGATTTTCATCTTCCACAGAACACCTTCACTGCATTCCTGCAGCTCCTTCCCGTGCTCGTTTTGATCCTAATATCAGTATTCACTCAGATGATGGCCACCAACCCTCCCTTCAGTCTCTTCTACAAACCGTGAGTCCCTCACATGATTACAATTCAGGCATTTATTTAGAATATGCTCCCGTGCAGATAATATAATTGAAAACTTTTATCAGTTGGATTCAATTTAAGCTGGATGAAAGAATGCATGACATCAGACGATGCAGAATGTGTTATCAGGGGTTGAAACTAAGGTCTCAAAAGCACTTGCCCATCAAGCAAGAACAGGTCATGATCTACTTCATAGCAGCAGCACAGGCTTGTGCTTCATCATGTAGCCATGTTGCTCCACAAAATTAATGTATTTCCGGCTGACAAAAGATTATTTTTGGCAAGCACCGTGCAATGCCATATAAATTGTCCTTAAAGATGGCTTCTTTGGCAGGTTTATTTCTTCTGCCTGTGACATCAACAATTTAAACCAGCTGTAGGCTAACAGCTGGGCTATAGAAAACAATCTGTGTTGATAATCTCAGGATTCCTACACTGTCTTTATTTACTGCAATGAGACTTCTGAATACGTACAAAAAAGGAAAATTAGTAATTACTTGAATTGTGCAGTCTGTTGTCATTAACCTGGTCTATTTTCAGGGCCATGGGGCTAGTGGTGTCAAGGTGCAGTCTGTTGTCATTAACCTGGTCTATGTTCAGGGCCATGGGGCTAGTGGTGTCAAGGTGCAGTCTGTTGTCATTAACCTGGTCTATGTTCAGGGCCATGGGGCTAGTGGTGTCAAGGGAGACACAGAACATGGGGGTTCCGTACTACGTGGATAAAGGTTTCCAGAAGGAGTATCGTGGAGAAGATCTGGATGAGCTGGAGAAGACCGTTGAAAGCGACTACATGGAACATCTGCAAAGCAGCTGCTGGAAGGAAAAACAACAGAGTGAGTGAACAGCTTAAGATTCTTGACCCAAGAGGCCTTACCTTATTTGGCTTGATACAGGAAATGTGGTTGCAGCTTAGAATAAAGGACCTCTGTCGAGATGGAGAGGAAAACAACTATATTTAGAGGTCAATATGATGCCACACCATTATTAGACCCTGACTTGTGTTTATATTCATATGTTTTAGGCAGTTTTGTTTTATTTAGCATGTAAAGAGACAAGAATCTGAAGGAAGAAATGGGGAAGGATACACAACAGCTAAAATCTATCTGGGAACATTGGAATTGATTATGTTTTCGACGCACTCTGCGAACCAAGTTCATCTTCCGGTGCACTGTTACATTTTAGTAATTAAACCTCTTGAGCCCCCAATCCCCCGCCGGCGGGGGCAGAGGCTGCCCACCTCATGAACAGCTCTCAGCGGGTAAATGGGGCTGGTCAAGGTCTTAGGTTCCAACTCCGATATTTTTGATTTTCCCTCCTGGACCCCCCTGGGGTTTAAGAGGCTAAGCCACATCTCATCCTCACCGGGTCCAAACAGAATGGAAGTGCTAAACACCATGTGGCTATAGTTCTAAGCTTTCTCCTCTGTCCCGTCTTCCTCTCCTACGTCTTCAGAGTCCGACTTGGCGAACCTCGGAACCCTCTACCGAGACGAGAGGTTGAAGCAGAAGGCCGAGTCGATGAGGTTGGACAACTGTGAAAAGCTGCAGCGCTTTATTGGGCGACAGAAAGGCGAATGAAGAGAAATCGGAGAGGAGGAAGAAAGCATTTCTTCCAGGAGTATCTTTGGACATGAAACTATGCTTCCAGTATCCTGCTGTTAATTTACTCAATCCGGCCACTTTATAAAAGAAATGTTGTATATGGCAGACAGATCTGGTGGAATCAATGTGCCTTCTCTCCTTGTGAAAATATGTGAAGAGAATTTTATGTGAAGCTGCCATGTCCATTATGGTACTTGAAACATAAAGCGTAGACTGACTGCAGCAGTGTTCTGTGAAGTACGAGATCCTTAATACTTTCTTATATTAAGGATTTGGGGTTTGCCTGACAAAAGGATATGGTGGCTGTATGTTCACGGATACAAAGTTAAGTTTTCAGATTATGTGGTTTACCTCAACTTGATTTCACCCTTTGTGTGTGTGTGTGTGTGTGTGTTTGTGTGTGTGTGTGTGTGTCTGTGTGTGAAATTAGAGTTTATTTAATTATTTATTATTTCCTTTGAGGGGAAAGTTGCTAAGGCTGTTTATTTTTATGTAGAATGTGACATACACAAGTTTCAGTGCAATGATTTGAATATTACTGCAGTCTTTCAACACAGCATCTGTACTGTGAACTGAGGACCTTATTATTGTGAAGATGCAAAAGGAGAGGAGGGTGTAGTGCTCTCTAGGCAACTGTCCTTCATTATTGTAACGTGAAAGACAATGGATTTGGATATGTTGGCAGGATATTTTTCTAATCTAATATGCTAGTTTAAACAGGATTTCACATGCCAAATTATTACATACAGAAACTGCTTTTTCTTTCTATGTTGCTCTCTCTCTCCTTGCCTCTGCATGGCTGTTGTACAACTTTGCATAGGTTCTGTAGTTATATTTTATGTCTGCAGTCTTCCACCTACAGGTGTTTGCTTCAGTTACTGGGGATCTACACTGTTTGCAGTTCACGGCAATGGAAGCAAAAGTACAGTATTGGATAGCAATGGGGCTAAAATACATTTCCCCTCAAACATTAAATGTACGTTAGTTTCCTACATACATCATAGTGAACCTATTGTGTACTATTGAAGATTTTGTTTTTTGGGGGAAATGTTTTTCAGACCCAATTTTATAGAAGTTTTGACAGGGGAAGTTACAGAATTCACTTACATCTGTCCAATGATCTGTTAATTAGTTCAACATTTGTGAAAATGAACAGGTTTTTTTTACTCTAAAGCCAACCCCTAGCCATTAACCATTAAAATCAATTCTGATGAGTATTCCATAGATGTTGAATTGGAGATCAACTTTACAAACTTTTAGATTGTCTTTTGCCATTGAAAACACCTACCATGACCGCCCCTAGTACACAGACTACACAGCAAAATCCTGGAACACATACAAACATTTTAAAATAGACCCTTACAGGTTGATCACCCAGGATTCTGTTGTGTAACACAGTATTTGCTGTGCACTATGACTTTGCCAAATTGCCTTAGCTGTTGTCATTCTGTTGAATGTTCAGTTTCCTGTCATGCACTTTTGAGTTATTGTTAGTGTATATAACCTCTTAATGTTTTTAGTTGGGCATTGCTCAAGCTCATTGGTAGAGCTGGTCTCATATCAGTTCCACACTGTCCCTATTGCATGCATCCTACCTGGAAGCCCCAGTCATTTTGGCGACCACATATTCATGTCCAGACATTTAACATTGTAAATGCTCATTAATCAGTGTATATCTATTCTCATCAAATGTACATATTTGTGCATTATTTTCAAGACTACTATATCTATGAACATGCCCAGACTGAATCAAATTCATAGCAGAATGAATAAAAAAACAAAAGAGGAAATACTTGTTAATAGAAGTATTTAAATTTCAGCAAAGAAAATCATGCTGTGCAGTGTGCGTTGATTTATAGCTTAGATTATCCACAAATTGGATTTACTTCTCAAATGACAGATTGCTTTAGTGGTGGATAATCATGTTTTAGTCTGGTCACAACCTGCTAATAATGGTTTATGTGCAACTGGCATATATGTTCAGTCTGGTTAGTGATGGGAAAATACTTAGGTACATTTCTACTGTCTTACTGACTTGATGTCCAGTTAATTTGTACTGAACACATTTTGAAGTTGGTTTATTAAATAGTTATTCAACAACTACTGTATAAGGTTTGTTTTCCTTTTATCAACAGATTCCCCTCCCCCAAAGGTAGAACCAGGATGATAAGCTATAACAAATATTTTTGATGAACTTAACATACCTGTTTTTTACCTGCGGCTATTATATTTTATTTTGCCTCAGATGTTCAAAGGTCTAAAACGTTCGCTCAATGCAGTAGCTTACACATCACAACCAATTTGAGTCAATTCACTATTCAAGATTATTAATAACTTGAATTTACAAAACACCTTTCAAAAACCCAAGTACACAAAAACTTGATTCCACAATGTTACCTGTTACTTTGTTTTAGGTATGCATTGAAGTCGAACATTGTCCCAAAGTCGCCATGGCAGGGTTTCCCTAATCAAACTGAGGCTGAGTTAATGTGCAGTAATAGGGCTTATTTAACTTTAAACCTCCAGGACATTGACACTTGTAATGCTGAGAATGTTTCCAATGTGACTTACTCATTTTCTTGGTACTGTACTGTACTGTACGTTTGTGTCCCACAGGCGATCAATCCTAAACCCTGACTGACAGGTTTGGCTAGTTCAAGGCTTTCGGTCTGTATGTACTTCGCAATAAGAAAATGACATGTTTCCACCTTCAGTTACTGAAGTACCAGACATCTGTCACAGACAACCAAAGCTCTCACACGCCGGTAAGGTAGTTTTATAGTTTATGAATTGTGAATTGGTATACTGCAATAGGCTAGCAGGATTACTACTAATCAGTGGTGCCTATATGCAATAAGATCTTAATTTCTGTACGTACCTTGCCTACCTGATGAGGACAGAACATTTAATGAACCACAATGTATAATTTTACATTCCATTAATGTCTCATATTGGCTGCAACTGTTGTTTGTCATGTGTAGTTATGCTTTGTGGCCTGTAAGTTTCTAGGCTAGGTTTTAGATAATTATAGGGTTTAAAACACTTGAGTAAGGGTCAAGTTAGTAACCACATTAACTTCACAGCTTTATTCTGATTTCTCAGTGTGGATTTGATGTTTCTGGGCTGTTCCGCAGAATCACAACTCCATTGGTTTCATTGTAGTGTTCTAGTCTAGTACAAGTGTATTTTGGTGTAAATTCTATATTGAGTAAGAATGAGGAATGGCAGAATACATGCACATTCCTTTCAAGACATGCGTATTAAGTAATCAGTACACGATAAACAGATTTGCCATCTGTGTGCTTACTGTATCCCAATACATTAATGACAATGTTTCTGAATCAGTGGGTGAAGAGACAGTAACAGGGTCGCAGACAATGAGGGATTTAAAAGAGGAAATAACCTGTAATAGTTGTAAAATGTCATGTGAAACATATATGCCACATTGTCGATGCTGTTTCAAACCCTGGCATTTTATTTGCAGTATGTATGTATGTTTTAACATGTGCGGTGCATTCTAGCTGCAGAATAACGCCTCACAATGACCCCCTTGGTGATCTCTCAGCCTGTGTCATCTCTGGCCTCAGATGAATGGACATCAGGAATATGTAACTGCTTTGATGATGTGCCTGATTGTAAGTTTTACTGTACTTCTCAAGGATTGATTGACCATAATTCACATGGCAGCGATTAAATCCGATTTTGCTTTTGCGTCATACTGTCCTGTCAGGTTTGAAGCAATTTCTATGAAGTAATGCACACAGCAGAAGAGAGCAAAATGGCCCCCCATCTCTGTTTTACATTTTTGCTTGTTTTAGTTTCAACAATGGGAAAACAAACAAAATGCATTTACTGTAAAGAAAATATAATTCTATATTAAAATTGGCTAATGGGACGACCGTCTGTCAGACGGACCGGACCACGTCAGGGACGGATTAACCCACACAAGGGCCCCTGGGCCGGTAAATTATTTCCCCCCCCTATAGCGAGCGTGCAGACTTGAGTTTTTGTAATGTTTTTATCAAATTTTTGACCTAAATTTAACAAAATCAATGGCCAATGAAGGTCCCCAGGTGTTTTTTTCAGGGCCTCAAACCCATTACAGAGCATTACATTTTTCTGAAGGGCCCCTGAGAGCCAAGGGCCCCTGAGCCACGGCCCCAATGGCTAATTTGGCCCTGGACCACGTTGTCACGCTCTGACTCAGTCATGCCCAAATATATGGGGTGTGTTGTCTAACCACAATTTGTCATCATGGCATGATCAGGCACAAACAAATCAGTCAGCCTAATTATATGGAGCTCAGCGACATAGTTGTGAGGGCAGCCCGGACTCATAGGCGTGAGCGCCGCATAGAGACCCGACCTGAACTTCTAGTTAATGAAAACAGTAAATGTAAGTATATATACAGGAAGTCAGAGGAATTCATTTCTTAGTGCTTACATCATTGTTCTGTTTCTTTCCTTGTTGAAAGGCTGTTTAGCATTCTGGTGCCTTCCCTGCTATATGTGTATAACCTCGAGGAACTACGGTGAGTGCCTCTGTCTCCCCCTGCTGGACGTATTTGGGTTTATCCCACCTAGCGGCATGTCAATGAGGGCCTCCATGCGTGAACGTTATCGCATCAAAGTAAGACACTTCTATATGCACAATAATGGTTCACTATTCACACAGAAAAATCTTTGTTTAACCCAATGACTAGAAACCTTAAATTATTGTTGGGATATACTCTCAGCCACAACACTGAGGCATGATTCTGGTTTTAGTTTTCATCTCTGGTATAGCCTACTGAATACAGCGAAGTAGCAGTAATACTGAATTTATATTATGTATTTAATATATTATTATTTGAGCTAATTACATTATACTGTACATTTGGTGTGAATTCCCTGTAAACGTTGCTGTGTGTCGCTCTCCAGGGTACCATTTGTCATGACTGTGTGTGTGCCACATTCTGCAGTCCCTGTGTCTGGTGCCAAATGTCCAGGGAAATGAAGAAAAGGACAATCCCAATTGTGCTTGGGGATATTATCTGTAGATAATGAATGGTCACTACTTTATGGATGACATTGTCCATTGTCCATTTGGTTACATTTCTGTGCTCTCTGGTGAACAGCCTGAACAGGGCATACTTTTATATGGACAGGATGCATTATGAGTGCACATATTTATCATGTTTTCTATAATATTTGTCAAATTTGAAAGTGCGGCTTTGGGATATTAAAGCTGTTTCTGAGTCTTGTCGGTCTTAATAGCAGATTATCTTTTGTTTTAGTTTTTACGTAGTTTAAGTAAATGTATGGTATATTAGTAAACTAATATACCACACTTTACTCTCCATTACACAACATTATTTTTGAGTGAAAAGAATGCAGCTTCTATTTCTTTGTCAATCATTTTGGATTGACAAAGAAAGGTAATAATCTATGGTAAGAATGACGTGGGTCTACACATACACACATGGGTCTACACCAGGGGTGCCCACACATTTATGACGTGAGATCTACTTTCAAAATGACCATCTCAACAAGATCTACCCACTGAAAAAATAAGTGTACCATTGCTGAAAATAGTTTAAATATATAATGTACCTGGGGGGGCTTTGGAATAGGGAGAAATTATGACAGGCAGTTTCTGCTGTCAAAATATGTATTTAACTTAACTTAACTTAAACGCCCAATGCATTCTCAATGGTTCATCTTACGGTGGACATGTTTGCCTGAAAATAAATCTTTGAAATGTTTCATAGTTTTAGGAATATAGTGCTTTCAAATTTGAGAAATTCACAATGGGGCTCAATGGCAAATATTGGCACGTCAAAAAAGCACTTTCACCTAGAAACTCCATTCACACTTTTTATAATTCAGCTTACTGTGGAGACACATGCTGGAACTTTTTACTTTGAAATGATTTGTAGTTTCGGAGTTATTTAACTTAAACGTCCAATGCATTCTCAATGGCAAAAGCACAAACTTTGGCATGCTACTAGTCCTACATACTTGCACTATAGAAACCCCATTCAAACCTATTTAGGTTAATCTTACGGTGGACATGTTTGCCTGAAAATAAATCTTTGAAATGTTTCATAGTTTTAGAAATATAGTGCTTTCAAATTTGAGAAATTCACGATGGGGCTCAATGGCAGATATTGGCACGTCAAAAAAGCACTTTCACCTAGAAACTCCATTCGCACTTTTTATAATTCAGCTTACTGTGGAGACACATGCTGGAACTTTTTACTTTGAAATGATTTGTAGTTTCGGAGTTATTTAACTTAAACGCCCAATGCATTCTCAATGGCAAAAGCACAAACTTTGGTATGCTACTAGTCCTACATACTTGCACTATAGAAACCCCATTCAAACCTATTTAGGTTAATCTTACGGTGGACATGTTTGCCTGAAAATAAATCTTTTAAATGTTTCATAGTTTTAGAAATATAGTGCTTTCAAATTTGAGAAATTCACGATGGGGCTCAATGGCAGATATTGGCACGTCAAAAAAGCACTTTCACCTAGAAACTCCATTCGCACTTTTTATAATTCAGCTTACTGTGGAGACACATGCTGGAACTTTTTACTTTGAAATGATTTGTAGTTTCGGAGTTATTTAAGTTAAACGCCCAATGCATTCTCAATGGCAATAGCACAAACTTTGGCATGCTACTAGTCCTACATACTTACACCTAGAAAACCCATTCAAACCTATTTAGGTTCATCTTACGGTTTGCCTGAAAATAAATCTTTGAAATGTTTCATAGTTTTAGAAATATATAGTGCAAGGACACTTCGACACCAACTCTGGGGGAGCCCGGGTTCGAACTGGCAACCTTGCAGTTACCATCCAGCCACTCTACCCCCTGATCCACCGCCGCCCTGTTTTGGTTTGGTTTTACTATAGTTTATGACAGAATGGAGAGAGAAAGCTAAATTCATTGACAAAGTACATTTGGAATTTGTCACTCATCCTACACACCATATACACACATGGGTCTACACATACACACATGGGTCTCCACATACACACATGGGTCTACACATACACACATGGGTCTACACATACACACATGGGTCTACACATACACACATGGGTCTACACATACACACATGGGTCTACACATACAAATTATGACACTTACGTATACAAATTGTTTTAATGTTTCCAGTGAGTGAGTAACTTTGCAGCACCATTTTTGTTCATGCATATTTTATTCAAGAGTAAAAAAACGTGATTTGTCCCATAGGGCATGCTTACAATGTGTATATCATTTTAGGAAGTCAAATGACAAAACATATTTTCAGGGATAAGGAAAGAATGTTGCTGTGTGTGTGTGTGTGTGTGTGTGTGTGTGTGTGTGTGTGTGTGTGTGTGTGTGTGTGTGTGTGTGTGTGTGTGTGTGTGTGTGTGTGTGTGTGTGTGTGTGTGTGTGTGTGTGAGATTTATGCAGACAATACAAGAACCAGAAAACAGTTGAATGAAAGGGGGAAAAAATCATAAGCTAAATTTTAGGAATAGTAAGAATATCAGCAATAAATATAATCAGAATATAATATTTCATCCTAAAAGTAAGTGAGACACATGGTTTTCACCGTGTCTGGTTTCTTCTTACATTTGAAAACCATGCGATCATGCTTTGGCAGCCTGAATGTTGCTTTTCATCACTGAGATTATGTTCATTCACACAACCAAACAACTTCTGTACATCAATAAAACAGAAGAAAAACACAAGGCTTCAGACCCTAAATGGACATTTGTGCCATACAACAAAACAATATAAAAAATAATGATGATGGTGATAAATAAAGTAAATATAATGAAATGGACAAAAACTATTAAATGAGGTCATAGAAATATGTATCAAAACCAAAATAAGTGTAACTTTACAAATATAATTTAGAGGAAAATAATTCAAGTTTACTATTTTGAAACACATCACAACTGTAATCTCACAGAACAATTAGGAACTTAATTGCATGCAACGATGCGTTCCATACCATAGATGCTGTGTTAAAAACTGTTCCTGTCATTGTCCATCCTTGTAATTAATATATCTCTGTGATTGAATATAAAGTAGAAAAAATTATTCCTGTATGAGAGGAAATTCTAGAAATTCATGTGATAGTTTGTCATTTGAGCTAAAATGCCTGAGTGGTACATATTGCAAATTTGACCTCTAGACAATTTTAATGTGGGATTTGAAATAATTGTCCTGCGTCTGAACAAATGTATTTCTGGTTCCAACTTGATATCTTTGTTCCTCTAATTCCTGTATATCATGCTGTTATATCTTAATTCGATTGCTTAAGATGTGGGTTGGACTCTATCAGAAAATAACATTTTAAAATAGATGTCATTATTAAAACGACATTAACTTGGAAGTGTGGGTGCTGATGTATCATTTCCTTGGTAATCTGGGGCAAAACAAGACAACAGTCTAAAAACCAAGAGGCAGATACAAGAGGCAGAAATGGGTTTTCTCAGAAGGGTGGCTGGCATGAAGACAACTTTTCATGATAGACTCAGTGTAGAGCCCCTTCAGATGGTTCAGGCATCTAGTAAGGTTGCCTAGATTGGGTGCTAGGGAGGTTTTCCAAGCACACCCAGCTGGGAAGAGATGGAAGGATTATATCTTCACACAACGCCTCAGAATCCCCCAGTAAGGGCTGGCTAAAGTGGCCAGGGAGGGAATGGAAAGTCTGGCATTATGTACTGAATTGCTACCTCTGCGACCTAGTCTTGCATAACCAGACAACTATTCCACAATCTCTGAATGCTATATGGTCTGGAATTACACCTCCTGAAATACAAGTCATCTGTTTGTCATTTCCTTTCACGAAAATATATATTATATATTTTAAAATACTTTCACATTTAAATGTCCATTTCTGCTAATAAGCAGGCTTATTATTTAAATGCTTTCGATTTATTTCTAAAATTTATATTAGGACATATTTGCGAGACCATAAAGACAAAATGGAAGTGGGAAGGAGGCTTCACATCCGCTTTCCATGTTAATTATCAAAAGAGCTTCCGTGCTCCAGACTGTATGACCGGAAGCAAGCATTTGAAAATTGTGGGAGGCAACAGTCTGTCCACAGGAGACTATCTGCAGCCTAGCCAGAAAAGCCTGGCTACCGAGGCTAGGCTAGCCTTGGTAGCCAGGCTTTTATCTTCGTTTGATCTGGCAGATTGCAGGATGAACCCTACTGCAGCCTGACTTATTCAGAGTCAGGCTGCAGTAGAGTTCATCCTGCAATCTGCCAAATATATAATGAGAAAAATGTTGTGCCAAGTTTACATTTTGAGTCTTGATGGTGGCGCCAGATAAAAAATGTTATGGGGATCCGGGGATCAGGAATGCACTCAGCAATTTTCATGGCAATCCATCTTTTAGATTTGATACCTCCTGATACTTAAATACTAGTAACGGTAAATAACTTAACAGTCTGTGGCTGTGCTATTTTAAGTAAAACAGGATTAGAAAGTGCACTGGTGGTATCTCCTCTAATACAATTAATGTTAATGATCTTTCATGCCTACACATATGGAACATACTTATCCTTTTCCATATCTGAACCATATTTTGCACACTGAGCTCTGAAACACAGCCACCCTACATGCTAAAACCCCTAATCAATTTATTAGAGGGACTTTCAACAAAAGCCTAATTTGAATATTTCAGAGCGGAATACTTCATAGAAAATGGCTTTCTTGTGTCTGTATCCTTTTGAAAAAAATTTCAATAAAGTGTTCAATCATTGAGCTAAAGATAGAATCTGATTATAACATGATATAAATTGAGATGAAAGTTTTTTTTTTTTTTTTTTCACCATTGATGCAATTTATCTCAAATGACCTAAAGGGGCGGGGTACATTTTATACCTTCATAAACTTGTAGAATTTCCTCCTCACTTTGATAAGAGTACTTAGCGTAAATCTTAGGCATACAATCCCACTCAATGCATCTCAACATATTTCCATAGCACAACAAAATGTGCAAAAAGTCAACAGGGATGAATGCGTTTTTTTTGAACTACTGAACATATATTCATATATATATATATTAATATTTACCTGCAACAGCAGTTTTTGAGCTATGCGCATTCTTCATCTACAAACAGGTGAGAGACAATCAGGTGGTGTGTGAAGTGGGGGGTGCATCCAAAACCTAAAAAAAAATCACTTGTTTCCTTTGCTACCTCCTAACCTCATAACATGGAAAGCGATGTCTATGGGCACACATTGATGACACAGATGCTTTCCTGTGGAACCGCGTGCACCCTCTGCTAGTCAAGAATTGAATCAAGGCACAGCCTTCCTTCAGTGCCTCCCCACACTCTTCCCTCTCAGCTCTCATCCTGCAGTCTTATCTCATTCTCAAAGACGAAAAAAATGCACTTTCCTCCTTCATAGTAGACATGGGTAGTGAGTGACGGAAGTTAGAAGAGGAGCAGTAGCGGAAAGTTTTGAGATGCAACCGAGATGGATTTTGATCTCACACTGTGGTGGTTTTGGCTGAGCATGCGTGAGCACCCACTCCAGTTTCGCCCAGCAGACTAATGGCATCTTACCACAAGAGAAATCAATAAATTAAAGTCCTCTGGCAAAACTGAATAGCAAGTTGTAAAAGGTACATGTTTCGCTTTTCAAATGCCCTTTTCTTATAAATTAAGTGTTCTTTTTTATTTGTATTCGATAATACTGTACCAGCAAAAAACATGTTCTTTTCCCTGTATAATGTGAATTAATGAGTGAAACTCAATAAACCAGTCAAATGATTTGTGTGGCGTGGATACGGCAATTAGTATGTCTTCTGTCAGGTCTTGTAATGAAAAGAGCAGATGTTCAATAGTGCTCAAACTATGCAGCCCTCACTGCCAGTTCAGTCTTGTAGTTGAATTGACAAAGGGAATGATAGGCAGACACATCTTTACACCACACACCATGAAGCCAAACAAGTTTACCTGCAGCCTGCTTGGCTTCTCTTTATCCCTGCCCTAAGCTCTTGACCCAAGCCACTACCCCCCTCCCCATTCCCACGTGTGTGCAGTGAAATTTTCATACTTTCCTCCATTTGAGATTAGCTGTCATTAGATGTCATGTTCTGTCTGCGTGGGGCCTGATTTGGTTTCTTCTATATGTTCTGAGGCCTGATATCGCGATTTGGCTATGTCGTGCTGAAAGCTAATTGACAGCAGCACGTTATTTAGGGGCGGCGACGACGCATCACTGGGCGTTGCTGTTGTCGTCCGTGCCGTTAGCTTCTGCCATATTCATCTTTCCCATGGAGAGATCCACGTTATTCACCCCTTCCCTGCGTGGTGGCATGCGCTCATTGACACGATCCAAGCCCTTAGCCTCCGCAAAGCTGTTGATCTTGTGCTGAGGAGAGAACCCCCGAATGGCTGAAGACAAAGACAGGAGGGAAGAGAAACAATAGACAGGATCAGTCTCTTGCATTGTATTGACACGATTCTCGACATAACTCACCCTGTTAACAGTCTGTGCACCACTGGCTCTCTCATCTGTAAGGGTATAAATTAATTTAAATGCTATATAGCATATTAATGCAACTAGTGGTCATCAGTGGAGCAATCTACATATTCTCTTAATGCACTTGACAAGGACTTATCCAAATTATTTGTTTGCACTTATCTTTGTAATTTTTTGTTCTATATGCTCTGTTTAAATATAAACCATACACCAGGTCAAGTTCCTTCTACTGTACATGCGAGTGTACATGGCAGAAACTCTCCTCTACATTACTGCATTCCTATTAAGATTTCATGATTCATTTTCTTTTTCTTTTTGTATCCAACTAAAACATTTACAACCATGTAATCAGCACTCACACCACCCAGCTATTCAAGGAAGAAGTGTCCAATTTACTGCACCATCTTTTAAAATGTAGGCTATATAAATGTTTGTGCTGCTCTATGTACTGCTGCAAAATCTGTCCAGGAACGGAACGGAACGTCACACGCACGTACGTGCACTCGCACTCACACGCCTACATGTGCGCATCGCAACATGCGCACGTACAGAACAGCTGATATAGCCTAAGTCTATATTGTTAAATAGTTTTAGACACACAAACACAAAAGTAGACTTACTGCACAGTAGTGAAACTAAAAAGTTTGCTTTGTACGAATTCATCTTTTCTTTGATGGTGGAGGAGGCATTCTTGTTGCGTGCAGAACAACACAAGCAGTAGCCTACTGGAGCCATACTACCGTGCTGTGTTGCTTGTAAACTGTGTATGAGAACGTGCCCTCAGGTAACAGTTGAAGCTGTTGTTATGCAACGTAGTAGCCATTTGAATTCGGCACGGTACTTGACACGGTGGGAAAATAGGAGGAGGGGGGGGGGGGGGGTACTTGGTGCGTCTTGGTCTTGGAAAGTCTGGTGATGCGAGGTATGGGTTAGGTGCGTCTTCTCTTGAATCTAGGGGGACGCATTCTAGCGTACATGCACGTGCACCGTTCCGTTCCGTACCTGCGCGTGCATGTCACAATTTGTTTGGTACCACGGCATGGTACTGCGTTCTACAAGCATGACACCACTGATCTTGATATGAACACATGAAACAGCCTTCAAGATGCATTAATTTTGCAATGCAATGCCATTGTGATCCAGATGAAGCTTACCAGCCAAGCCCACAACCATCATGCATCTCTAAGAAGCACTTGACTTTGTGAGGTTGGTGAATATAATGTCCAGATGCGTAGAGCACAGTAGAGCAGTGTTTTGCACAGGGTCATAGTCTAGAAACTATTTCAACAAAGGAGCTTTGTATTAACTATTCTGTTGGGGTATTGGAAAGCTACTGCTGTAGAGTTTATTTCCTTTTAAAAGGGCCTGATGTACACAAAATGGCCTCCATTAAAACACTTTTCGTGCCGGCATGTTTTCGGGCACCTCAGTAGTCCTTGCCAGGCAAAAACTACAAAATTACGTCATTTCGCAGGTCCTTGGATCGGCCATTTTAAATCCAGAAGTAAGAGCGCAACCTGTCCGTAGCTAGATGGAGTGATCAACTAGCATAACAGATCACAACATGCTAACCGGAGCGATGCGATAGCCTTTTAGTGGCATCCTAAGTTCATACTTTGTCTCATGTCACCAAATCTGAGGGTCAATTCCGAGATAAACCCCGCTAAAGATCGCGGCCAGTATGGGATTCTATGGAGGCCGAATTATCATTATTTTCGTCACTTTTGGTTCTCGACCGTTCCAACATGGTTGCCGGCCCCCTTGTCGTCGGGGCCGGTAAACGGGAGGCGTACAGTATGACTGTTAAACGTTCAAACGCGAGGATGGCATAAGAGTGGAGTTTTATTAACCGTTTTTGGACGTGTATGGCTCGAAGTGTGTTAAGAATTCATTCATAAATCATGTTCATTGCTTCATTATTAGCACTAGGAGGAATTGCTCTGGTGAATCTAAATTCCAGATATCTAATATTGTCTTTATTATGACACTACCACAAATGAAAGTGCCTCCCATTATCTATTTTAAACACACCTCTGTAAAACTATTTTATGGTGTGTTAATAGCAGATGAACAATTTTGTACTGCACAGGCAGGTAGATTCAATGCTTTGCTTGCAGGAAAACCTGACGCCTTGTTGGGGGCTTTTTGAGTGGTGCTAGCCACTCCTATACGCAGCCTATGTGTGTCTCTGTGTCCCTGTGTTTGAGCACGAACAACTGAAACACCTCGATATTACCACTGTATGGCACTGTTGAGCAGCGTCACACACACACACACACACACACACACACACACACACACACACAGAGGGCTTGTACAGTACAGTACAGTACAGTACAGTACCGTACAGTACAGTACAGTACAGTACAGTACAGTACAGTACAGTACAGTACAGTACAGTACAGTACAGTACAGTACAGTACAGTACAGTACAGTACAGTACAGTACCACTCACTTCAGACTGGTCTGATTTTTTGTATTTATTGAGACAGGCCAATGAGGGAGAGTGGAGATGGAGGAAGTCATGCAACACATTCCAGGCGGAATAGGCAGAGATGATGTGATGCACTACTGGCCTGTCCCGGACTTGACATGGATTTACCTTCTCCATCCTCGTCCACTTCTGGTTCGATCGCTTCAATGGCTTCTTCGGTGGCTGAAAGGGGAGGAGGGGAGCAGGTTACTTATGACGAAGCCATGCAGAATGTGCATTTCAGCAGCCCTGGGCGGAAGGCAGATCTAGCATCAAGCTAATGAGAGATGTATGCATATGCACTGGCATCACAGCCAGGAGGAATCAGTGGAGCATGCGTTGGTCGGACAATTCACTCAGGTCTCAGAATGGCTGCTATAGGTGGGTGACGGAGAAAGAGCAGGGCAGGAGAGCCTAGAGATCCATAAAGCCCACGACAATATCTTCAATGACTGTAGCTGGGTGGTGGCATAATGTGGACTTGTCTTCTCTTCTGCTCTTCTTTTGATGTGAGCACATTTTATATATGTACTTGTTGTTCATGTATTTGTGTTTGTGTATCTTGCAATTCAATGAGTGGACTTGGGCAATTATAAAACAGAGAGGGGATATAAGGAAATAAAATAAATATGAAAAAACAGACATTTAGACAGCAACAGATAGATATTCTAAGACCTGATTTCTTTTAAGAAAAGAAAAGTATGGAATCTTTGGATAAGGTATCTCACTTGAATCAGAGCCCAGGGTTAACATCTTTAGAAACCATGCAAATTGTTTACATCGTAGCCAACTTTGTACAATGAACGGTCCATTGCTGTTGTTCTAACCTTGCTTTAAACTAGTGATCTTAAGACTCTGAAACACTAGCCTGGGGTCCACCTATGCTTTCTATGGCATAGGCAGCTCCCGGCAGGATCCGCCGGGAGAATCTAGATGCAGCTGCGCGACATGAGACTAATTTATTAAAGCGACAGAGAGAGAGAGGAGTGTGTGTGTGTGCGGGTGTGTGTGTGTGCGTCAATTTAACAAAGGTGCAGACGATCAGAAATCAGCAGAGTGATCGACGTTTGCGCTACTCTATGCCGATAGAAAGTGGACTCGGTCCCAGACTTTTTTTTCTCCCTGGAAATAAAAACGTCTGGGTTTCCGAGGCTACTGAAACACTGACTAAGCCAATGTTGGCGTGTTGATTACTCGTCTAATTTGATGTATTACGTCATCAGTGGTAGCCAGGCATCTGTGTGGGTTGGGCACCCAATTCAAATGTTGAATCTGCCGTGGGACTAGTTGAAGATAGAAGGGGGGAGCTCTCTGGTTGGCTTGTTCAGCCCATAATACCTAGTTTAGACAGTGAGTGTGTGAGAGAGAGAGAGAGAGAGAGAGAGAGAGAGGGAGCGAGACTTGCAGGCAGTTCACAGATGCAATCATTGTATTGCACCCCTCCTCAATGGGCGACATTGATTGAGCTGGAGTATCAGGTGAGGGACCCCTCAGTACCTCCACCGACGGCTGTGCACATACTACAAGCTATTTTCGGTGACAGACACTTATCGATGGCCCAACGACCGGACGGCCCGGCGTCGGCTTGTTGTGTAGCAGCCTTAAGAGTAGATTAACCTAACTTACATGAGATAACGAAAAAGGGGATAATAAAAACTACACCTTCAGTAAAGCTTGCTGTGGTGCTTTGTGTTTTTCTGTGTTACAGACAGACAGACAGACAGACAGACAGACAGACAGACAGACAGACAGACAGACAGACAGACAGACAGACAGACAGACAGACAGACAAATTGGATCAATGAGTGGAAAGAACAGTGTGTTGAGATGGGTGGGGAATGAAAGAGACAAAGACATAAAAAGGAATTGTAAGAAGGGAGAGACAAATGGCCCGTGCTGGGCTTGTTCTCACCACTCTGCAGTGTCTGTTTGCCTCCAGCGAGCACCCCACTGGGCAGCATGCCAGTCGGCGTCAGACCCTTCAGCGTCAACACGTTCTCACTCTCCTCTCTGCAGGACACACACGAGGAGGGAAGGAAGGATACACAGGTCAGTAAAGTCCTCTGAACCCAGCACACACACACACACACACACACACACACACACACACACACACACACACACACACACACACACACTGTGTAATAAGTTTCCTGTGTTCTTTTTCGCATAACCTATAACTGGAAAGATATCACACAACACAGGGTTAATGTGTAAAGTGGGAAATTGGGTACCTTAATTATTGCGACCGAACAAATAGGACCCAGGACCCAGGCCTATTTAATCCATTAATAAAATGTGCCCATCGTTTATAGCGCCCGGACCACTTTTACCGACGGACCGGATGTTGTTGTGAATGTGTGTGTAGCAGCCATAGAGTATATATATAATAGAGACTGAACTGGCGCGAAGCTCCGCCCCCCCAGCTATTCATGTCAGTGGAAGTTGCTCAGTGGCGTTTTGAAGCACCCGGAAGACTGCCGGAAGTCCCTCCCAGGACCTCAACTTTGAGGTCCTGAGTGACGTAGGGCAACCGAGCGCTCAACGTTAAAGCCCAGCTGCACGGGGTCCCTCCTCCTACCACTAGGACCCAGAGCTTCAACGTTGGAAAGTCTGCCTGCCCCCTTGGTAGCAGCTAACAATAGCCACAACACTAAAGATGCGATCGACAACAACGGGAGGTAAGAATAAATCTATCACGACTAGCGACTGGACCGCGGAGGGCCGTCAAACACAGGATCTTTTTTTATAATTAGGCGGGAGGACATTTTCATATCACTAATTTGACGGAGATTAATCAATCTCCGTCTCGGGCACATGACGCATACGTGACGGTGATTTACGTCCTGATTTGGGCCCTTAAACTGTTAACTATGGAATCAAGCATTTCCTGTCAGTTAGTGTGTCGTAGTACCATACTGTATATGGTGCTCAGGTCTCGTGACATCATGTGACATCATCAGGGATGGAGATATGGAGATCCCTGATGTCATATTGGCCATCAATTCTATATCTGACCTCAAACCCTTAGATCTCCATATATGGATATAATTCAGAAGCTGTTCTGACATTCCATATGTTGATCCTTCCCCATCCATCCTTCCTCTTGTGGATGACTTATTTGACTTATATACCTGTCCATAAAAATTTCAAACTCTAGACGGGCCTGCCCCAAAGTTATTAGTGCAGCCGCGCCCGGCAGCTGGCGAAAACTAGAGTTCTCAACAGGCCTGAAAATTAATGCCAGTGCGTGCGTGCGTGCGTGCGTGCGTGCACATAGTGCTCCGATTTTTGGGGTGGTCTTTTTGTGGGGGTCCCTCGTGCCATTTCACACCAGAAATGTAGTACATTGGATGTCTTATGCTCATGGAGAAAGATGTTCCACAATTACTTGGCCCATGTCATTGGACAGTAAAATAAGCAATACGTTCTCATTACCCTTAACAGGTCACATATAGACCATTGATATGCACGAGATCTATTGTTGTCGGAGGAGCCGATTTTCTTTCTCAAGCAGCCCAGCCTAGCTTGGGCAAGAAGAGTTCCATTGACTGGGCTGCTCAACAGACTACGCTTCTGTTAGTGGACGCGTTCTAGCGTCTAGTACGTGCACCATACTGTGCCGTACCTGCGAGTGCGCGTGAATTATTGGTACCACGCTGTACACACACACACACACACACACACACACACACACACACACACACACACACACACACACACACACACACACATACACACACCTGAGAACTTGGAACATCTTGGCCATCTTCCCAATGGCACGGATCTTGTTCTTAATCACCTCCTTGCGTTGTGCAGCTGCATTGGCTGAAATGACATTAATTGATTATACGATCTGAACTTGAAAATGAAGCATGTACTGCCATACTATAAGATTCGCTGCTAAGTTGCAAGATGTAATGATCTAATCTATTTGCATTACAGATATGTATATCAAATGAGCACTGCACTGAACCATTTAATAATTAATTATAATAATAATTTATAATAATTTATATTTTAATAAAAATACTTGCTATTATTATAATAGTAATAATACACTTTTTTAAAGCAGTGTTTTGTATGTCTAAGTCTTACCATCAAAAATCTCATCTTCTTCATTCACGAGTTCGTCATCTGAGCAGATACTGAGCACATTCACCAACATCTCCGTGACTGGATAATGGAGAAGGCATGAAAAGATAACTGAAGGATAACTGTTGGAATTGCAAACTAGTTGTATTCATTCATAAACCAAACCATACTATAAAAGGTAAATATGAGACATAATAACATAATTGCCAAAATAGGGGATTTTTTTAAATCTTGGGCTATGCATTAACCCGTGCGAACTGAGCTGTGTGTGTGTGTGTGTGTGTGTGTGTGTGTGTGTGTGTGTGTGTGTGTGTGTGTGTGTGTGTGTGTGTGTGTGTGTGTGTGTGTGTGTGTGTGTGTGTGTGTGTGTGTGTGTGTGTCAATCAGGAGTCAAACACAGTTGTTGACTTAACCGTGAGGGTTGTAATGACCCCTCCTTACGTGTGTGTGTGTGTGTGTGTGTGTGTGTGTGTGTGTGTGTGTGTGTGTGTGTGTGTGTGTGTGTGTGTTGTGTGTGTGTGTATTGTATTGTATTGTATTGGCACCATTAAACCTAACCAAATCTTACAGATGTTGTAACTCTGTAACTGTGTAGTGTATAAATCGAACTGAAGGTCCGGAATCACAACATTTTGAGAACCACTGCATCACACATATTTGATCTCATATATTTCTAATTAGATGTACCTTTCTCTCCAACGAAGGGTAGAGACCAGGTGAAGACATCCATGAAGTTAGGCAGCCAGTAGGGATGTGGTGAGCAGTTGAACTGTCGGATGTTCATCACATTGTTCTCATACTTCAGTACTGCAGCTGTGAGGGTGAGTAAACAGCAGTTCATATTTAATAATTACTATTAGTTAATTCTATCTATATAATGGGCACACTCTACTCACAATGGGTTCATGCCTGTTTGAGCTCAAGAGTTTGAGATTTACAACTATTTAATTTTCTATTGCTGCATGTATATATCCAGTAAAACCCTTAGAGTATATATGAATAGAGACGGCACCCGGATGAAACCCTGAGGCGAAATGGACATAGTGGCCGAATTTGATATTGCAGCGTGGGCCCACACGCATGAACGCGCTGGTCCGTTGACTATCATTGTGCACATTCACGATGACACGTGAACGCTGAATGCCTGCAATGATAGTCAGCGGCAGCGCGTTCATGTGTTTGGGCCCAATCCATCCCAGAATGCACTCTGTTCCTACCCAGAATGCACAGTGAAATCGCCTCATGCGCTTTTGAGCAACTTAATGCAAGTGGATGGGAGGAAAACTCGGGTGCCGTCTCTATTCATATATACTTTAAGGTAAAACCCAGTATGATGTAAGAACAAAATGGCCGCAGTGTGAATATGGTCCAAGAGGCCAATAGTAAGAGGGTCCAACTTTGCTTTACTTCCCTTATCTGCGTGAAGTGGGCGAACACATTATTAGGAGACGCGGAGAATGTTGGAGTCTATTCATCACGAGTGAACGTGAACACAGCTTATGAACCATTCCTTAACTCCATGGTCACTGAACTAAATACTGGACCCAATCATCACAAGGCACACAATATTTACAAGATATTCATACTAAAATGGCTTCTTTTAGCGAGACAAATCAGGAGAAAATCTACTTTGTTATCGACATTTCTTTATCCCAGCAACAAACTCTAGTGAGATTTGAGAGGAGTCCGGAAGAGTCTCTCTGTCCATCTGCAATTTGACGGACGACACATAGGGGGCTCTGGCACCATATTTAAGATAAGAGAATATGTGAATATTATAAAGTGAAATGAATGGACATATTGAAAGTGAAATAAAATGTGTGTTCCAATGCTTCATTTTCCATAACTGTCTTATACTTTTGGTTGATGGTGGCTGATTTCCACATGACGTTTTCAGTGTTGTTGTCAGCCTGGGAGAGGGGGGGTGGTGGGAAGGTCGGGGAGAAGCAAACCAAACCTACTTTATTTAGGAGACCATTTGTAGGCTTTGTGTACCATTTCACCTCTAGTGGCTCCAATGAAGTTCGCCCAACTTCATAAATAAATAATCTTTGATATGGTCGTATAGGAGTTGTTTGTAGTTTATGTGAGTGATTCAAGTCAGTAGGAGGGACTATGACACAGTGAGCCACTAGAGGGCCCCGCTGAGACCCAGCTGAGGCCCAGCATTGCTGACACTGTTACATCAAGGCAGATAAAGCCACATGGAGATAGTCAGTGGGGCCGACAGTCCCTCCCACGCTCCCCGTCTCCCACAGCCCATGGCAACCCAGATGCACGTTTCAGAACACTAAACAGGAGCTTAACATACCACGGCTATTTCATACCTTTAAGTGGCCATTTTGATATGTGCAACTTGACAAAAGAAAGTTATACAGTACATGTGTACAACTGTTGTTGTTGTTTTTGGGGAGCAGGGGGATTACTCAGTGATATGTAAATGTGTTTGATGTCCAGGTACAGTTTTGCTGTCTTGGTCAGGTACCTTTGGCATCCACATAGTTGTTTTAGACATATTGTTTTCCTGACCTCAAAAGCTAATATTATTAATTCGATAGTATGTAGTATGTAGGTTTGATCATGTTCACCTGGTATCCATGGTTACCATCTAGCACCTTCTTCTTCTTTTTCTTCTTCTTCTTCCTTTTATTTTGCACTCTACTTATGTGACCATTTACAATATCATCTGTAGACTAGGATTGGTCTCATTTACTATGATCTTGCATTTTGTAAATCACTCTGGATACAAGCTTCTGCTCAACAGTAAATTATAAAATATGGATGATGAGGTTGCCTCACCTTTATTGTTGTAAACATCCAGGTAGTTTGGCGCTGAGAAAATGGTAATGAGGGAGGGGAACCCAGTGGTCTGACTCTTGCGGTACATCCGATAACTACAAAGTGATCAGGAAGAGATAATAGCAGAAGAGAGGAACAGCACATAGTTGTTATTCATTCGTGTGTGTGTGTGTGTGTGTGTGTGTGTGTGTGTGTGTGTGTGTGTGTGTGTGTGTGTGTGTGTGTGTGTGTGTGTGTGTGTGTGTGTGTGTGTGTGTGTGTGTGTGTGTGTGTGTGTGTGTGTGTGTGTGTGTGTGTGTGTGTGTGTGTGTGTGTGTGTGTGTGTGTGTGTGTGTGTGTGTGTGTGTGACCGCTTTGCCGGTCCATTTTAGATGCTAAATATTTAGCGTCAATGCTAGCGAGCTAAAATGTGTGTGTGTGTGTGTGTGTGTGTGGGTGTATACATATATATACACACACAAGTACTGTTATATATGCATTGTGTTACATACCCAGCATCTTGTGCTTCGTGTGCTCTGATGACTGATAGCAAGTTGTTGCTCTGTAGGAACTCACATACAGCTGGATAACTGCAAGGCAGAACATTAACAAGGTTTTAGGAAGCTGTCACCATTACAGTGAATATTTATTGAATTACACTATACTAAAAACATCTTGTCATCGAAAACACTATAATTAGTGTAGTGCATAAATAGTGCATAAATGGTCCATGTAAAATATAGGTTCCAGTCAGTGTGTACTCACACACATTTTACATGGTTCTCTCCAGCTCTTTAGTAAACAGAAAATACATTTCTCTAGCAATGACTAGTCGAGTCCACCTAAAGTCCAAGTCCAGACCAAGTGTGGGTGGTAGTGATGCGCGGGCCAGCTTTTGTTCATAACCCGCCCGTCCCGTCCCACCACGGGAGCCAACCCACCAACCCGCCCTGCAAAACAATATACTGTATTAATCAACGACCCGCCCGCCCCACGGCCTGCAAAAATGGCTTTTCAACAAGCAGCGAGTCCAATCCATTCAATTGCTTTCGATAGAGAGAGGGGAGAGAGGGGAGACTGGGCTATTTCCCCATCAATTTACATCTGTGCAGCATTTTGTTCATAATGTTGGCTTTACTGAGAGAGAGAGAGAGAGAGAGAGAGAGAGAGAGAGAGAGAGAGAGAGAGAGAGAGAGAGAGAGAGACAATCAATTGATGAAACGGTAGCACACAAAACCATAGCGCATACAGCCCCATGGTTCGGTTTTAGTAGGATAGAGTTAGACAATTCATATTTCCCCTGTCTTTTATAATTGTGTAGGCTACGATTCAATACATGAGAGAACATTGAACGACAGTGAGTGTCCTGTCCTACATTAAATGGGACATTCAAATTAAGTTGACGTGCAGCGGCCGGGATATCAGGATAATGAGGATATCATTGGCAGCTGTGCATAGGCTACTTGATCAAATAAGCAACATTGAACAAGCTAGAAGATTTCAGGAGGAGTATAGAGACAGGACAGCAGGAGAGAGGGAGACAGAATAGGAGGGAGAGAATAAAGTAGGCTACCGGAATGCTTTTTTCCTTCTCCATTTTTTTTTCTTTTTCTTTTTAGGAGGGGGGGTTGACCCGCCGCGTCCGCCCCGTGATAATTGTGCTGAAAACCTGCCCGCGGGACCTGCGGGCAACGGGCCGGCCCGTGCATCACTAGGGGGTGGCTATCAGAATAAAGCTTTAACCTTTTAACAATGTATGCAAATTGCAAAACAACAATAGCATATAATTAACACAGAGAGATTACAGATTACTATAAAAAAGCATCTTCAATTATGAATATACGGTGAAATCAGGTCTGTGATGAAGATGATGTGAGAGAGATGTAATTGTGGTTCTCAACCTTTCCTGGATCAGGGCCCACTTGAAAATCTTGAAAGCGGCCCACCCACAGATGACTGGGCCGTGTGCAATTTTAATGATCATCAATCAATCGAATGTGTTCCGGCATGGATCAATTGAAGTAACACAGTATCCCTATTTATCGGTATCAAAATGAAGGGTTTTTTAAAAGAAAAAACATCATTGGCATTTTCTTTTTTTTTTGTATATAATTAAAATCGTAGTGTTTCACTTGCGATACCCTCGAGACCACCAGTGGCCCCTGGCCCACATGTTGAGAATCACTGCTCTAAGAGCAACTCCTCCCACAGCTCGCAGTGCCCTCAGAGCTACCTTCTTCAACACGGAGCGAGCCAATGAAACCTGTCAGGCTGGAACTGCAGCCTGCAGGAAGCAGTGAAATGAGAATCGACGATTCTCGTATCACTGCTTCCTGCGTTCCAGTTCTCCAACCTGACAGGACTCAGGAGCTGTGCCTGGAGTTGGTAAATGTCCAAATCCGGTAGTCCACATAATTAATCAGGAGACCTGCTTGACAACCATGGTTTGCCATCTATTTTGTTTTCCATGTTTAGGTTCTGCAATGAACTGCTGCCACGAGTTTCGCTGTCATTTTCCTTTTTTCTTTTCTTTTTTTTGAGTGGTGTAAACCACTCCTACGACTGGCTTTGTTAGTTTACGTGTCTGTCTGTCTGTCTGTCTGTCTGTCTGTCTGTCTGTCTGTCTGTCTGTCTGTCTGTTCGTAAAAAATGAGCATGGTTGCTACGGTCACTCAGTTCACACGGGTGTGATTTCATTACGTCAGACATTACGTCAGACCACAGCTGATCAGGCTATATAAGACCTTACACCACTCAGTTCACACGGGTGTGATTTTTTTTTACCACTTGAACCGCAGCATCCATATTCTGGGGGGTCGGGACATTAACCAAAAGTAGCCGATCCACTCCTTGTAGATCCGCTATTTTTGTAAAATGTTTGGTCCAAGTACAGAGCCAAATCAGGGTTTAAGTGGTTAAAGGCCTCTGTGCTTTATTGGATAGTATTAGTACAGCATGGAGCAGAGAGAAGATACAGGACAGAGAGTGTTGTTAACAGCTCTTGAGCCATATGCAAACCCCAGGCTCTCTTTAAAGATTTTATGGCATTTCATTGATTTATTCAGAGATTTATTCAGGAAGGGAGAGAGAACAGAGATGATGGCATGTTGCATGTTGCATGTATACCTGTTCAGGAATCAAACCGAAGGCAATGTGGTCATAGGTTGGTATTCATACCCCAACCACTGCATCGATGCCCTGTCTGAATTTGTTGATTTGTTTTTGTTTTCTTCAATTGAATCACTTACAAAAAAACAAAAACAAATACAAAAACAAATCTGTGATTATTGTCTCCGCCAGGCTAAAGGCGTTGGCGAGACTATATTTTCGCCCTTGTCCGTCCGCCAGCCGTCCGACACGTTAAAATTACCACCGCTGAAGTGCCCTTGAACAAGGCATTGAACCACTACGATGAAATGTGTTCTATGAGCAGGGCCTGGCTGGAAACAAGTTCTTGAGCTTAGCCCAGATACCCTGGGTAAATAGAGATTTCATTTCATTTCATGTGTGTCCCTGTGTGTCCGTCCTTCTGTGTACAGCTAATCTCCAGCACCGTTGCCCCGATCGACGCAAAACTGTGCACACACACTCGCTGGAGGCCAGAGCCTGTTATCACACCACCAGGAGGCCCATTTTTGCAAAACAGATTGTTTTATATTTAATATTACTATTTGGTCCAAACTTGGTACATACTACACATTATCTGCATCTGTAGTCATGTGATCAAGACGGAGATTGGTTTCCAGGAGTGGTCCGTTTTGAACAAAAGGCCTAAATGTGTGTCCGATTGCCATGAAACTTTGGACACACATTCCCATTCCCAGTAGTTCCCACTAGGATGAGGAAGAAATGCCATCCTAAATGTTACAGATCGGCCTCATGTTGACGGTATAACAGGCCAACTTATATTTGTAATTTGCAAATCGGTACACATTATCTCTATAGTCATGTGATCAAGACAGATCTGTCTGATGACTAAAATCATGAACACAGCAGCGTCCCACTAGGCCGAGGAAGAAATGCCAGCATTTTCACATTGTCCTGTTATAGCACCACCAAGAGGCCGATTTTTACAAAACATTTTTTTTATATTTAATACTCCACCAGATTTTAAACACTCCCGCAAATCAACATATTGTGTCTGTGCAATACATTCATACAATGTTGGCCCAACAACCTACCTGGCCTTGCATTTGTCAAGTTGCAGTAGCCTATGTAGATATTGTTAAGTGAATAAATCAAATTCGCCTCAGGGAATGCTGACACCATACTATCTTATGATATACAGTATTATGCAATGTTGATATGTAAAATTATGCTACGTTATCTTTTGTTATGCTATGTTATACACATACAGTATGTAAGTTGCAGTATGCTACGTTATGTTACTTGAAATACAGCCCAGTGCATCCTCCCCAGCAACAATCCTCTGTTTCTCCATTTCCTCTCTGTTATCCACAAACCCATCAAACTTTCAAAGTGTTTTAATTATTTATTAATGCTCAAAGGTCTACGCCGGAAGAAAAACAAGGACATTGCCATACCGTGAGCACCTGGATAAACTGATGATGAATGAATGAATGAATGAATGAATGAATGAATGAATGAATGAATGAATGACGGTCACATTCATCAACATGTTCAGGTTCTAGAGTCGTGAAGTGATGTGTAGTCAGCAAAATAACCCCAGCAGCGGCGCATTTTCTGGCCAATGTTGCTAGTCTTCCCTTGCTGACCGGACTATGAGTTGCAGGTAACGTAGGTATTACATGGCAACACGATTATGACCCTGTGTGTATTGTTGGTTGACTTCGTCAGAATGTCTGCACTTCCAAATGAAACAGAAACAAGGGATCAGCCAGGGATGAGGAAATGAATGTTCAACTCACCTGTAGAAGTAGGAACAGCCCCGGACCGAGTTGTGACTGAAGTACTCCTGGGTTTTCTCATTGCCGTAATCCTCCAGAGGGTCAGACCATAGCAAATCGCACATGGGCCCAAACGCTGGTGGCTCCTTGAACCGGTCCAACTACAAACACACACACACATACACACACACACGCACACGCACGCACGCACGTACGCATGCACGCACGCACACATGCACGCATGCACACGTTTTCAATTGTTTTCATCTCAAGGACCCTGATAACTCTCACAGTTACAGAGTACCCCCTCAAGAAACCCCACTATGAGAACCACTGCTTTCCACTAGTTATATTACAATGAGAAGAGAATCTCAGAGGTATGCACAATATGCACGCACGCACGCACGCACGCACACACACACACACACACACACACACACACACACACACACACACACACACACACACACACACGACTCTAGGTTGTCTCACATGCATCAGTACACCTACTGTACACACGTACAGACATGCACACAAATGTAGTAATATAGTTAATAGTTATGTTGATTATAGGTGATGTTTACCTTCCTAATGTCATCTAAGGTGTGTATTTCAGGCGACAGCCCGCCATGGACACACAGAAACTGTTGGTTCATGAGAGCGGCCAACGGAAGGCAGTCGAATGCATCCATACATGAGTCATACACCTGCTCTGAGTACTTGATTTTACCTGAAAGGCAATATATATGTTTTGTCAGCAATTACTCAGTTATGGAATAACAGGGGAGAAAACGAAGGCGGCTAGAAAGCTTTTTACCGTCCTTCCTTATTCAATGGCACGGGAAACATGACAGTATGTTCCTTTAAATATTTAAACTCATCTGAGTCTCACTTGCTCGTCTTGGTTTCTTGTTGTGTGCGTGTGCGTGCGTGTGTGTGTGTGTGTGTGTGTGTGTGCGTGTGTGTGTGTGTGTGTGTGTGTGCGTGCGTGCGTGCGTGCGCATTATCCGTGAGTGTTTGTATTGTCAATGCCCCAGTTTCCAATGAACAAAGATATTTGTCCTGTCCCCGTTTTTGTCATATTCATTCCTTGTCCCTTCTATTAACTCCTTCAGCACCACGTTTAATATTCTTTATTCTTTATTCTTTATTCAGATGGATCCCCATTAGCTGCCACCGAAGTAGCAGCTACTCTTCCTGGGGTCCATGACAAACAATACATATAACACAACACAATAAACAATAACACTGCACAATAAAAACAGGTGCAATCTTGAAAAAAATACATTCATAATACAAAATACAAATGCATTTAAGACATTAAAAATACAGAGAAAATAAAAAACACTAAACAAGACATCCCCTTAAATGATGTCAGTTAATTAAAATTAAAATTGGGGTAATTGATCAGGTGTCTCTTAAGGAGCCTCTTAAAACTAGCCTTACTGGGTGCTTCCGTGATTATAGTTGGTAACGTGTTCCATACTGAAATAGCCCTGAACATTACAGATCTGCAAACCGCATTTGTTCTGGGTTTTTCTTTGACCATGTGGCCACTAGTAGCCTGCCTGGTAGCATGACTATGACGATCTCTCACGTATTTGTGAATACAGTATGTGTATATCAAGTTTTAGTCGCAAATTGCCACGCTTTTCAGCCGCCGAGCTCTTCTTTTGAAGAGCCACCAGCTGATTTGATGAACCAGAAGTACCAAGAAATAATTTCCGAGGCATTCGTTAGATACAGCGATTTTTTATTGAGCTCCTAAAACATTGATGTTTTGTATGATCACCTCAATCTGAGCCTCAATTCCGAGATAAACGCAGCTAAAGATCGTCGCTAGTGTGGATGGAGGGAAAATAATCAATGACATCACCAACGCGGAAGCAAACCGTGGAGACGCCAAGAACCGGTAAAGATTATTCTAGCGATGGTGGATGCATTATGAACTAAGGGGTCGTTCAATGTCGTCCTAGGCAATCTAGGACTTTTATCCAATGTCGCCCTAGGCATAGAATGAGGTAATAAGCAAGGGAGGTATAATTGACGGGTTGCCGTCAATTGACGGGTCACAGCTCATTATTGAGAAATAAATCCCGAAATTGTACCGCTTATTACATAGCTACTTAATAAATTAATTCATAAATTGACCCAAAAGTAACAACAAAACAAGTATAAGTATTTCCTTGCTTATGGTAATGAAATTATTTGTTGACCACAGAAAATACATTTTCGGTTACTGCATCGTCTATTTCTTGCTTCAAATGTTTTCAAAAAACATTCTCAAGAGCAATATTTATTTGTAAATGACATTATGTGTTTGTTTACATGGTTGTCATGTTGTACAGCATAGAATTCAAGCAGCGCATCCAGGTGCTCTGAGCTGAGGCTTTGATTAGACAGCTGCCTTTTATAGAGCGCATCGTTCATTCATTATTCAGAAATAACACACCGCTGAATTCAGCGATTGACCAATCAGAATCAAGCCGTGTAATAATTATGAATAATGAATACCAAATAAAGCATGACAATTAAAACATTAGAGACATTAAGGCAGAAAGACAAAATGATAAAAAGTGAGAGGTACTCACATTCTTGTTTGAAGGTGAAATATTCTGTCAAATGTCTACATTCGTGATTTCCTCGCAGTAAAAATAGTGTCTTTGGATAGAGGATTTTCAGCGACCAGAGGTATAAAACACACTGTCAAGAAAGCAGAGAGGGAAAATATTAAATTTGCACAAACGGGGGGAAAATAATGTAATCATGTGGAACTCTGGGTCCACATGGGAGGGCATGTGGAGTTCAACACAAGTTAAAACGCACACGCTTTCCCAAGCATTGCGTCATTCGTGCACAAGACAAGCCGGGAAGTGTTTAAAATAATAAAGCTTCAGTGAAATTTTGATGTTTAAGAAGTACTGAGGAAACAGATTATACACTTGGATTATACTCTTAAGAGCTGTATTGGAGTTTATAAATGGATTTCTTTATATAGTTTTGCAGTTCAATTCAACTTAAATTCATCAAGTATTCTCTTCATTTTTGGATTTGTCAATATTATTAACCGTGAAGGAATGTGAGGTTTTTCCAAAATAGCAGATCTGCATGCTCATACATAAGCTATATGAGCATGTATATCTGCAATTTTCGAATAGCCAAAGACTAGAATATATAAATGAATGAAAAATGTGTTATATAATATAGTGAGGAGCTAATTACCATACCTCAATACTGAAGTAACCGCGGTCCACATAATCGCCAAGGAACAGGTACCGTGTCGTGGCTGGAGATCCCCCCACTTCAAACAACTTCATGAGGTCAAAGAACTGCCCATGGATGTCTCCACACACTGAAACACAACACCCACATGGATGACACCGTCAACCCATTTCTATGTCTTTTGTGTGTATTTTTGTGTGTACACCCAAGAATGCATGCATGTCTCTTTTTAGGTTGGTTGATTAAGATAGAAGAAGAGTGTGTGTGTGTGTGTGTGTGTGTGTGTGTGTGTGTGTGTGTGTGTGTGTGTGTGTGTGTGTGTGTGTGTGTGTGTGTGTGTGTGTGTGTGTGTGTGTGTGTGTGTGTGTGTGTGTGTGCGCCTGTCTGTGTATCCGTGCGTGCACACAAGCACAGACACACACACCCAGTCTGTGTGCACGCACGCACAGACTGAGAAAGATTCTATAAAATCAGCTGATTGATAAACAAATGGATCAATTGTTCAATAGATCTGTACTGTACTGTAGTTCGACCAATATACAATACACTGTACACATACTGTAGATAGAAGGATAACGTGAGAGGGGAAATGAGAGAAGATGAGGGCGTTGCAAACTCTTGTTGCCATGGTGATCTGTGTTTTAGGGATATATAAATAAATAACCAAAATGTCTGCTGGGCTCATGCGTTATCGTTACACGCTGCCATCCTTTTGCCCAAGAGGGTTTTTTCTGGATCTCCTGCTGTGAGAGACAGTGGGGTGCCTAGGCGTTGCTCTGAGTTCCTGGGCTCTGCCAGCCTCGTTCCAAGTCTTTTCTCATGTCTGAGAAGAAAAGCCTGGTAACAAGCAGATGCAGAGCGTGTATATAGGACGGGACTTCCATTGTATGCACTTCCCACAGAAGCTTTCTTACTTCAACCTATTACAACACTGGTCTCAGGCACAGAGAATGTAAACAGATCTGCAAAGCATCAACGTAATTTCCTTGGGCGGTACTTACTTCTGCCTTGCGTGCCTGTTTTGGGCATGGCACGGGTTTTGAGTTTGTAGATCTGCTGTATCTGCTATGATAGAGGTGTGCCTTGATATTTGGACTTTCTCCATTGGTATGCGTTGGGCGCAAAGAGTTTGAAAAACACTGCTCTGAAGATGTGTCAGGAGAGCTCTATAGAACGAGCAGCCATCTAAAATGTAATATGAAAGACTACATGATTCATTGATAACTGTAGGATGCTGTCAGATAATGTGCGATGTTGTCTTTTTCACGTCAATCTTTTGTTAGCCAATGCCACTTGTCACTGTACAAAACAACAAGAATCTGGGAGCTTGTGTTGAGATGTTGAAGGTACAACACAACGGCCCTGGAGTGCAAGGCTCCATCTCCTTGCATGTCTTCAATTTTTCATTATCTTCTTACTCCTTCTTCCACTTCTCATTTCTACTCTCCCATCTCCTCTCTTTTCTGTCTCCCCTATCAGCTACGCTGTGGCCTTCGCCCACTCAAAGCTTAGAGCAATGTGAGTGGGAGACTCTGCTTGTGTGACTAAAGCAATCGAATACATGCGCGCGCACACACAACGTACCTATGCAAGTAGAGATTCATAACTAAACGGCACATGAATTTGCACGCACGCACGCACGCACGCACACACACACATGCACACACACACATACACACACTGCTGCAGACATTCAAACCTCATTCTGGAGCTAGAAAGGATGAAAACCCACCTCCACAGTCCCCACGCTCACCAAAGCCCATACGCGATACTGAGCTTGTCATCCATATTTCATACTTAATACATAAAGCCTCCATTTTCCTAACGCAGGTCGACAAGAGGATCCTGGGTCGTCTCCTGTGGTGAATGACAATGCTGTCTGAATCACTCTAGACCAGATCACAATGTTTGAATGTTTGTAAGCAAACGGGTATTTTCAGACAGAATGTCTATGGACGTTTTCACAATACAAAACTAGAACTGCACTCTGTCGAGTGCCTACTTGCACGTTGCACACAAGTAGGCCATAAATGGCCTACTAGTGCGCAAGCAGAGCACGCAAGTACTGTTGACCGCTACAAACTTTAAAATCTCAACTGCACTCTGTCGAGTGCTTGTTGCACACAAGTAGGCCATAAATGGCCTACTAGTGCACAAGCAGGCGCGCACTAGTGTTGAAAGTAAAGTAATTATAACCCGACGTTGAAACATATCTTAATTACGTCACCATCAACATCTAGTTCCGAGCATACGCATAAAAAAGCCAGCACGACCACAATACTTGCGCGCTCTGCTTGCGCAAGTAATAAAGTGTTCAGAACATATATGTCCAATTGTCAACCAGTAAGACGCCCTGAGGGCGAGAAGCTAGGGCGAGGTCGCGTGCACGCATCCGCCTGGGTGACGGCATATGGAATGTCAGAACAGGCCAGCTCCATATATGAAGATCTAAGGGTGGCAGCAGGGGCAGTGTCTTGAGTATACAGGGTTTGATGAGGTCTGGCCATATATGGAGCGTGTCTTGAGTGTACAGGGTTTGATGAGGGCCCAGGTAGGGCCGGGCCTTAATTTTCGGGCCTGTTGAGAACTGTAGTTTTCGCCGGCTGCCGGATACAGCTGCACTTGGGCGGGCCCATCAGTCAAAAGGGAGACATCGAAGAGAAAGGACAGGTGGGGATGGATCAACATATGGAATGTCAGAACAGGTCAGCTCCATATATGGAGATCTAAGGGTTTGAGGTTTGAGGTCAGATGTAGAGTTGCTGGCTCCATATATACAGATCTAGGTGATGATCCAGTATTCTGTATGTATGTATGGCTATCCAGGGTTTGATGAGGTCGGTGTCGTGATCTTCATATATGGAGGCGGCCATATATGGTGGCGTGACGTGTCGAGGCGTGACCGTATTTGTCGACATTTCTATTTAATTAATTTTAAAATCTAAGTATATCGATGTATAAACAGAAAAATAACGTATTGTTTGACGTTGTATCGTATCGTAGCATTTTGCAACGGAAATAATCGGTATCGAATTGTTTAATAATATTTTTGTATCAATACTAAGTACTTGTGCATTGTATTTAGCAATTTTAAAAGATAAAAGAAAAAGAGGGGTTTAATTACTTTTCCATTCCATATAGTTGGTCTATGGATAAATGTGTGTATTCTCTGTTCATGTCAAGGCCCATGTGGGTTTGTCCATATGTGTTCAAATACAATGTCCATGTATTTGCCAGAAAATCACTGTTTACTTATTTATATCCAACATTTTAAGTTCACCTTAAAGAACCTGCACTATCCACAAGTTTCACACATTATTGTATTTGCTAAATAGTTACTGTATTGATTTTAATTTAATCGTATCTTATCGCCATGAATGAACCAATATCGTCCATGTATCGTCAACCATGTATTGTGATAAATAATATCGTATCGCTGTTAAAATGTATCATTACACCCATAATTGCGCTCCAATGCCACGATGCCAGCGTTATCTACCTACCGGAAATCCATTTTTGGTTGTGGTGATGTCCTGATGATTCGGTTTATAGTGGCTCAACTTGAGTGAAGATGCCCTCTGTTTATATTCAACGTTTTACTTTAAATAGTATCTAAAATTGCACCCAATGAACACAGTGCTTCCGTAAAGCTCTCGTGAACAGGGATATGAATTTCTGCAGTCCTGCTATAGTAGGTCTACTCCTGTTTCATGATCTCAGAACAAAGGCACAACTCTGAAAGTGATGGCTCCCTGCCGTTAAAACACCCACATGCACGCACGCGCACGTGGGTGCACACACACGCACACACACGCACGCACGCACGCACGCACACACGCACACACGCAAGCACGCACACACACACACACACGTCACACACACACACACACACACACACACACACACACACACACAAACACACACACACACACACACTGATTCCTTGTATCCCTGAAAGAATCACTATCACCTCCAGTAGGACTAATTTTCTCTACAGAAATACAGCACGGAATATAGCACACAAGCTAAGCGGCTCAGCTCCCAACGGTACGAATAGAGAAGTGTCACTCATAATTGTCTAAATGGAACATACTTCTAGGCCAGTGTTCCCAATGTGGGGTCTGGGTGTCCCTTAGGGGGAGGCCAAACATCACACTGACAGTGTGAGGCCCTGTCGGTTTTGAGGTAATACAATTTGAACATGTTGCACGAAATCGAAACAAATTCTCCTGACCATCTCTAAATAAGTCCTTGCTTTCATCCACTGTCTCTTGCTGCTTCTCAATGTGATATCAATCATACTCCACATACAGTATCTGTTCTGTTGCCTTGTAACCAACATAGTTAACACCCACATGATGTAACATTATTGTAAAGTACAGCAACATTTTCAAATTAAAACATGCCTGAGATACACGTGTGTGTGTGTGTGTGGGGGGGGGCTCAGCTCTTGGCAGATGTAAGAGGGGACTGGGGAGTCAGGGAGAAAAGGTTGAGAACCACTGTTCTAGGCCATGTTCATACTGTCAGAGATGTCTCTGTATGTTTGTGCGTGAACAGCGAATCTCCGGCACTGGTGGACTGAACAGCGTGTATCAGAGTTTAGGTGCACGGAAAGGCCGATCATCCCAGATGATGAGGCGAGGTTTAGGAACAACCGAGAGAGGCCTATCTGAGGATCTAAGGCTGCGCTCAGGCTCATATGGGAGCAGCACAACTAAAATGGAACCTTTCTTCGAATACTCAATTGCCAGGAGGAACAATGTCAAAGGGAAGTTCCATATACGAAAAAGTCCTTCTGCACACCTACAATGGACAGGTGTGTCGGATAACAGGAAACTGATAGGTAGAAAAAAGAGAATCCCGCACACTGTCTTCACTTAGGTTGGTTTTTATTGCAACGTTTCGGTCGTCAGACCTTCATCAGGCATAAAGCAGTACTGACAAACAGTCAGCATAAATACATCTCTGAGATCAGCGGGGGCCAATCAAATGACACACACCAATCCGTTACCATGGAGAGGGAAGTTCCATGAAATATGGGACTACTTTTATTTGTATATTAAAGGATGGTTGCATTAACAATTTGTAATTGGTAATACATTACGGATATAATCACTATTGTCAACAACAGAATGTGGAGGGGTGTTGTCCATTGGGGTTTTTCTTTTTTGACTGCTAGTTGTTTTGTTTTTTTTGTTTTTTTTTGTTTTTCTTGTCTCTTTCTTTTGTGTAAGTCATGTGTATTTTGTATGCTTTATTGTAAAATCATTAAAAAACTTTGATGACAAAAATAAATAAATAAAATGGAACCTTTCCATTGTAATACTCGAGTCAAAGATTCCAACTTGTGTCTGGAACACAGGGTAAAAGCAGGGCCACCTACCTGTGACCGGTGCCTCAATGTCCAGCATGGTTCATGTCTGGAACACAGGGTATAAGCAGGGCCACCTACCTGTGACCGGTGCCTCAATGTCCAGCATGGTTCATGTCTGGAACACAGGGTAAAAGCAGGGCCACCTACCTGTGACCGGTGCCTCAATGTCCAGCATGGTTCATGTCTGGAACACAGGGTATAAGCAGGGCCACCTACCTGTGACCGGTGCCTCAATGTCCAGCATGGTTCATGTCTGGATCACAGGGTATAAGCAGGGCCACCTACCTGTGACCGGTGCCTCAATGTCCAGCATGGTTCATGTCTGGAACACAGGGTATAAGCAGGGCCACCTACCTGTGACCGGTGCCTCAATGTCCAGCATGGTCTTTTCCTGGCGGAGGATGGCTCCTCCCTCATTAATTATGCGAAGCGCTACGACCTCATCCACGCGACCCTCCTTGGTGAGGTGGGCCTTGAGCATGTCCACACGGGGTTTTCCTTCACTGTCAAACACCTCCTTCATTGTGAGGCGATGGCTTAAGGGGAAGGGAACGGCTAAAGAAAAGAAAAAGCAAAGACAAAATGGTACATTTAAACAGGATATAAAAGTAGCAATAATTATTGTGGATTGTGGTATGGGGGGAGGGGGGGGGCTTGGATGGCAAGCTTTAGAGAACACAGCATCTTTATTCTAATTTATGTCATTTGTAATAGACCATGAATATGTTCCCCATGTCCAAACTTTCAAACAATTGCACATCTGAATCTGTCATCTTGCCAAAGGCAGCTGGGTTGGGTTTGGGTTGACGGAAGCAGAAAAGATGCTACCGTTGCACTCCCGACACCTTTGTACCTACTCAGCAGAGTCACTTATTCCTCGGTGTGCTACACCATATGGTGGTGACCTATAGCTTAATTAAATGCAGAGAATCCCCAGACACATTCAAGAGTCCTGCTGTAAATGTTATAACATTTTGGTACAATGATGTCATGACATCCTGCCACACTAATAGCCAGCGCAACGCGTGATTTCTTTCTACGTACGCTTTAAGACATAGACCCGCCCTTGGTGACGCCCCGCGCGTCTGATTGGCCAGAGTTCGTTGTTGTCAATGTCAGAAACAGTCAGAGATGGCGCCTGTGACAGATGATGACAGGCGATAGGCGTAGTATTCTAAAGGCACAGATGACGCTCCAGAATTAAAGGCAAACGAATATTGTTTATGCGGTTTGCTTTGATTGAATGAATTGTGATTCGATCTGGGTGTTCTAATAAATAAAGTGTTTGTGGTGATTAGCGTGTGTCCGTATTTACTAATATTGTTTACGCGGTTTGCTTTGATTGAATTGTGATTTGATCACAATGTTGGGTGTTCTAATAAATACAGTGTGTCCGTATAAAGACTCATAACATAAGTTCACCGTCATGAATCATGTCATGATTATGATTGTCATGCGGCGACGATGTAGGGTTTTCTAATAAATAGGCTACAGTGTTTGTGTTGATTAGCGTGACGATGTAGGGTTTTCTAATAAATAGGCTACAGTGTTTGTGTTGATTAGCGTGACGATGTAGGGTTTTCTAATAAATAGGCTACAGTGTTTGTGTTGATTAGCGTGTGTCCGTATTCGGTCTATGCCATAATGTGAATACGGTGAATACTACAAAAGGATAAAGCTGAAGGTAATAGTATAAAAAAGTCCCTTTTTACAGATAAATCGCTAAGCTTCTCCCTACTTCTCTCCCTACTTCCTCTACTCTTCTTCTGGCAGCAGCAGCATAGCTAGCCAATAAGAGGGTTCGCGGCCAATCAGAGGCAGGCGGGCCGCGCAGGGCGTCACCAAGGGCGGGTCTATGTCTTAAAGCGTACGCATCCTTTGTCCGCCTTCTCCTACCAAACCACACCGTTTGCACACATCTCACCATGCACAACACCAACAGCATGATGTTACCCCCCTATTCAAATGTATACATAGCCTAATATATTGTATATAAACTCAGCACAAAAGGTTCGGGAACTTAAATTTGGTCTGTTATTTCTCACCTTTAATAATACCAATTGGTATTTAATTATATATCGTTTTTATCGTTGATTAGTCACCTTTACAACGAGGTATAGCTTGTAAGGATAAGGCATTCTTGGCATGAGCAACATTCAATTGCCAAACAATTGTCAAAACGGCAAATGTTTGGTATTAGGCATGTAACGATTCACTCAACTCACGATACGATTCGTATCACGATATGAGGTTCACGATACGATTTTTCACGATATTGAAAAAATATATATTTTAAAGAAAAATTACCGTTTTTTTAATTCTATATAATTTATCTTCCCCCCTGAGATGTTTTATTTAACTACATTGCAAAAGAAGTAGCATTCCTTTTGACAGTGCAGAAACATAATTGCCTTCCTTGATGAGCATCAACGACCATCAACACCTGGGCACAGTCACAGACACACACAGCTCCCCTCTACAGTGCTCTACTACTGAAAGTGACTATAATTTCTCTCCAAAAGCACTTGAATAAGATGGAATATGACTAAAGCTCACATTTCACATCACACACTAGCCCCCCTAAAAAAAAGATAATTTTTTTCAATGAATCGATTCGAATCGATTCATATCGTCGGGATTAATATCGATATATATCGATATACGATATATCGTTACATGCCTAGTTGGTATTCACCCTTGCTTTGAGTAGCTTAGCCTTAGCAGATTGGATGATTGCACTCTCCCACAGTAATGAGGGAAAAAACAACACATATTGGCCATTTTTACACTATTCATTTTTACACCCAGTGTTAGGGAACTCAGTAGCATCTTGAAGATCCATACGCAGCTACAACAGCCTGGCATGGTATGGGGCGGTATCTCTCTCACAGGCAAGACAGAACTCGTCATGATTGAAGGCAATCTGAGATGAGATTCTGGAGCCAGCAGGGATCCCAAATCTTCAGTATCTGGGACCTAACGCCAGGATGACAACGCTCGCCCCCACAGCTGCAGCCAGGATCATCACAGAGTACCTCCAGGATTTGGGAGTGGAGAGGATGGAATGGCCTTCCGTGAGTCCAGACCTCAAACCACCTCAAACCAAAACACTTGTGGGATCAGCTTGGGCGTGCTGTACGTGCTAGAGTGACCAACAGAACCACGTTGGCTGACTTGCAACAAATCCTGGTTGAGGAATGGGATGTCATCCCACAGCAAAATGTGGCTAGGTTGGTGACCAGCATTTATTTATTGAAACGATTTCCAGCACAGGATGAAATCCTCTACGCCAGACTCATAACAGACATAATATACATATTAAAATTCACAAGTACACACACACACACACACACACACACACACACACACACACACACACACACACACACACATACATACATACATACATACATATATAATATATGGGAGGAGAATACGTAGCAATATTATCAAGGGGTTTTGCAAATTAAGGAACCATTTCTGTCAAGTTCAAAGGTTATACAGTATGATTTTGAAGACTATATGAATATATAAGTATTAAGAAGAAGATGACGTATGGACGTATGTATGTATAATGTATGTAGGTATGTCTATATGTTTTTTTTGTTTGTGTATATGTGAGTCATGTATCAGTTGGTGAAAAAATGAAAAATAAAATGATTGAAAGAAAGGAGCAGGTGCCAAGCTGCTGTGGCTGTATATGGATCTTCCACATGCTACTGAGTTCCCTAACACTGTAACATTGTAAAAGTGTAAAATTAATAAAGTGTAAAAATGGCCAATATGTGTTTTTTCCTTATTACTGTGGGAGAATGCAATCCAATAAGCAACTCAAAACAAGGGTGAATACCAACCATTTGCCATTTGACAAATGTTTTGGAGGCGCTACCCGCACGTTTAGCTGTGTTGCTCATTTCAGGAATGCCCGGTCCTTACAAGCTATACCTCGTTGTAAAGGTGACTAATCAACAATATAAAATACAATACCATTTGGTATTATTAAATGGGGAGAAATTACAGACCAAAGTTAAGTTTCCGAACTTTTTGTGTATTCGTTTTTTGTGACTCTCATCTAACTGAAGCATAAACTGAAACATTTGACCTACTTTAATTATGGATAATTCCAGAGTATATCATCATTTATTAATTTCTGGAAATCAACAATATACGTAAGTGCAGAATATAACCAACCGACTCACAAGTTTTTCTGACATACAACAGTCGGCATACATTTTGTGTAATCAAAATAAGATCAGTATAGGGGCTTGATTTTGCACAAATATAAATAAGTTGATATTTTTCTCCCTTTTTTTTAAGGCCTACATCTTTTTCTAGATAGAAAAAAGCGGTCCAAGTACAGAGACAATCAGGTCTGGAGGGTTTCGTAGATTTAGTTTTAGTTTTCACTTAGCTTGATACCGGCAATGCAACTTTTGCATAATAATTAACACAATTCCTCTGCAGTAGTTTTTTCTTTGTCAGGTGATCTTAAGCCACTTTTGTTTCACTATTGTCAAATGAACCATGGCTATACATACCACTTCCATATGTGGTTATATTATTTATTAACCTGCATTATAAATGTGTTTATCTGAACTTGCCCCTGCTCAATGTGCCTCTTTTCCCCCTATGATATGCCTACTCTGTTTATTGGTGTGTAGCAAATACTGCAGTCTTTATTCAAAACCATAATCATGCAAGCTACATGCTTGCATGTTGCATGCTCACACTTTTTTCACATTTGAGTGTGCCAGCTGGGAACTTCAGCTGGGAAGTTCATTGCTCATTGACGCGTACAACAAGATCACATTTAATTTTCAGACTGTTCTGTAAGCATGCAGCCAGCCATAAGGAAAAAGAAAAAAAACTTGACAAAATGTTTTCTGATCTGTGTGTGTGTGTGTGTGTGTGTGTGTGTGTGTGTGTGTGTGTATGCATGCGTGTGTGCATGCATGCGTGTGTGTGTGTGTGTGTGTGTGTGTGTGTGTATGCATGCGTGTGTGCATGCATGCGTGTGTGTGTGTGTGTGTGTGTGTGTGTGTGTGTGTGTGACTGTGTGTGTGTGTGTGTGTGTGTGTGTGTGTATGCATGCGTGTGTGTGTGTGTGTGTGTGTGTGTGTGTGTGTGTGTGTGTGTGTGTGTGTGTGTGTGTGTGTGTGTGTGTGTGTGTGTGTGTGTATGCATGCGTGTGTGCATGCATGCGTGTGTGTGTGTGTGTGTGTGTGTGTGTGTGTGTGTGTGTGTGTGTGTATGCATGCGTGTGTGTGTGTGTGTGTGTGTGTGTGTGTGTGTGTGTATGCATGCGTGTGTGCATGCGTGTGTGTGTGCGTGTGTGTGTGTATGTGTATGCGTGTGTGTGCGTGTGTGCATGCGTGCGTGCATGCATGCGTGTATTATATGTGTATTATACATGTATCATTCTGTCATCATTGCATGGTAAAATGGATGTAGCACGCTTGCTGCTGCAGATCCAGTATATATCCTCCCAGCTACACAGTGGGAGCCTACTGTACATAAAGACCCTTTCATTACAGTATATATCCTCCTAGCTACACAGTGGGAGCCTACTGTACATAAAGACCCTTTCATTAGGGCAGAGCTTTTACAATAGAATACCTACAATTACAAATGGTATAATATTGTACAAATACTTTAAATCTCTGCTTGACTTTGCCGTGCAAAGACTTACATTCTTACACATTTAGTTGCACGCACACGCACGCACGCACACACGCACGCACGCACGCACGCACGCACGCACGCACGCACGCACGCACGCACGCACGCACGCACGCACGCACGCACGCACGCACACACACACACACGTGAGAGAGAGAGAGAGAGAGAGAGAGAGAGAGAGAGAGAGTAGTACAAATTGACAGCTCACTTCTACTGGGCACCCAAGCAAAGTGGAACTACTGTATGCTGTATGTTGCTGGGCAACAGCAGTGGCAGCTGAATACTGTAGTGTAGCCAGTATGGAATGCTGTAATTTACATGGAAGGCTCACGCAGATGCAGAATAGATGGATGCAAATGCAACTATGCAAGTGTAAGTGCAGCATATGCAGATCCAGGTGTAGATGCAACATGTGCACTGTGCAGATGCAGATCCAGGTGCAGATGCATATGCAGATGCAGATCCAGGTGTAGATGCAACATGTGCACTGTGCAGATGCAGATCCAGGTGCAGATGCATATGCAGATGCAGATCCAGGTGTAGATGCATGTGCACTGTGCAGATGCAGATCCAGGTGCAGATGCATATGCAGATGCAGATCCAGGTGTAGATGCATGTGCACTGTGCAGATGCAGATCCAGGTGCAGATGCATATGCAGATGCAGATCCAGGTGTAGATGCATGTGCAGATGCAGATCCAGGTGTAGATGCATGTGCAGATGCAGATCCAGGTGTAGATGCATGTGCACTGTGCAGATGCAGATCCAGGTGCAGATGCATATGCAGATGCAGATCCAGGTGTAGATGCAGATCCAGGTGTAGATGCATGTGCAGATGCAGATGCATGTGCAGATGCAGATCCAGGTGTAGATGCATGTGCAGATGCAGATCCAGGTGTAGATGCATGTGCAGATGCAGATCCAGATGCAGATGCATTTGCAGATCTAGATCTAGGTGCAGGTGCAGATGGTGCCACATATTATCTACCACTTATACTGTACATCATTCCAATTCTTTAGCATTAATGGTGCACAGTCACACATAATAATATTTACGTGGCAGACATTTTGTTCTTACATCATGCTCAGGGGTGGGAAACCCCAACCACTCCGATGGGGTGTAATCAATTCTACCCTCTGTTAGTCATTGACTGAATGAAGCATTCAAAAGCCCTCCTACTGCGAAAGTAGTGTGCGCTATCAAGGTCTTTTTTTAGCCAGTTTATATCAAATTATATTGTATTTTTGCGATGGATTGTGGTATTCTCACATTCATCAAGTTAGGCATGCTGGCAGTGAGAGACAATGTGGTGCATAAAAGGTCCTTAGAAACAAAGACAATATATTGGGTTTATGTCATGATTTATCTATGGTGGCCCAAACATATTAACCTGACTCTGCCAGATGGAAGAGAAGCTTGCTTCACAATCACATTTGTTTCACGACATACTTCCATCTGGGATCTCTGTAGCCCAATCGCTGAAGAAAGCCGTCCCTTTGTTCAAGCTACTTGGCAGGTGATTGGATGGGACCGTATGTCAATCATATTGACGTTTCTACATGACGTATGGTGGTGTTGGAAAGTAAACAACCCCTGCGAACGGCAAAAAACTAAGGCCTGATAGCATCGGGTTCAACACTTTTTAGAAACCCCTCACTATCGTGTTGGATGTGTAGGTCATGTCTTCGCTTGCTTTCAAGAATCGAAGACGATTTTTCAATTTTAAGGCGATAGGAAATACAATTGCAACAGGTGCGAACTGATTGGTTCGTACCGGGCGCAGGACGGATCAACGCCAATTCCTGAGCGATCCTGCTGTATTTTGAACTTGTCAATCAATCACATAGCCCTAAAAAAGAATCCTATTACTAAACATTGGTCAACTTAAATTACAATTAGATGTGACTTAAGTCATATTTCATAGTGATATTGTTATAACATTATGTTTTAGCACCTTTGTTCTCAGCACATAATAGAGGACCCAGAATAATAGCAGTTAATTGCATTCACCTATAGTAGATCGTAGAAGTAGTAGTTCATTGTTTTTATCAGGGGTTGTACCAGCTATTCATAAATACATTTAATATAAATTACTATGTTTGTGTGTGAAGGCCATACTGGCATACTAAGATCTTAGTAGCTATTACTAGTAAGTTTCATACTAAAGATTTACTAAATCGGGTTGCGCCACTCAATCTTAATGAATGTCTCGACAAGTAAAGGTTTATTAATGTGTTACTAACAACATGCTGCATAGCTATGTCCAAACACAAAGCAATCAGCAAAAAATAGAGGAAGTTGCTGCAGCATTATAGCTTTAACAGAACTGTAATATGCCTTTTGTGTTTCTTTTATGTCTATTCCTTGTACCTTTTATATGAGTCCCCCAGGAGTCTATACTAGGGCCCATCCATTTTCCCTTTAAAATGTTGCTGAAAAACTAAAACAAAACTAGACATTAGAAGAAATTAGGGGGAAACATTGGTCGCCTAATCCACGATTCGATTCAACTTTCGATTTTAAGGTCACGATTCGATATGATACGATATTCGATACGATTCAATCAATATATTTTTTAAACCTCCTATTTTCAGCACAGAGCGCTATATGATTATTAATTTAGGCTAATGTTTTGATTTGTAAAGAAAAACACTTGTTTCTCTGCAATACGTAATTTGTATTTGACTAATAACAAAATGAGAATGAGAATAGCATCAACAATATAAAATTTGGGTGCCCTAACATCATTTTGAGATGTTTCTTTAAGATGATGAGATGACAACATTATTGTTAAGCTCTACTCTAAATAACTAAATAAAATAAAAGTAAGTTAATAATAGGCCTGGGACTCGATTAAACATTTTAATCTAATTAATTAGAGGCGTTATAATGAATTAATCTCAATTAATAAAAAGAATATATATTTTTTTTTATCCCACGATTTTGCAACCCATTTTTTCCACCCAGTGTCAATTATCTAATGTAATCCTGGGCGCTGCATTTCCTCTGCCAACCTGGGGGGGCAGCGGACTGACCTCATGCTTCCTTCTATGCATGAGGAGTCCAAGCTGCTTCTTTTCACCTGACAGGGGGTTGTTTCCCCAGCCGGACGTTGTGCGTGGAAGGAACACGTTATTCCGACCAGTTCCTTTCCCCTCCATCAGGCGCCCCGGCTGGCCAGGGGGAGGTATTTTAGAGACCAGGATTACTGCATGTTTTTTGTGAGGGTACCTACCCTAGGGGACACGGAGAGAACATGCAAACTCCACACAGAAAGGCCCTTTCGCCAATCCCGAAAAAACGGACGGACGTGCGCATGCAATGAAATATCGCGAGTCGGCTCGTGATTTCGAGCGTCAATTTGATTTGATTTTGATACATATTGAGAATCGTGACATAATATAATATTATTGAGTGTTTGTATTGTAATAACTATTCTGAGTCTGACCTTATACCCTGACAAACATCCCTGTATTATATTAAAAACATCCACTAATAGCCTACTGAAAACGAATACAAACTAAACTAAAAATAAACTTTTGTAAGCAATAAAAACTAAATTGAAATGAGCAAATCCATTCTGCAAATGAACTGAATTGTGAATTGAAGAAGAATTACAAGAAATATGTCCAAGATGGATGACAGATTCCAAGAGTGGATTAAAACACCTTTTTTATTGAAAACTACGGTCCTCCGGGTTTCCGAACCTTCCCGGAGAATAATCAGACAGGTGGGGTAACCAGGAAAGCACCTTAGATTTTGCATTTGCACATGTTCAGTGTTACTTTGAGGCAGGGGGTTTCTATACCCACCAAAGGTTATACGTTTTTGGACTCTCGTAGATTGAAAATGTCAGAATCGATAAATACATCTACCAGAGTCTACATTTTAGGCTAGGCTGGCTATAATGTTGTTGTGATTTCAATGTTATAGTTATAGTTGCTCCTACAGTATAGTTAAACTGTTAATAAAATCCTGATCACACCCATCTCCCAAATGCAACTGTATAGCTAACATCTTCTTTTGTAATGACACATGACGTAAAATAGACACTTTGCCTATTTGCTCAGACACTATGACGTAAAATTCTCCATTCATTGTCAATGGGAATTTAATGTTTGTGTAGGACGAAGTTTCATATTCACTAAAAGCTGAATATAGGAGGGGCTAGCATCCCTCAAAAACAATGCATTTATTAGAAAGTGCTAAGAAATGTTACATTTGAAAAGAACCAGCCAGCATTTAAAAAGTATTTCCCAAGTCATACAGTTTCACTCTTTCTTTGAAGCAGGATTTCTAGAAAATGACAGTCTGCAACATACAAGCATCACAGCTCCCACAACATGTAGGCATACTGCAGTACATGTTAATCTAAGAATTCTGAGGAATTGAGGAACTGAGGGTGGGTGGCATGGACTACTAGAGATTAGAGAAATGTCTTGTGACCAAGAGATCAGAGATGAGTTTCAGTCTTTGTACATGAGGCAACAGCCAATGGTGTTTTAGTGCCCTTGAGCAAGAAGAACCTGCTCACCCAAGTCCCCCTGGAAAGACAGCATCAGCAAAATATTCCAAGTGCACGGTGGAATAACTATACACTAACTGACTAACAGGTGAGAAAGTGTATGGTAATTCAAGGGGAAAAGAGTGAGAATGTGAACTGATGAAAAATAAAGTAAAAACTTGGCCAATGACTGGCTGAGTGGTCCACTGGTCCAGGCACCTAGGCCGGTTATCCGCGGGTTCGAGTCCCGAGCCCGTCGGCCCTTGCCGCATGTCTTCCCCCATCTTTCTCTCCCTTTCCTGGCTAATTACTGTACCCTATCAATAAAGGAAATGAAATGAAAATTAGGCTTATAAGAACCCCCCCCCCCCCCCCCCAATCTTACAGACAAGCCTCTTGCACACGTGTCCAAGAAAACAACTTACAACAGGTCAACAGAAGATATGGGAGACTATACTCACACAATAAGCCTATCTCACAGAATTTCCCCGCCCCCTAAATACGCCCCCTTTCGGGGTTAGTGGTGATAGCGTGACGTCACTCCATAGACGCTACATGTTAACAGAGGTAATTTAAGAAGTCTACAACTTTTGTTTTCTCAAGGTAAGGTTTGTTCTATCTGTTCGACCTGATTTACCATCTTGTTTGCTTCATAATAATATTGGTCTGTCACATTTTTACATTAGAAAATGTACTTAGATTCTCCAGAGAAAAAAACGTGTAAATGCTCATGTTAAAGACACCACTATTTACCGGAAGTGGGCGTGGAAAGCGGGCTGTGAGATAGGCCTATCGAGCCACTCAATAAAAATATCTCATGATGGGTCTCATGGTGACACGCTTTACAGTTGGAAAGTTTTTTTCCTCAAGTGCCACGTGACAAAGTATTAATTAGCTTAAAGCCCCCACCCCTGCATGTGAGGTTGACATGCTGACAGTTACACTATACACCACAACCAGTGGCACTAAAGGAAGCAGTTTACCTCCTATATATTAAATACAAAAAAACATTACAAAATGATTATGATACTTAATGTCGCTTGCGAATTCAATATAAATATCGACATATGAATTGTTCCCAAAGCAGACAATTATCTTCTTTGGAAAATATGAACTATCATCGGGAAAATGTGGCTCTCCTAATAATTTATTTATCTAAAAGTAGACTACATTGTCAATAAAATATAATAAAATACAAAATCAATAGTTGTACATACAACTATATACCCCAAGGTATCAGGTACCGTCGCCCATAATCCATCTCGCCCTCGCTTTTCTCCGCCGACCTCACGCCAACCGCTCGGTGCAGCGGTTCTTGTATTCTTTATTTTGTTTTACTGAGAATAAGGTTAGAAATAAGTTTGGGGTTAGACATAGTTTTACTGGGGTTAAGTTTAGGAATATGTTTAGGTTTAGGCATAGTTTTACTGAGGTCAAAGTTAAGAATAAGGTTAGGTTTAACCGTTTAGGCATAATATACCAGGCTGAGCAGTTCCGCGGCTGTATGCCCGGGGCGAGTTGGTAAATGGGCGACTCGTTTGGTATTCTCCCACACAACTCCTGAGTCTATTATTGGTCCTTGCAGTGATCACTGATCAGCATCAATGACTACTTCACTATTAATATTATTATTATTATTATTATTATTATTATTATTAGTTGTTTGTTGTTGTTGTGAAGCAATTTCTGCGTCAGGCTATACCTGTAGGCTAGTATGGTATGAATTTTCTAAAAATGTAAGCTAAAATCTCATGCAAGCATTTCATCACCCTATAAGTCTATATCAGTAAGCTGGGGTGCCAAATGGGAACGAAAAGCTGGGAAATTCCAAGGGCCCTTGGCTGACAGGGACCCGATGATGACAGATTGTATAGTTTAATGAATATCGGGGTTCCACTGTGATGTTGTCAGGGTGCCCAGAAGGAGATTACTCTGTTGGCATTATGTCCTGCATGGCTTAAAGACCACATTGTTCATGTTATATTCTGTTGAACTGTCCTTGATCGCACAAGAAAATGGTGTATGTAGGCCATGGGAAAACTCAGCAGGGCTACTGTAGTAGCCTAGGCCAGGTTAGGCATGATTGTGGAGAAATTCAACATCCTGCATTGATGCAAGTTACCATGATCTTCTCCCCCATGTGACACTGTGACAGCATGAACTGCTCTACTTTTCAATAATGCAGCTTTAAAAATGGTGTGTGCCCATTAGAACTCAAAGGATGGCTCACTCAAAACCAGTGGACTACTAAAATGCACCTAATCAAATGTCAATTTCATGCCCCCTTCCTCTCCCCACTGGCCCTGTCAAAGCCTGTGAAATCCTGCTGCATCACTGCCTCAACGTCAGTAGCCTATATGCCGTTATAACCTCCGCCTGACACAACATCGCGATGGCAAATGTCTTATATCTCGAAACACGGAACAAAATGATCTCTATCGTCCACGCAGACTGCGCAGCAGAGGAAAACACTGCCTTCACTGTTTGTCAACATCAAAGCGCCAGTAGCCCAGTAACAGAAAAGATGTCCACAACTTGATGATGGCCCACATATTAATCCGCGGTGTGCAAATAAAGGCCAGATTAAAAGCAAAACAACAAAGCTGACACACAGCTAATGCCGATGTTACGCACCCCCCAAAAAACACATTACGAAGCTGAAAATGTTAACTTACATTTCACCACCCGATCGGTGGCGTTTAAATCGATGTCAGCGTTAGACATCTTCATGGGCTGTTGCCGCGTCGAAGAAAACGCGTTTCTTTCTGTAGAAACGCTATTTATCGTCGATGAGTCTTCTTCGCGGTTACGAGAGGACAAGGTTGGTGATGTGGCATCACTTGGATGATGCGTCCTTAAGTGTATCGCTGCCTAGCTGTGCTGCTGCTGCTGCTGCTGAGGATGATTTGTGGCGCTGCTACCCACAGTCATCAGAGTGGATGCTGCTGCTGCTACCCTGATGATGCTCTGAACCGCTATGTGGGGGAGGATGTGCACGAACTGGGAGGGCGAGATAGAGGGGGAGGAGAGAGAGAGAGAGAGAGCGAGAGGTGGTGGGGCGAGGGGGGGCCGTACCATTCCGACATGGCGATGAGGGGAACTCCCACGCAAATGTTCCACGTACGGGACTGCCTGATGCCACCACCATCAGATGGAGGCTGAGACGGGGTTGCCCCACGCACGCACGCACGAACGCACGCACATAACGCCAGTCGCCATGTTTTGGTATATTTTGCTATGCCAGCAGCCAGCACAGCAGAGATTAATGTAGGATAGGCTACATCGTTTAACACGTCCTATAGGCCTCGACGACCTATTCTGACGAATCATGAATTATGCAGCATAGCTTTGTGCTGCTCACGCATCATGCAAATGTGATTTCATCCATTTCATTTTCATCATCCGACACACGCACGTGCACAGTGCACAATGCATATCGCTGCACGTGTGCGTGCCAGTGAGTGCAGTGAGGAGAGAGAGAGAGAGAGACGGCTAGGCCTATACTTGCATGATCAAAGTGTGCTCGAGGCCCGCCATGCGCGCGCGGACACACACACAAACACACACACACACACACACACACACACACACACACACACACACACACATGATAGCAGCCTACCAGTTTCCTGTAAAGTTTCACTTGGTGGAGACAGACAGACAGACAGACAGACAGACAGACATCTTTATCGATCCAGCAGTGCTGTAGGCTACATTACAATGTATAAGCCTATCTTTTTTGTATCATCAGATGTCCACTGTCCAGCTTAGTGTTGTGCAGCCACTCCACATGCAGTCTGCAGGTCCCACTTCTTCATAGATGTTTTGAAGCAGACGACCCCACAGGCTCAGGGGGGTCCATTACCAGCGTGGCAGATCTTCTCCTTTGGCGCAGTCCCCCCGGGTCCCAGATGTAGCAGTGGTGCCGCCCCCCCGGGTCCCAGTGACAAGTTAAGGCCGCCACAGACAGACCCCGCTCCCAAGGGAAGACAGACTATGCACCCACTGCACACGAAATGTGGTGGAAACAAACAGAGCTACACTAACCACCTACCCACTGCAAGATATCAGAGACACATATTTCCCACATATTACACACACACCCAAAGTGAGTTTAAAAACGACCAAAAACTCCCATACCTATTGGGAGAAATTCAACAATGTGCGAACACAGCAGCAAGATTTGTGAACTGCTGCGAAGAAGTAGTGGTGCACGATATAATCGATATATTTAGCATATCTAAATCGTCTATATCGGCCATAAAGATGCCATATCCGTATCGGATCGCTCTCAAAATAATACAGATTATTTTCACAGATATTGATGAGGCTAATTCTCGCTAGGACTGGCAGGTAGAACACAGAGGAGGACTGAATTGGCAATTGTGTTGAGTTTCATATTACCTTGACGGAGGCACCACAGGACATGCCAGTGAGGCATTGGATAATTGAGACCCTTGATGACACTTTGGCCTTCACTTCTTCTAGGTGTTGTTTGAAGGACAGTGTCCTATCCAGGTGTACACTAAGATATGTTGCTGGAACTCCAGGCACTTGTTGACAAACGTCGTCCAGTTCCCAATGCTGAGCCGCAAGCGCTACCTGCGAAGGTAGGCTGTCCAGATGCCCATGTCCTGGTTGAGACCATGAGGTTGAGGTATGTGACGCGTTTTGAGCTTGTAGATCTGCTATTTTAATACCGGTATCAGTAATATTCCGATATTAACCTGCAGGCCTCCAGTTGCCCATGTATGCTCTGAGTCTACAGTATCTTGAATGGGACACGTATCAGAGAGATGAGTCTGTAGGATATATAGGGTCTTCTACAGGTTTTTGGGTTTTAGGCAGGGCTATAATAACAAGTTTTGACAACGGTATACAATGCCAGTTCTTCGGGAGGTTGGACCTCTGGAAGCATTGTGGGTAGAAAGTGTCAAGCAGGTGTTTCTGTACACTGGTGGATCACAAACTCAGGATGGATGTTATCATGGCCTGGTGAGTTTGCTGATGGCCGCATGTATCCTGATAGATTAGCATCCATGGCCAGGCCACCTGTCACAGTATGTGGCTCTGTGTTGCCATACTGTGGCTGTGTGTGGGCGTCGGCTTTCCTCCCAGCTTCCAGCCTTGGCACTCCTGTCTGTGGTCACCTCATCGCACTCAACTGACACACCTGCCGGCCATCAACTCATCAGCCCTGACAGTATTTAAGCCCTGGTCTTCACTTCACTCATCGTCAGATCATTGCACAACCTTTCATGGTAGTACTATAGCTTGACTCTAGCCAGTGTTTACTAGTGAAGTTATAGTTTAGTTATTTCCTAGTATTTGCTCCTGTGTTTCCTGCAAACTCAAGCTCTTCTCCTCTCCTCCAGAACCCAGCTCAACTATTCTACTGCCTGCTCGTCTGCCTGTCGCCTGTCTGGACTGCTCCCCTCATTCTCCATGTTTGTTTTCCATGCAACCTTCCACAATCTCCAATTCACCATATTGTGAATAAATATCTTAATTTTGCTCCTGTGTTTTGGCTCTGCATTTGGGTTCAACTTTCTGCTACCGTGTCACCACCCTGGAGAGGGAAGATACCTTGCACGAGGTCAACTGGGCAAGTTCTCGTCAGCACCCGGGAAGCACCTGTTCTTAAGGAGCTGGAATGCAATGGCGTTAGCTCACTTGGTGTCACCGGGCACTTGGGGGGGTGATGTCTCTCTGCCTGATAATTGGTTGATTGGTCTGGATATCAAGGCTTTGAAAATGACACCTTAAATATTTTCTAAATCATGGATTTGACCTCTTTATCCGGTCCTCAGGTCTACATCTGAAAATAAATATTATGGCATACTAATGCTGAACGTTTCATGCTTTTTTTCATAAAGTGCACAATTTGCTACAATATAAGAGCTTATCCGCTGTATCCACTAATGTGTAACCCAGGTCAAAATAGCCAAGTCAATAAAATAAGGATCTAAATATAAATGGATTTAGGATGTAACCCATGTTAGAATATAGTAACCAAACATCTATAAAAGAGCTTTAACCATGAAAACTAAATAGGATTTGTCTAATACTATTTTACTATACAGAGTACAATGTATGGGTTTATATTCTATCTGTATTCACATTCTTCTACTTGTGTAGTGTCTGTATTCACATTCTTCTACTTGTGTAGTGTCTTTGAGAGCCCTGTGAGGAGCTCTGAACAAGCCAATGAACCAATTGACCAATCAGGTCTCTCAATTAATAGACTGCACTTTGGAGAATCACCAGCCCAGGTGATTGCATGCTGCAGAGCACAGTTGTTCTGGAGAGAACAGGAGAGAGAACTTAGGCCCAGGCCACACCACTCTGGATCTTTTGCAAAACGGATATTTTCGTCCTCCGTTTAAAAAAAAATCCCTGGCCATACGACAGAGATATCTATGTCCACACCCAAACGCAGAAACGCATTGAACACTGGATAAAATCACTGCAGTAGCAGCCAGGTTTCAATTGTAGGCTATATTATATTTGATTTTATATTTACACTTGAGGTGCCAATCATATTTTTAATGAAGGAATAAGTACCGCATTTTAAAAGCCACCTAAATTGTGAGTGGAAGTATATGTTTCTTTCATTGTCTGTCAGCATGTCACACTATGTGCGTAAATCTCCAGATCCCGACTCTCGACTTTTCTCTCCATATAATTTAAAAATGATAGACACTTTACCATTGCTCTGGCGACCTGGCAAGTCCTGCACAGAAATTTATAGCAGAGTCAGACCTATATAGAAGTGTCCACAACCAGTTGTGAGCTTGTAGAGTGGCTATATTTTAGGCTAATACAAGTTCACGCGCACATTGTCAGCATGTAGGCACAGTGACATGCAGTCAATGGTGCGCCCTAAACATGAGAGAGATGTGCCATAATGCGCACGCACGATGTGATCCCATTCACACACCTCTCTCTCTCTCTCTGCACCCTCTCTCTCTCTCTCTCCTCGCATGACCATGATGCAAAATACAGCACGATATAGTTTCACATGCGGCTATGCACACACCACCCATAGACTTGTTGGTGTAGGCTACTGCGCAATGGCATTTGGCCTGGGTCCTTATTGGTAGGTTAATATCCACAGTTTATCTGTAGCGTCCGCAATGAACCTATTGGCTTCGCACTCGGCACCAATACAAATGAAACTATTTGAATAAAGGTTGTACACATCAGTGAAATTAACCTCTGGGAAAATCCCTAATTGAGAGTGTAGACATAGCAAGCGCACCACAGCTCATATAGGCTGCATGGCTATACGGGCTTGGGCACTACCCTACCATCTCTCTATATCATTTGATGAAGGCATATTAAAAACATGACTTGTACACCCAATTAAAATATAAACTTCACGGAATATATACCACTTCGAATTAGAACAATCGGTTGAAGATTATCTGAATATAGCACGAGTAAAATCTCAACCTCTTTGCGCAACGGGCCATTGCGCTGAGGACTGGGCTGGCTTTTTTACCTATACTTGTGAGGACCTCTGCTTGACAAGCTGCATGTGGGCGGTGGCGGTGACATCATCGTTTCTCAAAAACTCCGTTTCGCATGACTACACCGCTCCACTGATCCGGATATTTTCGAAAATCTCCACTTATTTATCCGTTTCAAAAAACCTCCGTTTGAGTGGCCGAAAACGCCGTTTGCGTGTGGCTGAAAGGCCCAAACGCACAGCGAAATGTGCGTTTTGCAAAAGACCCATATACGTGTGGCCTGGGCCTTAGAGAAGCCTGTTGAACAGACAGTTTGACAAACAGAGAGGAAAGACAAGATTTGATGAATGTGAACAGATTGTTTTCATTTAAAGATAGAAGTTTGATCCTGGAACCCTTTTAATTGTGTGAACACTGACTTGGTGAGTTGAACAGTACTGTTTGTGTAGCACTGTTTGTGTGAATGCAGCAGCAGCCATGTTACACTCTGCCTAACTTTCATAATAACAGTTTTGATTTAATTGTGTAAACAGCGAATTGTAAATGTATTGTTAGTAGTTGAACAATTTTTGTTTCTAAACTTTTAAGGGTGTGATTCTAATTTGTGATATCACCTGTTTTGTAAACAGGTCAGGTCTTTTTGCTTTGATTGGATTGATTCGAGTGACTCTGGCAAGTTACCCACGATTCTACGGATCAAGATCCTCAACAACAGTACCCTTAAATCAGATAAGACATTTGGTTTGAACACTCCCCATTTCCCTCTCATCTCACTGCAGTACAGTGAGCCTCAGTGCTACAGCCACTTGCACTGCACACACTGCAAGTAAATACCTACTCGGATGGACATACAGTGAACTTTACAGTCACACTTTCATTCATTATTTACACTCAGTGAACTTGTTTTGAGATACACACACCCAATTCCATACTTACTGCACCACACAGTAAGTGGGAAGTTCATTGACATTTTAATACCTTAAAGGACATTTATGGGTTATTAAGTTCATGGGAATTGTAATGTGATTGTTTATATAGTGATTTGATCTTTAAGTTCATGTGACTTGAATGTGGATTTGTGATTGTTTAAGTTGAATACTGAAGATAATTGTGAAGTGAATATACATTTACTGGTTTATGTTTAAAGGTGAAACGAAGGTGAATTGCATAGATGCAATGCTCTGCAGACACCAACTGTAAAAATGAGCAACATGGTAGACTTATGCCTTACTTGATCTTGATGATCTTATTGTTTGTCTTAAATGCTTCTAGCAAGTCATTATGTAAGGGTAAGAAAAAGGTGCACACCATAAAACCTGGATGGAATGAGCATGTGACTGAGCTACATACTGCTGCTAGATATGCTTTTAAAGTGTGGGCAGATTCAGGTAGGCCCAGGCAGGGGACCCTATTTGAACATAAACAAGCCACAAATGCTAAATATAAATATGCGGTCCGCTTCATTAAAAAAAATGAGGATAAAATGAGGGCAGACTCTCTGGCCAGAAAGCTGCGCAACAACAGCTGCTTTGATTTCTGGCAAGAGGTCAAGGTGCTAAACAACAGTAAAACACCCTTACCGTCCTCCATTGATGGAGTGAGTGGATCAGCCAATATTGCTGAATTGTGGCGACAACACTATCATGATCTGTTCAACTGTATTAAGAGTGAAGCATTTGAGGTTGATATGGTTGACTCCACTGAGAACCTGGCAGTTAGATCTGAGGACGTATACAATACGATATTGAGTCTAGAAAATAATAAATCATGCGGCCCGGATCACATCTCAGCTGAACATTTGAAATATGCCAGTCTTAAACTTCCCCCTCTTATTGCTCTATGTCTTACTGGGTTCCTGTACCATGGTGTTTTACCAGATTCCATGTTATCTGTGCTGCTAAGCAAAGCAAAGTTCTTTGTTTACCCAGGGAAGTGGACTAAGCTCAAGATGCTTGTTTACAGCCACACCCTGCTCATAGAACATTTCATGGTAGGGGTTCAATGCCTTGCTCAAGGGCACTTCAGCGGTGGTAATTTTAACGTGCTGGTCCGGGGATTCGAACTGGCGACCTTCCGGTATCAAGACCGCTCCGCAAACCGTTCGGCCACCGCTGCTCATACCTGTCATAAAAGATAAAGCTGGGAAAATTAATAATATGGATAACTACAGACCTATTGCTTTAGCTAGCATGCTGTCCAAAGTGCTGGAGAAGATCCTGTTGAACAGACTAGAAAAGTATATAACCACAGCTGACAACCAGTTTGGTTTTAAAAGAAAACACAGAACAGATATGTGTATCTTTGCGTTAAAGGACATTATAGCAAAATATAGGAGTCAAAACTATGTTATGTTTTATTGAGTAACTACAAGGTGAGTAGCATCATTAGCATGCATAAACTTAAGGTTGCATATAATGATGCATTACGATTACTAGTGAGGGTACCAAGATGGCACAGTGCCAGTCAGCTGTTTGTGAACTTGGGGGTGCCTACCTGTCAAGCCCTTCTAAGAAACTTAATGTACAAATTCATGTGTCTACTAGAGTGGGGTCCGGGGACCCCTGGGGGTACTTGAGGGAGTTCTAGGGGGTACCTAGCTCAATTAGAGATAGTTAGGAACCAAATGGACCCTTATGGGTCTGTAACTCAGAGTATACAATTGGAACCAAATGGACCCGTCAGGGGTCCATTTGTACACTCGGAGTTAAATTAACATTGATTTTATAATATAAATTGGGGGTCCCAGAGATAGAAATGCCATTAAATCAGGGGGTCCGTAGCATAATGCGTATGTGAAACTGGGGGTCCATGAAATTAATGTTTCGGAATCGCTGCTAGAGCCGTAAAAATCCTCCCTTATCGGGTCACTGGCATATGTTTTCAAATGGGGGGTCCGTGGCCTAATAAATGTTGTTTTGGGGGTCCTTGACATGAAAAGGTTTGGGAACCACTGGACTAGAGGAGTCTGACAACTGTGTCATCAGGTTGTTAACCAACCCTGTGCAGAGCTCTAATAGGTTCAGGTTGTTAACCAACCCTGTGCAGAGCTCTAATAGGTTCAGGTTGTTAACCAACCCTGTGCAGAGCTCTAATAGGTTCAGGTTGTTAACCAACCCTGTGCAGAGCTCTAATAGGTTCAGGTTGTTAACCAACCCTGTGCAGAGCTCTAATAGGTTCAGGTTGTTAACCAACCCTGTGCAGAGCTCTAATAGGTTCTCTTCCATGATTTGGAGACATTGGCGAAACTGCCTCTACAGGCTGTGAGCATATGCACTGTGTGTGTATGTATGTATGTATGTATATTTTATTTTTTCTATTTTTAATTTGTTTTATTTACTGTCTTTTGTTCCTCTGTATGTGATCTGGACCGTGAGTCTTTAATAAAGATTGAATTGAATTGAATTGATAAATAAAAGTATTTTGATTTCATAAAAATACATTTCATTGGTTAAAAACAATACTTGCTGTGAACCTAAAATAGTAAAAAGTTACTTAAACAACTTAACTTTAGTTACTTACCTTAGATTAGATTTAAAACCTGAAAAAGGAAACTAAAATAGATAGTAAATACATAGGACTAAAATAGGATGAATAGTATACTTACCTGCTTTCCTGTGGGAGCATAGGTTTAATAGGAGGTACTTGGTGACATTCAACTGTCTAAGCACAGTTGTTTTCTTTTGTTTGATGTTTTTGAATGATTATTATCATTGTTTGTTTATCTGCCATTCTTTTATTTTATTGTTATAATACAAGCCATCGGGCTATTACTAAACCGAACAAGATTCCTTTACAGGATCTCCTCACTGGTCAACAAAAACACCTTGAAGACCTTAACAGGAGCCCTCGTACAAGGTTTCTTTGACTATGCATGCACCTCCTGGTACCACAGCACCTCAAAGGCCCTTAAAACTAGGCTCCAGACTTCCCAAAACAAACTAGTCAGGCTCCTACTTGGCCTCACCCCCCGAACCCACCTCACCCCTGCCCACTTTGACAGGCTGGAATGGTTTAGGGTCGACGACCGAGTACAGCATCTTGCAATGGGTCTGGTCCACAAGATTCGATACACCACCAAGATACCCATGTACCTGTCTAGATACTTCCTTAATGTTAACGAAGTCCACACCCACAACACCAGAGGGAGTGCAACAAACCATTTACAACCCAGATTCGGCACAAACAAGGGACTAAATTATTTTTGCTCCTATGCCACCAAAATGTGGAACGCCCTACCAACAGTCATTAAGACCGGTGAATCCCTTGACTCCTTCAAAACCGCTCTCAAAGGGCACCTACGGATGGCTGCAATTCGAAACTGGCCCCCGTAAAATCTGAATCCCCCCCCCCCCCCCCCCTTTTTTTCCCTCACTGTATATGTTTCTTTTCCCTTTTTACCTCCATTATGATGAATTCCTGTTCTGTTCTTTGTCTATATATAAGTGTATTTGTACGTCTCTAAATGTGTTGATGAATTGAACATGGTGGACCCTCTTGTAAACAAATAATGCTTAATTGGGTCGTCCACTCAGTTAACAGCCTTTGTATTGAGTTTGTGCTTGAAATGTACTGTAATTCTGCAAACTGTTAATACATATTTCAACCAATCAATCAAACCTATGGTCTGTGGTCTAAATCATTCTCCTTGCTTACTGCTCCTCCGAACCTAGTAACTAGTCCTATACCCTGTAATTAATAACTAAAGGGGTACAAATGCAAAGTCTGGATGCAGCATGGGAGCTTCTCTGGTTCTGCACTCTTGGGCTTCACTGGGGATGTGTATGTCAGGACTTTTTTCAGGACTCAGTTTTATAGTACAAAGTTTGTGTTTGTTTTGATTTACTTTGACTCAACTGCCTGTGTGTGTGTGGTTAAGTAATCAATTTGCAGGTGTGGTGGGGTTGCCATGGCAATCAATTGGCTAAGGCAGAGGCTGGAAATTGCACAGGTGAGGGGATTTAGGCTGATTAGGCCCACTGGCAGAGCCTGACCAGAGCCTTTTGTGGTGGTTCTGTAGAACCGTGGGTCCGACCGACTCGAGGCCGGGCACTGCACTCTGTGGGGGTGTGGAACGCGTGTGTCGAATGTGAAGTTGGTGGGGCAAACGGTTCTCGAGTTACGTGCATTACAACCGTACACACACACACACACATATGTGGTGCATTTATAGTAGGATTATTATTATAGCCTAGTGTATGGCATTGAGGTATAAAACTGTATGTCAATGTTCTAAGCGTCTGTCTGCCTGCCTGCTTTCCTGCCTGCCTGCCTGTGCCTGTCTGCCTGCCTCCCTGTCCGTTGATCAGGTTATGCCAAAATACCAAGGACGCAGTCCAGAAATGTAAGCATTGTCCTGATTTCTTTTGTGGGCTAGAATAATAGAAAAATACATCAGAAACAAACATCAGAAAACAGAAAAAAATTTGTTTCTTTAAAGTCAAGTCCTCCTGTCGATCAGATTATACTAAGATCCCCTGACCGTCTCCTCATACAAATACTTGGGCATCTGGATTGACAACTCACTAACTTGGAACACACACATGTAGACAATCTCTAAGACTGCACTTCCTCCGACGTGGTGTTGAGTGTTGACCAAAAATGTATGTTAGTGTTCTATCGAGCAGTCTTGGAAAGCCTGGTCAGATTTGGTATCAGTTTGGTTCGGTAATCTCTCAGTGCAACGGTGGTCCAAATTGTTCAGATTGGTGCAAACTGCAGGGAAGATCATATAAGACAACTCTCCTCTCTGCAGTCTATTTATGAGCCGGCTACATTAAAACAGGCTCTAAATGTCAGTGATGTTATGTTACCCATGTTTTAAATGGAGAGTTTGTAATTCTGCCCTCTGGGAGAAGAGGGTACAAAGAACCGAAGTGGAAGTACATCAGGTTTAAAAAATCGTTTGTACCAGTGTCAACTAAAATGTTGAACGAGGCTCTGAAACAGCAGTGACTGTAAGAGTTTAGATCATTCACACTATGTGTGCACTTGTGTAATGTTGTGTCTCCCTCTGTTATGTATTTTGTTTGTCATTAATGTTTTGTGTGTGGACAATAAAGTTTACCGTGATCTTGACCAATTGGATTAAGCACAGGTGGATAGGCTTTGTTCAACAGCCTGACAGTTGCTAGATAGAAACTGCCACAGTAAGTATATGGCTCTTGATACTCTGGTATCGCTTGCCAGGTCGAGGGTGCAGCATTGGCGTGAACAGGCTGTGACTGGGATGATGTCTGTCGGCTGTACCTGATGATACTCTCAGCCATCGCACCATTGTTTCATTGTATTTCCTGGTGGTTTTGGCGGCTGGAGTTGCCTCAAACCCATAGCGTAGCAGTTATAAAATATCAAAATTTATGATTGGTATTTAGCTTTTGATTTTATGTGTCCACATAACATCGATGGAGCCAAATGTGGAAATGAAATGCTGGTGGTAGTGTACCCTACAAAGGCCTGGTGATGTATTTTTAGATATTATTTGTCATGTAATTTATAAGCAATGCAGACCACAAATGTGTGACAACCTCACTGGTATGACATACAACAGCCAAAGTTGTTTCTTTTCAAGTAACACGATTTGCCACACCACAGTAGGCTACTGTTAGTTACATGAAAAAAAATACAAGGCTTGTAGTGACAGCGGCTCTGTCTCTCTCTGAATATATATAGTTAAGGAAAGTTAACGAAATTTGTGGCAAATCTGCAAAAATAAATGCTTACCACTAGCTTTCTTCACACGTGTTTATAAAGGTGTCTACTACAGTATCACCTCAATTTATTCCAACCCAACTCCCTTGGAAACTTTGACAGATGCAGAAAGTCGGGGTACCATGCATTAACAACCTATATGGAGCCAAAATCTTTACATTTTCATTCTGGTAGCATGTGACGGGTCAAACTAGGGGGTTTTCATGATTCTGAATCCATTGCAAGCATTCATTTTGTTTTGCATGAAATGCACTCCTTGGGCTAGCCGTCATAACAAATGTGAGGTCATCACAATTGGAAAAGTGAAAAGTGACTGTGTGCCTTTTTTCATGCAAAACAAATGCTTGCAATGGATTCAGAATCATGAAAAACCCCTAGTTTGATCAATCACATTGTTTTTGCTTATTTAGTCTACTTGCTGGCTTTGGCACCATTCAAACGTGCTGATAACGGATGATTTCGCCGATTATATGCATGATACCAGTCGAATGGGGTGCTTGAGGCTTCGTTACCTCTTCCCTGATGGCAACAGTTTGAACATACTGTCATGGGGGTGTGTGGGTCAGTGGGTGTCTTTGATGACCCTCGGGGATTTCCGGCATGGGCAGTTGACATCCAGTGATTCGTTTGGCTGTGCGTAACACCTTTCTCAGAGCCTTATGGTCCCTGTCAGCGCAGCTCTGGTGAAGCTGTTTGTCAACAGAACAGGCTCTAGATCGTTCCTCTGTAAATGGCCCTGATGGTCGTGCTGTTGTAACCAACAGCCTTTGCAGAACCAACAAGGTGTGAGTTCCTCCCATTTCAGCTATGAGATACCGTTTCTGTTATGAGATACTGTTTCCTCCCCCTCCACCAAAGAGCCATTGATGGTGACAGGAGGTTGTGGGTTCCCCTGGCCTATAGTCCACAATGACCTCCGTCCTTGTAGACATTCAGCAGGCGGTGGTTCTCTTCACACCACTGCTCCTGCTGGTCGGTCAGAAGTCACTTCCTCTCTGTACACTGCCTCATCATCTCCGGTGATCTGCTAGTCTAGCCTAGATGGTAGTGTTGAACGCAGAGCTGTAATCAAGGGGCCAGTGAGGCACTCCAACGTTGAAGCACTGGGCCCTAGTGGTAAGAGGAGGGACTACAGGCGGACCCGTGGATTCATGACTGGGAAACCCCGTGCAGCTGGGCTTTAACATTGAGTGCTCGGTTGCACTTCCGCATTGGACCACCAAAATGTGGTGGTCCAATGCGGAAGTAGACGTTTTGAGACGGTCCTTCCGGGTGCTTCAAAACGCCACTGAGCAACTTCCACTGACATGAATAGCGGAGGGGGCGGAGCTTCACGCCAGATCAGTCTCTATCCTTTTATATACTCTATGGCTGTAATCCACGAAGAGTGTAGATTCATGATAGTGATATAGCTCTGGTCCATAGCCTTACTGCTTCTGATTCTGCCCTGCAGTAAGGCTCTGCTACTTTCGCTTTTAAATCTCACATGGAACTCAGACCAGCCTCAAAAGTTTTTGCTACTCACCAAAACAAAGGCGGGTTGTGTCATTAGAAAGCCTACTTTCCTTAGTGGGAGCACTCTGAGCCCCCCACCACACGTATAAACGGTACTTTTTGGCTAAAAAGGGATTTTGTTTCCACCGGAAAAAAATACTTTTAGTTACTTCCGATATTGCCCAGAGAATTGCCTCATAGAGAATATTTTTCCTCCGGTGAAAAAAAATCCCTTTCTGGCCAAAAAGTACCGTTTATACGTGTGGTGGGGGGCTCATAGTGCGTCCACTATAAGGAAAGTAGGCTTTCTAATGACACAACCCGTCTTTGTTTTGGTGAGTAGCAAAAACTTTCTTTTTATTTACGCTAAAGAGGAGAGGCTGGTCTGAGTTCCATCATGTGAAATTTAAAAGCGAAAGAAGCAGAGACTTACTGCAGGGCAGATTCAGAAGCGTAAGGCTATGGACCAGAGCTAATAGTGATATAGATTTCTACTGTATGTTGCGATTGATTGGTCAGCTGCTGTATTTTCCCTATGGGTTATATAGCATGTGATGTGACTGATCAGTACAAGCTAAAACTGTACCTTCCCTAGGGAGCATACAGCAGCTGACCAATTAGTGCTGCTAAAGTGCCACCATAGTGTACTCGCTACTTAAAGGACAACTTTAGTTTTTTTCAACCAAGGTTCATGTTTTAGGTTGTTATTAGAGAAAGTGAAAGATGAGTGTTACTTTTTTTTTGCTGCTTTCTTTCGTTTTAGGGATTTTTGTTGTTTTTGACAGGGGGCGGGGGCATTCGAACATGGGGCTAAATATGTATTTTTTTACAAAATGTTATAGTGATTTATTTTTTTATTATTTACTATAGTCCTACTAGATCCCAGGCAATTACATCTGGCCACAAAATATCACTGCATGTGAAGGGGGTGACAAACTGACCTGTTGAGCCATACAACACAGTATGGCAGCCCCCTATAGTACCCCCCTTCACATTCAATAGATCCTCTGATCTTTTTTGGCCAGATGTAAATTAACACTAAATTAACACTCATGTTATACTTTCTCTAATAACAACCTAAAACATGGTTGAAAAAAACTAAAGTTGTCCTTTAAGGGACATTAGTTCGCCGGCGGAGCTTTTTATGAATTCAGTAAATAATTTGATTCAAAATATTTTGAAATGTTGTGTTCAATCGTTTGGCCTTTAAAAATCCCTGACATTTACTATATATATATTACTAGAATTTCGCGGGCCTTCGGCCCGCTCATCCTAACGCCATGCGATGCGTCGCAAATGGGAAGAAGGCAATGGCAAGCCATGATGTTTCCATTTATGCATTTGCTTGGAAAGCGCAAAGTTGCCAAGCTGGCTGAGTGGCCCTGTTTGGTTTTGTGTATGTGCGTATGAAAGCGAGCATGGCAAGGCGCAGGAACAGTATACTGTACTGTACTGTACTGTACTGTACTGTAAGTCTTTGTACTGTACTGTACTCATGTGTACTGTACTGTACTGTTCTCTGTACTGTTGTATTAGTGTTATTTTTTATTATTATTATTATTACATGGATTAATATTGTGATGTACTGTACTGTACTGTTCTCTGTACTGTTGATATTATAGTTAGTAGTGTTGTGTTATTATTTATTATTATTATTACATGGATTAATATTCTGATGTGAGCTTTCTTTCTGTACTGTACTGTACTCATGTGTACTGTAGTGTTCGCTGTATTGTTGATATTATTGTTGTTATTAGTGTAGTGTTGTTATTTATTATTATTATGATTGAAAGAGAGCATGGCAAGGCGCAGGAACAGTATACTGTACTGTACTGTACTCATGTGTACTGTACTGTTCTCTGTACTGTTATTAGTGTTGTGTTCTTATTTATTGTTATTATTATTATTACATGGATTAATATTCTGATGTACTGTACTGTTCTCTGTACTGTTGATATTATAGTTATTAGTGTTGTGTTATTATTTTTTATTATTATTATTATGACATGGAGTAATATTCTGATGTGAGCTTTCTTTCTGTACTGTACTCATGTGTACTGTACTGTTCTGTACTGTTGTTATGATGAGTGTAGTGTTATGATTTTGTATTGTTATTATTATTATTAGCGTTTTGTGGCGTGTGTGTGTGTGTGCGTGCCATTTCAGCTGCATCGCGAGGCGATCCAAAATCCCCCCCCCCGCGCACGCACGCACACACCACACACACACACACACGTGTCTGCAGTGACACTGCGTTGTACACAGCTGTTCTATTTCATCCTAACACTGGACGCCAATCATCCAGTGTTAAGCAGTCATCCATGATTCATAGAACCATAGTTACATACGTGACTTACGTTTTGTGTTGCAGCGCGTTGTTGCAGCGTGTGCGTGTAGTGTTGTTGTTGTGATCCATATATGCGCCTCGGTTCGTCCCGATTGTACCACGCCAGGTGTCGACGCGGTCGTGTTTGCATGATTGTAACTGTGTATGTAATCGCGGCGCTCTCCATCGAAGTTAGAATCAGTGTAGAACCTGTGTTGTTGTTCTTCTTCTTCTTCTACTTTTGGTTTCCGGCAGGCTGTACACTGTGTGTGTGTGTGTGTGTGTGTGTGTGTGTGTGCGCGCGCGCACGTGTGTGTGTGTGCGTGTGTGTGTGTGTGTGTGTGTGTGTGTGTGTGTGTGTGTGTGTGTGTGCCGTGTAACTTCCGGTAGTGTTTCCGGAAGTGTGAAAGGTAACACGAAACACACGTGGGTCACGTGGTGGGGTTTTGAGCCATTGGGAAGGGGTGATGTAGTGTTGCCAGGTCCACGTATTGTAAGCGAGTGGTAGTGTGTGAAAGTATAGGCTGTAGGCTGTAGGAAGTCAGGGTTTGCGGCCTTGTTTACATAGACGTGGCAGCAACGTTTGACAATGTTGGCGGCGCAGCCAATGAAAAGAGTGGAATCACGGGATGCAGTGTTGCCAGGTCTGCGAATTGTAAGCGAGTTGTAAGTAGCGTGTTGAATGGCATTTTTTCTGTGCTTGTGTTCATAGACGTGGCAACAAATTAGGCGGGGGTGTCGGTGCTTGTGGCGTGTTTGTGTTTATTATTGATATTGATATTGTTTGCGAGTGTGGACGGGAGCCGGCTTTAGTGGCAGTGCGATGACAATGTTTACGCGGGTGTTGTTGAGTGTGGCCGTGCGGCGCGACATGAGGAGATAGGGATCGAACGACGCGGAGGGTAAGTCTGTGACGTGTTAGTGTGTTGTTGCAGTGTGTGTTGCTCCTGCTTCGGCTTCGGCACCCAGCGTGTCAGTGACGTAGTAGCTGGTGCCTTTTGTTCCTTGTTCCTGTCTTGGGGACACCTTTTCAAATGTATAATAGATGATGATGATGGATTTGATTTGTGTCTTGGTTGTGATTGGTAAAGCTAGACATTCTGTGTGTAGCCACTAGAGGGAGGCAGAGGAAATAAATGACGTCATAAGTGACAGGTGTATTTAAAGCCATTCTGAACAGGCAGGTAGAAGTTCTGAAATCCATGGGACCTCACAACACTGCTAGTAGTGTTTTTGAGAGGGGATGTGTGAGCCGATCTGTCAAGGGGTAAGCCTGTTTTCTGGTCTTTTGTATATGCACTTTTATTATATTTTTTTATGTTCTAAAATAGGAATGTTTTATATTGCCAGGTCTGTACTATTGTTGCTGTAATAGCGGATGTTTTCCTGTGAGAATTGTTTGGGGTGTGGCCTCCCCAAACGTGTTGGCATTGAAACTGGAGAAGTGTGAGTACTATATTATTGTTTGTGCACAGCTGAACAAAGATGAGTTAATATATTTCCGGTATTGTATGTGATTCTGTGTAACTTTTGGGTCTAACTTGCATGGATTATGTGATTGCTTAACAGCTACAGGTGGAGACAGGGGCCTGGTTGTCTTCCTGTGTGACACCAGAGAGGGTTCATGTGTTTATCTTGAGGGCTATATTTGGTAAGGGGATCCTTTTATTGATTTGCATATTGACAGTTTGTAGATTATATTGGGTTTATAGACATTGCATGCTATATTTGTGCATTACATTGTGTGTGTGGATATTGGGCTTAAATTATGTTGTGAACTAGTGTTGAAATGTTTTGACTTTGGTTGTCATTGCTTATAGGTCCATGTTGAACAAGCCCTATAAAGGACTGCTGTTCCTTTCTCTTTTGATTTGTTTTGTTTGTTCTCCCCATTCCCAAAACACTAACAATTTTGATATGCAAGTAAAGTCATTTTGTAACTTGTTTTTATAAATAAAATGTTGTACCATTTAATCTTGGGTCCTGTCTCAAATATTTATTAGCGTGGTCACATGTGGTCATTTATTTGAGAATAGCACGTTGTTAAGCAAAAGCTTGCAATAAAAATGTAATTTGAGTCAAATGTAATAAGATGTAGCCTATGCATAGTGAGGTGGTCATTATTGGAAATTAAACCGTTTTTTTTATTTTGCTATTATATTCCTTATAGCCTACTTTATTTCTAAACGTGGGTATTTATTTCAAGGAATTTCAAGGGCATTTGTGTATGAAATGAGCTTTACAAATAAACTTGCCTTGCCTACTGTATGTGACGTTTATTCCATTACCATGACCTCACTATACATTGACCTTAAGTAATTCATCTTAGCATTATTTTTGTAGGGGATTTCCATTGATCAAAGCAGCCATGCCTCATTTTGAAATAATTGTTCTCCTTACATCAAAATGCATCATCAAACTATAACTTGGGGAAGGTTCACAGTAATACCAGCAAGTGGCGCTCTAATCACACAAATGAGACTGGAAGCAGTAACAGAAGGTTTAATATGTGGAGTGGAAGGATGATGCCAAAACATTGAAAAAGCTTTTAAAACTAAATTTATGCTACTTTTACCCATGGTGCTCCTCCAGTTAATCCAGTTGTCATATTTAGAATTAATCTACAAATTGATTTGGTTCCCCAATCACCTCATATACTAAGTAACAAAGTTGATGTGACTATAGTTACACAACACAATGTTTCATAGCATGATTTGTCATATTGTCACATTGCCACACCCACCACATTAGAACATTAAGGGATTGCAATTAACAAAATATAAAAATACATGGCTATATTGTAATTTTAGGACATGACAGCTCAAATGGATTAAATACATGCCTTGATACATAAAATAAATGTTCAACAGCAGCTTGAGGGATGTTTTATAACGTCCCATTTTCCTGGTTAGTTAATAGTGAGATGTTGACAAGCAACAGCTGGTCTCACTGGTTGTCACTAACCTGGGAGTAAAAATGGACCCTCCACTGAACTCTGAGACCCACATTAGACACCTGTGCAAAACGTCCTCCTTCCACCTCAAACATTTCAAAACTCTAGGGTCCAATATATCCAGAACAGCGCTGCTAGGATCCTGAGGAGAGTGCGCAAACACGAACACATCACTACCCATCCTCCGTTCACTCCACTGGCTTCCCGTCTCTTTCCGGACCGAATACAAGTTATCCCTGTTAGCTCGTCAGTGCATTCACGACAACACTCCTTCCTTCCTCAAGAAATTAGTCTCCCCACAACCCTCAATTCGCAACCTCCGCTCTTCAAACACTAACCTCCTTAAAACCCCCAATACCAACATACCATGGGCGACTGGGCCTTCTGCTTGGCAGTGCATTATTAATACAATCCATTATAGAGTGTATGCGCATGCATAAGGTGAATGGCAAAGCGACAGGCAAAGTGAGTTTAACATTGTTTAACGTCATTTAATGCAATTAGATATGACTTTTCTGTTTTAATGTATGGGAGCTGTCAAGGCCAGAAAGTAGTTTTTGCCACTCAGTAGGCATTCCTGCATAACTTCCGGGTTTGATGATGATGTCGCGCATACTCTCTATTATGAATGAAGGGAGTGGGTGGCGTCATCTAAGACCTGGGTTGCCTTTTTGGTGATGGACCTGTTGTATAGGTTTGTCTATCGTAATATCACTGGCCTGGTTGACTTGGCTCAGCTTGGACTATAACTATAACTGAGAGTTTCCCATACCAGGAGAGAATGTACCATGGTCGGGGTGTGTTCACTGGCCTTAAATCTCCTTAGTTTCCTGAGGAGATAGCTGCTGCCTTGCCATTTTATAAATGTAGTCTGCATTGGTCCGAATGTTTAGTTAACTGTCGATGGCTGTTCCCAGATGTTTAACTGAATGACCTGCTATATGTGTCCTAACCCTCATGATTGCAGGCTATGCCACCTGCTCCATAAATCCATAAAAAGTACACACACATATGTGTCGGGCTTGTCTACTAGATGACTATAGGCTGCTGCACTTTACCCAGAGTGGGAGTGCATGGTGTCACACCTCGGTTGTCTCTGTAGGCAAACTGCTTGGGATCCATGAGCTTAGCTGTTTGCGATGCGAGTTCCTTGCTCATTAAATGCTCCATGCATTTGCTTAATGGAGGTGTGAGGGTGATGGGTCTAAATTCATTAAGTGATTTTGTGTGTGCTGTTTTAAGCACTGCCATTGCCATTTTCCAGGCCTGGAGGACAGAACTGATGTTATGGAGCATCTGGAATAATTGGGTAAAGATGGGTGGCACTTCTTTCAAGACCCTTCCCTTGAGCCCATCTGGCCTCTAGGAGCTTTGCGATGGTTGACTCTGAAGAATCGACAATTTCCTTTTCCTTTAATATCACTTGATGTTTATCTAAGTGCATTTACGCTAATCACATGGATGAACCATACAAATGTAGTCATGTCATTGTATGTAGTGCCACCCTTTTGTCAAATGTTCCATTACTTTTCAATTAAATGTTTCCATTTTCTCCCCTCCCAATTCTAGCACTATGGTGCCACTATTATACCTTATTCTTTTCATTAAAGAAAGAAAGGCACTAAGCAAAACTACATTGTTGAGGTAGGATGTAAAATGCAACAATGCCTCTAATTCTTGTTATGGTTAAGGTTGGAATCATGGCTGTTGATCATAGGGTTAGGGTTAGTGACAGTGACAGAGGTTAGTAGTACTAGGTTAGTAGCACTTTTATCTCCAGATATACAGTAAGTCAATATACTTCTGCTGGCCCAAAAGCTACACTGTCTCCATTTTCTACTTAAGGGTTAGGATAACGGAGATATTGGCAAAAAAATGACCTGTGGTGTTACTTTGGGAGATTTACAGGCATACTTGCAACATTCCTCAGTATGTGAGGGAAACAGGACGCTTACTCTCATCCCACTAACACCACTTCTGGGCTGTCTTTAGGCCGGGGCTCCCCAATACTGCTGGACATGTGTGCAGCTGGAGAGACGAAGGTCATGTAACACTAATCCTGCTGCCCGGCTCGGGAAAAGTACTCGCCCTCACTTAGTGAGAGAGAATAACAAAGAGCTGAGTGTGGCTGCAGCCTGCAGCCCCAGGTTTCAGAACGCCATTTAGTGGCAGCGGTGGCCGAACGGATAGCGGCGCGGTCTAGATACCGGAAGGTTCCCAGTTCGAACCAGCCGTCCGACACGTTAAAATTACCACCGCTGAAATGCCCTTGAACAAGGCATCAACCACTACGATGAAATGTGTTCTATGAGCAGGGCCTGGCTGGAAACAAGTTCTTGAGCTTAGCCCAGATACCCTGGGTAAATATAGATTTCATTTCATTTCATTTCATTTCACATGTCCTGAGTCATAGCGTTATAGCTGTTCCCCTCCCTGCCTATGTTCCCATGCATGTCTGTATTTTACGCACACTTGTTCTTTTAATTCCTCATGCTGTCTTTCACTTTTGCTTAACTCACTCACTGTCCTTGTTTTGTGAATATCTGACCCCAATTTCTTCCTCAACCTTCAGAGAGACTGTCCAGATGGAGATTATGATGTTATCTGTCACCCCCTAGTGGTTGTGGCTTAGGAGACCGATGGGGTCCTCAGAGTCAGACCTCTATGCTTCAGACCTTGGGGGACTTCAGAAGGTCAAAGATGAGGAATGTTTACATGTCCTCAGAGCAGGGAGAAATAATGTGGTTGGTGTGAGCATTGTAGGGCTAGAAATCTGAAAACTAAAAACTAATCTGAATTATGTAAAAACAACAGCAGCAGAAGCACATCTAAATCTGCCTTTAAAACCATGAAATCGTTACATTATTCAGACCAGTTTTATTATCAATGACCAAATTAGGAGGAATTGGGTTGGAAATGATTCATTACCACATCAAATCATTATACCGTATGAACACAGTTTCAACACAGTTGAAATATACTTCTACAAGTAATTCTTGATTGCTTTCTGCATGTTCATATGTGGCCTTTATATAAAATGAGCATCTACATTGTGCATCCGCCTGGGTGACAGCAGACTGCTGGGCGAGTGCTGGTGCTTTTGGCATGGGGGGTCAGATCAATATATTGAATGAATTCTGTACTGGCCATATATTGAGTGTACTAGGGTTTGATGAGGTCAGATCAACATATGGAATGTCAGAACAGGTCAGCTCCATATATGGAGATCTAAGGGTGGCAGCGGGGGCAGTGTCTTGAGTGTACAGGGTTTGATGAGGGCCCAGGTAGGCGCCGGGCCTTAATTTTTGGGCCTGTTGAGAACTCTAGCTTTTGCCAGCTGCCGGGCGCGGCTACACTAATAACTTTGGGGCAGGCCTGGGGCCCATCTAAAATTTGAATGGACAGGTATCAGTCAAATGAGACATCGAAGAGGAAGGACGGGTGGGGAGGCATCAACATATGGAATGTCAGAACAGGTCAGCACCATATATGGAGATCTAAGGGATGGAGGTTTGAGGTCAGATGGAGAGTTTCTGGCCGGCTCCATATGCAGATCTAGGTGATGATCCAGTCTTCTCCATGTATGGCTATCCAGGGTTTGATGAGGTCAGTGTCATGATCTTCATATGGAGACGGCCATATATGCAGCGTGTCACGAGGTGTGACGGACTGATGGCCATATATGGTGGCGTGATGTGTCACAAGGCGTGACGGGCTGATGGCCATATATGGTGGCGTGACAGATCGACTGACAGGTTTGGCTGGTTTCTATATAGTACTAATCTACTAACCCCAAAAAAGTATTAATGTGGCCACAAAACAAGGGAGAGAGAAATCTCAACTCAAATCTTTCATCAATGATGTCACACCAGGATAAAACTGCAGCATGGGTTTGAGTGTTGCATGAGACATGTGTTCATGTTTACCCCTTTTTTAATTTCAAGGATCCCCAGTTTGATATGTATCCCCATTTGACTCCATTTGATCTCTGGAGCTACCATGTAAAATATTGCTAATTTAAACTCTCTAACTGTGTACAAATGTAACCAAAGGGACCTATTTGGTATCATTTGTACTCTTTCTGAATTCTGTTACGGTCCATTTGGTCCCTAATAATTTATCCAGGGAGCCCGGGAATACCCTCATGGACAACTTGAGGTCTCCAGACTCCACGTTGAGAATCACTGCTCTGTCCAAAACAAAGACAAACAGAGACAGAAGAAGTGCTTATTATTGTTATTTTACCTCTGTTTGCATCCAGTTAAAGAGGTACCTGTGTTGACTAAACTTACAATGTAAGGCAAGGGAACCACTTAGGATTGTGATAACATATTTTCATATTGCACTTCACCATTTATGGAAAATGTAATAAACGTAATAAACCATCCTCTTTAGAAAACCCCTTGGTTGCAGGGGTAAAGTTCCTGCCCACCAGAGACTAGGGGTTCAAATCCTTTACTTTACTTTTACTTTACTTACGGTCACTGTCAGGTGAATAGAAGCAGCCTTGATGCTACACACATTGGAGGAGACACGTCCCTATAGGACTAACGTTATGGGAGTCTGCAGTAACAAGAAACTAACAATGACAATGACTAAATTGTGAGAAAAGGGAAAGAAGATAATTGCCTCCCCCTCCCACACACACACACACACACTCATAACCACACGCACACGCGCACACTCTCTCTCTCTCTCTCTCTCTCTCTCTCTCTCTCTCTCACACACACACACACACACACACACACACACACACACACACACACACACACACACACACACACACAGTGGTGGCCTTGTGAGTCCTGTGAGACTTTCTGAGGTCACCTCCCCACTAGATTGTATCATAAACCAAAGAGTGTCCTACATATGGTATAAGTCAGTGGTTCTCAAAGTGGGGTTTGGGGACCCCCAGCTGGGTCCTTGAGGGAGTTCCAAGGGTGTCCCTAGCAAAATGAGTTCACACACAACACGCCGTAACACTTTATAAGCTTAGATCTGCTATTTTTGAAACATCTTCTCTTATGGGGGTCCCTGGCAAAAAAAGAAAGAAAGAAAAAAAAAATCTAAGTGTTCTTATTGTGCATGTCTGAAATAGAATAAAGACGTAAAAGCATCAAAGGTTTAAAGAATGAATGTAGTAGTGCATTGCAGTGAGTTGACATTTCAAATGTCAAGTGTCTTACTATAAGTTAGAATAGTGAAAGGGACGGTACGTGTTCAAGGCTTGTTAATTATTGGAAGGTGCTCTTTGACTGCTTTGGCTCAAAAAGGGGAAAAACCTCCAGACTTAATAAACACACATAAAGCTTTGATGTCGAGCTTTAAGAAGATCGAGTGCATTGGAGTCATTTTAGTTGAACTTGAAAAACTGTACCAATCGAATCATTTGTGCACTCAGCGTTAAATTACCACTCAGGATTCTACAGTGTAGCAAAGTAATAGCATGTTTCAGAATGTTTCAGGACAATAGCTGCAGTTTCTGCCCCGACCCATACCCATTACCCGGTATCCATCCACATGCTGGACTTTACAGATGGCCAGTCAGCACGCACGTTGGCATTCTCTTTCACCTCGCCCTGGCTGAAACTGCAACCCCTCCATTCACCAACACCATGTGACCACACAAGCTAATTATGCCCCATAACATCTCATCTTGAAATTGGTCCAACTTCAAATGAGGGATATTTAAATTCTGGAATGAGTTGACATCAAAGTGCATGGCTTTTGTTAATGGCCAGTAATGGAAAACGTCCCCGGAATCAGTCCTGTCCTGTCTGTGCGCGTGTGTGTAATTGTGTTTAATTCAATCTCATTTGCACTGTCAAATTTAACACACATGACACATCTTCTGACCTCTCCCATGCTTTCAGCCTAAAAATATTGGATAAATTGAACTAGACTAGTTCAACTATTCTCTTAACAGATCACAGCCATGCTAACACATTTTTTTTTATTAAATTGGAGATGAATACAAAAATATCTGTAAAATATGTTCAAAAAACAATAAAACAGCAAATTTAAATTGAAAGATCAATATTGAAATGCTCATTAACGTTTTATTTGTTTTTATTTTATTTGTATGTTTTGAATTGATATTTCTTATTCCCGCAGGTGTCAGTGGCCACACATTCAGTTGTGTTGCAGAAAAAACATGCAATACGCATCCACACTGATCAAAAACAATACTTCTGTTGGTTTGTGATTAAATTGTGTTGTCACTTTTAAAGTATCCTTTTTCAGCCAGTATGCCTATCACATAGTAGTTTTTTGACACATGCAACTGGTTGCCAGGTTTTTGTTTTTGATTGGGTTCCGTTTGATAGGCGTTTGGCAAACAAAATCCCTGCGTAATTGCGCTTTCGGTGTGCCTGTATGAGTTCAGTATTTGTGTGTGCAGGGAGGTCTGCTGGCTACTGGCACTGTTGGTTGAACAACATCCCCTCCCCTCTCCCCCTCTCTCTCTCTGTCGAGCTGCCGCGATGTTTTCCAGCTCGGAGCCTCAACCGCACGGCTCGATCGATTCGCATTGATTGTCCCTGACGAGCTGCTCCACTTTCTAGCCAATGTCAGCCAGTCTGCAATCGGGAAGGAGAGAAATGAAGGAAAATCTCTGCCGCCCTGGCGGTGTCATTTCCACACACTTCGGTTGGCCGCCTGCCAGCAGACAGGACATTCGAAAGAGGTGGAGTGGACTCTGGGGCTGCGTGAGAGGAGGAGCAGAGCGGAGCGCGCGACCATCACAGATTGACCAGCACTCCTGCGCGCTCAGAGGCAATGCAAGCTTATCAACTGTATTATGTATACAAAAACAGCACATTTTTACACATTAACCTAATATAGTAGGCTATAGTGTAGTGGATTTAATTTACAGTTCAGTCGACCCAGGACAATAAAGCAGGGACATTAACAGCCTAATGTCACGTTGATAGCAGTTCGCTTATAAATAATAACCATGTAAGACATCCTTACTTTATACTCAGATGAGATCATTGTTCTTCTATAGTCTCCACTCTTTTCTGTTGCTCTAATCAATATAAGCCAATTCTTCCTAAATTAATATGTTAATACAAAAGTTTAAGCTTAAAGGGGTATGACAACATGTCAACTTATACACACAGAGACTTAGAGAGACAGAGATAATGTGTGTGTGTGTGTGTGTGTGTGTGTGTGTGTGTGTGTGTGTGTGTGTGTGTGTGTGTGTGTGTGTGTGTGTGTGTGTGTGTGTGTGTGTGTGTGTGTGTGTGAGAGAGAGAGAGAGAGAGAGAGAGAGGAGATGGGGGCTACTGTGCTGCTGCTCGTGCAGCCTGTAGCCTATTGATAGGAACAGTGCTGCTACTGCCTTTCAGGCATAATTTCATTGGTTAAAACTTGTAATATCAAACAACCGGACACACCCCGTGGCGACCAACACACATTCTAAAATCACCATGTCTTCATTTGCAACGAACAGGATATTTCCACCTGTATTGGGACGTTTCGGCGTGACATTTCCTCTCGTCTATCATGCGCCGCACAAAGTCCAGTTCGGTTTTTCCGCGAAGCTCCAAAAATCTATGAAATGTGTTTGCATGTTCCTCTCAGCGAGCGGGGATGTAGAGGTGGGATTGCTAGGATCGAGAAGCTGGGGAACCCACGCGTTCAGCTTCTGAAGAAAGTACCTTTTTCAATAATTTACGGTGATTTTTCTCCACTTGTCCTTAACGGACGAGCACTTCCGCGAGCTTAGTTATCGGAGACTAAGCTTTTTTTCACCCCCCTTGGCTTTTTTGTTGTCACCACCAGTCTGTGCGGTACAGGCTAGAGAGAGAGACGGACCGCTTGGACTGTGGGAGCCCTCCCTCCCCTCCGCTCGGATACTATGCTGTGGTAGGTGCGAATAAAATGGGCCCGTGTTTGCAAATATGCAGATACATCGAAGGGAGGGGAGGGGAGGGGGGGATCATACTTTGTTGAAGTCTGCTGAAAGTTGGGATGTCATCTTCTTAAAGGATCAAGTTGTGTTGTGTGCGGTGAGGAATAGAATGGCTCTTCTGTAATAGCCTCCAATGTGCGGCTGCAGATCATACGCTGCTACCGCAGATATACGGTGGTCTTAGATCAGTGAGTCTAGACAAAAGGTATTTTGTATACTTACTTACTTCTATATAATATTTGAATTTGAGTTAGAAGCGTGGTGGCACATGTAATGACTAAACCACTCCATTGGTGTAAATGGACAATATACCGTTATTCTTTATCTAAAATGTATTTTTCCCATTATTTTATAAGTCGTTGCTAGCGTAATATTCGGTGACAGTGTGGATAGATATTGTTTTGTTCAGAGCTTTTTGTGAGGTACTTTGCCTCCTCCACATTTCCAAGTGTCAATCTGTGAATCAGCTGTTAATGACGTGCGATGTACACTGAACTTGACACTCTCAATAAATAACACTTTGTAGGCTATTTATTTCTGGTGATGCTTATGGGCGATCTGGAATGCCTGCATGGGACGACAGATGGTGTTGCTGTTCTGTTGCCTATTCTGTTTATTTGAAACTTTTATTTGTATATCACGCCTTTACCGTAAACATCACACACACAATAGGATAAAAGCACCACCGTTAGAAAGAAACAAATCACTGACTGTCTGGCTCATTCTCAAAAACAGTGCTGATCGAGAAGGTATATAGGCTTACGGGCTATATACTCAAGAGCAGCTGCGATCTGAGTCTGACCAGAGATCTAATTGTTAAAGGTCAATTATTTCAGCTTGTTTTCTAAGATGTTAGTTATATCCTTAAAAAAAGAAAAAAAGGTTGGTTTCCGAGATTTCACATGGATCTTCTCGCAATCATCCACCGGTGTCTCCTATTGTGGGCTCCATTGTGTTTGAAAATGTATAAAGTCACAAATGAGTGCATAGCGGGATTGTTTTTCCGTCCAACTTTATGTTTGCCTAATTAGGGCTACGGAGGAGCGCAGCAGGCGGCGGACAGTGCAGTGGTGAAGCGAAGCCTTAAGCCTAATTACCGTCGCCAGGCTTTAAACTTCCACTGTGCGTGCATGATGTGCGTGTGTGTGCAGCAGCAGCAGCCTATCTATGTATCCGTGCGTGTTCGTGTGCGTGAGCCGTGCGTGCGTGTGTTTGTGCGATAGTCGATAGGAGGTGGGAGGAGTGGGGAATGTAGCAGAGACAAGTGAGAGTCCGCAGGCTACACGGCCGGAGGGGAAAGATTGCATTTCCATCCTGCGTTACTTGGAACTAATACAGTAAATCGGCCGTGTTCTTTCTCTGGAGAGCCGACCACGCAGGTTTGGCGTCTCACAAACCTGTCGGAAATTAGAGCGCATTAGAATCTCTCTCCCACCATTTCGAATCTTGCCTGCATGGCCCCGGCGGGCACCTGCATTCGGGGTGAAATGATGTCAGCGACGGGAAAGTTTGTTCCAAGAGTTTGTTTAAACCGCCCATCAGACAAATGTATCGAATTAACAGCGGGTAGGCTAATTACTTAACGATTAAGTCTGTTTGCGTCACTGTATCTGAAATCTTTCTTATAATTAGTTGAAGTAGGCTTGTGATAGTCGATTTTCTTTCCTATACAGTTTTAATTAGGCCACGTTTAAATTGACTGTGTAAACACTGCAACCTATATTTATTTACGAGGGACATTTTATAAATTCAAGATTATCAGGCGCTGACAGCCCCAAGCTAAATGGACAAATGTGCTTTAATAATGAGTGAAGTTAGCATGGTATATGAGGTGGACTGTATATCTTGTGGTATACTTTTTCAGTCAATAAACTGTTGGTTGTCAATAATCAGTTGAATATGAAAATACCAATCTGTGTACACATTTGTACTTTAATTATGACGAAAATGTGTTGTCATGTAGATTTACGCTCATGTGAACTTGAACGTGTGATGTTTTGGTTAGCAGGCACATTGCACTGACAGGTTTTCAAACAGGCTATCAAGTGCAGGCTAGAGTGCAAAGGACATTTACAGCTGCTCAAACAAATCATTGATATGATACACAATCAAAATGAAATAGCCTACCATTTATTTGCAAAGGTCAGATTGTCAAATGGCGTATTGTGACGTTTCATATACTTTAAGAATTAAGTAGCACGTAGCCTATGAACTCAATTTTAAACAAATTCAGACATTCTTTGTTTTGTTGCCTTTGAATTTCACTTACTTATCTTTTAAGTGTAGGCCTGACTACGTCATTGTGTTAAGACACAATCATGATCATATTACATTTCATCTTTATTGTAAGACATAATGGACTTCATCTCTTTCCACTCATCATATGCTTTGGTGCAGATTTGTGAAACTAAATAAACAAACAAACAAATAACACGTGGAATTAGCATGTGTAGTCATTTGAGTAGCCTATAGTAATTTTATCATATTCAATTCAAGCAAATTATCAGAAACTCTTCTTGGCAGTAAGTGTGAACCTATAGCGACAGTAGTGCAATGTGTAATAAGCTATTTTGTGACAAATCATAAGTAATGTTTGTGATGATCAGTCCTGCCAGTATGGTCAGAATACTCTCAGATCCAGACCCTGTTGTTGTTGTTGTTGTTGTTGTACTAGGTTAAAGGGCAGTCTCTTTCTATGACATCATAGGCTAGGTCTGGCCCATTTAAAGTCACATCCACAAATATCCAACTAGACTAGGTCAGCAGCAGCATAGCCAAGATCATAATTATGTTTATTTAATGATGTATTTATAATTGTCTTGATTAAACCGCCACTTCAATTGATTACATGAAAAAGGATTGTTTAACAAAATCTTAATAATACAGATATGTTGAAATTATGCAATAGGCCTGCATATGCTTAGCAACAAGTAAGCGGAAAATCAGATCCCTAGTGTGTGTCATACACAAAGGTGCCTTGTTTATGATTGTGTTAGCATGTCTAGATGCATGTTCAAACATTAAATGTTAATGAAAGACAACATCAACAGATCTTCTTCAATCTTAAGATTTCCGCATGAGAGACCACATTTCTACTAGAGGCAATGCCTTGACTTACTTGACTTATGCTCCTAGATGGAGCATAGGGCCGCAATCACACCCCGCCATCGAACTCTGTTTTGGGCAGTTTTCTTCAAGCAATCCCTGTAATTGTGTTTATGAGCTTCATGCCATTAGGCTACTGCTGGTCAATCAGTAGGTGTGTCCTACCTGACACCAGGGGAAGAGTAGGGAGACCACCTTCAACCACTACAGAGATGTGCAGTGGTTTTCGGGTGCAGTACTTAGTTCAGACTAGTCATTGGTCCACAAACGACAACCTACCTCGAACCGCAAGCACGGGAGCAGCGCATGTCCGACATGCGGAACGCATGACAGACTAATGCTCCGTCAGAATTACGTGCGGATCCCGTGGTTTTCAACCATTTTAATTTCAAGGCCCATTATTTATTCTGCATTTGAGCCACGAACCACCGTTTGATGAAATGTATCCTCTCAGACACAAAATCTAGAATATTTTGTTATTGTTGGATAAGATTTTGTCCATTTTGTAGCATGGACAATTCCAAGCTGTGTGGTGCCATTAGGAGAGCGAACAGGCAAATGTTGATCAAAATAACAATTCTTCTACATTCTCTAATATGCACAGTACTAAGTAATGCAGATCTTTAACAATAATTTAACTCTTGAGAGCGTAAAACCAAATGGAACTGCAAGCTAGGGTCCATTTGGTTTCATTTTACACTCTCAAGAGTTAAAGATCTATCTATTTGGTTAACAACTCCATCCTTTAGCTGGGGACCATCTGGGACCTCCTCAAGGACCACTGGTGGTCCCTGGACCACAGGTTGAAAATCACTGCTATATAGTATTAACATACTCTACCAAAATAACGTTTTATTAAAATAAATGTATACGTCTAAATATGACACAGTTGTGATATCCTATATCAAAGAGAACAATGAATGACTATGGTCTGCAGTCTTGGTTATATGTAGGAATTATATTATATGTAGTTATACAAGGAAGAACTTAAGGCATGGAAGGTATTTACTCAAGAATAAAAGTAAAATGTGTGTTGACATTATTTTGTCACAGTTCATCTGAAACTCATGTTGTTTGTATTTACATAGTAATGTGCAGATGTGCACACCACAACATGTTCCCAGTAAATGTATGTATCCCCATATGTGCAGGTGGTGAATAAATCTGATTCACATTCTGCAGAGCAGTTCTGGAAGTTAGAATGGTGTGTCGCAAATGAGCTGGTCTGAATAATGACCACTGGCTGAGATGCACATGGTGTGAATTATGAGCCATCGTGCTGTCGGGTAGAGACCTTGTATGACCAAAACCGTTCCTTTTTTATTATTATTTAAAAAACATTTTGAAATAGTGAAAATAGCCGATCTACAAGCTCACAGCACCTTGCATTGTGAGGTGTTGTGAGCTTGTAGAGCTTGTGCGATGAACTTATATTTGTTTGTCAGAGTGGCTATTTTGTATTTATTTTTATACATTGGAGATAGACAGGAAGAAACCCAAGTGGAACGCAGTGGGATGACGCACAAGAGGGATTTGATCCCTCAACAGTATGTGTGGCTCCAGCGGTGAGCAGCTTAACCGCTAAATCATCGACAGGCATGAGAAAGCATATCAACATCATTCAAAATGTAACCTTATACCACCTGTGACCAGACAATGTTCCCTAATCTATTCGTATTAATTTATTCGTTTAATAAAAGTCAGTTATGGCGTCATGCTTAGTAGTCATGAATTACATTTCCAATAGGACTGACAAAAGTTAATCTTCCAAAGCACCATATATGGGTAGGAAATAGAAAAAAAAAAGAGGGGGCGCCCGCTGGCCTAGTGGTCCAGACACATGGCACATAGGCTCTGGCCTGACAGCGCATTGCATGTTCGAGTCCCGTTCATGACGACCTTTGTTGCATGTCTCTCCCGTCTCTCTCCCTCCTTCCTGTCCGTCTTCACTGTACTGTAACTATCATAAAGGCACAACAGCCAAAAAATAGATAATTCTGATTCAGCTTTGTTGTAGCAAATAATAGATTACAGTTTATAGTCTTTTTTGCGACCATAGGTGGCATTTACTATGAAAACCTGCATTTCCTGTTCGTTCGTTGCGTCACCCATGCCTCCATAATACGTATGCCTTGTGACATCACGCCTCGTCACATCACGCCTCCATGTATGGTCACGCCTATGACATCACGCTTCTATATATGGTCACGCCTCGTGACATCACGTGACATCATGGAGATCCTTATATCTCCATATATGGTTGTCAGTCCAACCACTGTGGTTGCAGCAACGCGACTCAGACTTGCAAATTAACCAAGTTGGTACAACACATGGATCTCCATATGTGGAGCTGACTATCATCACCTGGATCTCCATATATGAAGATCACGACACTGACCTCATCAAACCCTGGATAGCCATACATGGAGAAGACTGGATCATCACCTACATCCGCATATATGGAGCCGGCCAGCAAATCTACATCTGACCTCACTGACACCAGATTAATAGTTTAATTTGTGCTTCTCAACTGTGCCGTATTAAGAAGCTCTCTTGTTTCAGGCCTGAAAACGTAGGCCTAAATTTAAAAAAAAATCCATATATGGGCATAACAGGGATTGTATTACGGCATCGGCTGGAAATGCCCATATATGGAGATCCCTGATGTCATCAATATCAAGCCCATATATGGGAATGTCAATATATGGCAGTATATATATGGTTATCACAGTCTTGTGATAGTGATAACCAGTGTGGTTGCCATGACGCGAGTCACACTTGCAAATTAACCAAGTTGGTACAACACATGGATCTCCATATGTGGAGCTGACTATCATCACCTGGATCTCCATATATGAAGATCACGACACTCACAGCTCATCACACCATGGATAGCCATACATGGTTTGACATACTAGATCTGAATATATGAAGCCGGCCAGCAACTCTACATCTGACCTCACTTTACAACTTTACAACTTACAACGCGGTCGCATCACGACCAGTTTGTAGAACAGCATTTTCTTTCTATTTGTCATGCAGCAATTGCAAAATATAGGGCTTAAGGTGTTAAGTAATATGAAAGTATTAGTTGTAATAGTAGTGGTAGTGACTGCTGCTGCATTGGATGGACACAAACAACAAATCTGTGTGTCATTTTGAATGGAGGAAAATGAGAAACCATGGGTTCTTGTTTGTTCGGTTTACTTTGGCTGGAGCCTCATGCTGAGCCTCTCAGTCTGCATCTCCATGATCTGCGGTCTGCAGCAGTGATGCCTGTTATTGACCCATTTGAAAACGGCTTCTGGGGGTGGTGTGCCGGTAGCTGACCGGATAGCGTGTCGAACACAAAAAGCATCGTCCCTGGTTCGATTCCACCCGGAGAGGTGCATTGCATGTCATCTTCCCTACTCTACCCTCATGCTTCCTGCTTCTCTATAGCAAAGAACCTTGATTGACAAGTTGATTGGATAATAGTGTTGCCATGTTGTATGGCAGAAGTATAGTGCAGGTTGTTCCAAAATAGAAAATAAGTAGGCGCCCTGGTGGCTGTTCCTGTCACTCATCACTGTCCTGTGCCAAAGATGCAGAAATGCCAAAAAAGAATCCTAAAAAACAGGGACTTGTGCCTATTTGACCTTTAATTAGAATGCCACCATGAAGCCAACTGGGGCAACATTACACAGAGGGTTGTTAGAACACTGGTTCTCCACCAGCCTGTTCAATTTCAAGGACCCCATGCAGTTTGATATGCATTAGGCCTCGCACCCCCACTTGATATGATTATTATCTCTCGGACCCCAAACTGCATTGTCAAATTCTAAATGCTAATTTAACTCTGAGAGTGTACAAATTGAATGAGGTTATTAACTCCTTTAGCTTGCGATGCCCCTGGGATCCCCGGACCCCACGTTGAGAACTAGTTTGTTAGAACACTGTAGCTGTGGCCCTGTAATAGTGAAGAAATAAACTATAATCTGCTCCAGTCCTCAGTGTTTGTTTGGTAAACAACCTACAGCACATTGTCTAGCTGTTGAAATGTACTATACAACTAAACCGCCTTCCATTATGAAGAACATGCAAAATGAGCATCTTAAAAGCTGGTGTACAGGCCATTCACGATTGTCTAACTTAGTGAGACATTATTTTTGGAGATTAATATTCCATCTGTAAAGCACTTTGAGCTGCATTTCATGTCATGAAAGGTGCTATACAAATAAAGTTTTATTATTATTATTATTATTATTATTGATAAGATTATCACAAAGAGATGATCTGCATGCATGGGCAACTGGCGGCCCGGGGGCCACATGCGGCCTCCACCTTCACTTAATGTGGCCCTCGGGTTAATATCAGAATACTGATATATTATTGATTTGCAAACATGACCCGCTTTAATTACTTGAGTCTAAATTAGTAGCTTAATGAGTAGTATTAAAATGTTATAGTCTTTTTATGTCCAATGTATTTGTATTTCGTTTATAAAGTTAACATTACTATAATTAAAGGCATTTGAAATTGACTGTGACTTTTCAGGATTTCAATTGAAAAATAGCAAAACAATAATTCAGAATTTCAATTCAAATATAGCAAAAAATAGCTGATCTACAAGCTCAAAACCGGTTTGAGTTTGTAGATCGTCTATATCGTCTATGTGTCTCTCTGGGAGGGCCACATTGGGAGAGTGGAAATATAGTGGCCCTCTCTCTCCATCGTCAAAGTTGCCCTATCTAGAGTAGAAGGTGATATTTGTAACCCTGGTGTGGGATCTTCTGTTGAGTGATACAACTGCGGTTTACAATAACAATATTATATACTGTAAGTGGGCACTCCTATACCATGGTTATGGGGATATGAATTGGATGTGCAGTAGGTAGGTAGGTAGGTAGGTACAATCAGTGGCTCAAATTAAGTACAGCACTTGAGTTAAAGTACTTAATTACAATTTCAATGTACTTTTGCTTTATTTTCAACTTCTAATCCACTACATCTCAGAGGTAAACGTGTAATCTTTACTCCAGTACAATTATCTGGCAGTTTTAGTTTTAGTTACTCGTTATTAATAATTCATCAAATAATGATTTTCTTCTTCTTTCTTTTGTTAATTTTTATTTTAAATAGCAGTTCTACAAGCTCACAACGCGTTACGGTGCGATGTGTTGTGAGATTGTAGATTGGCTATTTTCAAATAAGTAAAAAATAGAGCTTAAGTGGTGATAATGTACTGTAAATTATTCTTAAGGACATTCTGCATAATTACATTATTAAGTAATATTTTGATGCTGCTAATACATTTGTACTTTGACTTCAGTAATATGTTGAATGCAGGGCATTTATTTTATAGTATTTCTACACTTTTGGTATTGCTACTATCACTTAAGTGACAAGTCCAACATCTGAGTACATATTCCACCACTGGGTAGTGGCCGGGTAAATATAGTCCTCAATACTCTAGTTATTAAATTAAGGCACATGCTCAAATAGAAGTATGCCTAGTGTGAAAATCAGGCGAAAACAGGAAAGCTATCGCCGGTTACCACAGCGTATGTCAACCAACAGCAGAGTGCTAATAATACAAATGATATGGTGCAAAGTAACCAGGATCCAGGAACCAGGACCCACCGCACGCTAGCGCCTTTTTTGATTTTCATTTGATTTGGCAAAAGTAGTACCTATAATTCCTTGTAGGTACCCATATCTGGTATAAAGACTGACGGGAAAACCCTCCAGACTGCTGATTGGTCAGAGAGAATCATCACTGACATTGTTAGTTTGTTACGTCATGACGGACTCCCCAATACTGCATAGAAGCTCCCAAATCTGTTTAATTTCTTTGAAAATAGCCATTGACATTAAATGGCTCGTTTTGCCGTGCAAACAACAAAAACAAAGTGGAGGAGAACGTAATTAGCCCTTCGCCTAAACCCCACCCCAAAAAGTGATTGTCCAATGTCAATCCATATAGTTTAGCAACTGTTGCTATGCAGAACAAGCTTTCGTCACCTCATAGCTGTCAATGTTATTCTGCATTGCTGTGTTGTTGAACACATAGGCAGCTTAACATCAGGAAAGTTACACGACTGACCCGTCCAGGTGATGGCAATAATACTAATGACGGGCGGTCGTTAAAGTGGATGTTGGGTACTGTTTCTCCCCCTGTCATTTCCTCGTATTTCTAGTTTATTTAAATAATGTCATGCACATTTGTCCAGTGCATAGCCTATACTGCAGGCCTGATAGACTATATTTAGAAGACATTTTGATGCCCTTACTTGCTACTGAAATGATCGATTATTTATATGGAGAAATCCCGTTATTTAACATGCATCTTCTCAATGGGTGAGAAGGAGAGCTTGCCCTGTCTCCTCACTGCTAAGGATGGGTTGGGGGGGGACTTAGCAAAGTGCTAATTTCACAACCTATGCATTTATTTATTAATAACCTAGTGATGAGCCCTAAGCCCAGCCCACTGTGTCGCTGTCCGTGGTGCTAATGGCACTCTATCGTTCTTTTCATTCGTCTCATTCAAGATGTTACTTAAGCTCTAGTTGGATAATGCACTATAAATGCACTAAAAGTGTCTGGTACCAAAAGCGAGTAGAGTCGAGTTGAGTCGGGCCAGTAACATGTAGTGTAAATTGTAAGTGCCAAATAGCATCTACTGTACATAAAAGAATATGGAGCTCCTTGCTTGTGAATATGGCCATTGGCCATATTCACAAGTTTGTTTTGCTCTTATGTCATACTTGGGAGATTAGAAATCCCACCCCCCTCCCTATGAAGTAAGATCTAAATGGCCATTGTGTGAATATGGCCAGTGGTAAATTGAAGTAGGCCTGGGCGACTGGGATGGTTAGGTTGTAGCAATGGGGCAGATCAGTGTCATTGCTGATTTTTCTTTAAAACCGCTGATGTGTGGATTTTGCAAACATGGACATTTAGCTCGCATGCCACCAATGACCAAGTCATTGATCATATGACAGTTTATGAATTACATTGGATTTGTGCATTATTTTGCATCTGTGATCAAAATATTACATCACACTTGTTGATTGAATTTTCTTGTTAGTTCAGCCACTAAGAAGTGAGAATTCTCCTGGGTCTTGGTAAAACAGGAAGTATTGTTGTTGAATTGCCTCATGACCAATCAGAAGACTACTTTAATGTGCCTCTCTCGCTTAATTACAATGGAACTAAGGAGGTGGGATACTCTCTCATGTCTTTGAAGAGCTTTTTTCTAGAAACTTGTTTTGCTACGTAGCAACCGTAAAAAACAACCAGTGGTGTCTGTCCGCAAATATTTTACACTGTTTCACTTCACACGTAATGAACACAGAACGGAAGAATCAGATCTTTTATAGCAGAATTACCACACCACAGCCATTCTTATGTCCTGCAAGTGTCAATTTGCCATGCAGTCTCACATTTGCCCACGACGAGACAACGATGAAGTCAGTGGCACGGCGCTTTTGAGAAACCAGACCCTGGTCAGAGAGTCGGAGAAGGAGAAACTAAAACTGTGCGGCCGAGGGGCTGCGGGGCTTCTGGCTCTGGTTCGCTGGCGCCACATCCCCCTGAGCTGGTGAGAATGTGGGGGTTGTGCTCTTGCCTTTGAAGCTTTACCTCCCACTAATTCTGGCCTTCCAATTTCCACACACTGCAGACACCCCCCTCCACCATCCCACCAGCCACCCTCCCTCCCCTTCCCTTTGTTTCCCTTATAAGGCCTGGCCCCGTCCATTTCCTCAGCTTTTCTGTGGGAGGTGGTATGCTTGTTTGTGAACGTGGACAGGTCTGGGGAATAGCAGCATAGTTTGTCTGTTCATAGATGGCCAGTCACAGGAATCTCAGTGCTTAGTGAAACAAAGTGTTTGCATGTGTCCATGCCCAATGGGCAGTGTTCCACTAGCCTAGTAAACCCATCCTCTGATAGAGACGTGGACGTGATCTGTCCTGTTGTCCAGTTATGTTATGCTCAAAGTAAGACACTTTATGAATAATTGCTTGGAAATGATTTCAACGCAAGTGGTGGCTGCTCATGGAAGAGAATGAAATGGATTAATGATGTAAACAAACTTCATGTGATTGCTTACTAGAATTAAACAGAGACAATATCTTATACTTACTTATTTTAGCAACATCCAAGTGACCCTAATGAAAAAGCGTAACATATTCTCTTACATCTATTATTGTTTGTTGTTCATTTAGATCCTCATTAGTAACTGGCTAACTGCTATTTTAGCAGCTCTTCCTGTGGTCCAAAATGATCAAATTACCATTTCATTGAATAAGGCAAACTGCAGTAGATCGTTTTGGAGTGAAGTTACATCAATTTAGCGATTTATAAAGTAAATTCAGAGGTTAGCTTGAAAGTGCTGTTCAGAGTGCAAGGGAGATAAAATCTTTGTTCCCGCTTACAACCCTAAGCCTAACGCTAAGGTAAGGGGGGAACAAAGAAGAAGAAGAGCGCTTGTATACCCAGGGCCCACAAAGTTTGTGTGCAAAGTTTCACACCGAACGGTCCAACTGTGCCGGATATTAGCTGCTCACAGGCGCACACACACACACACACGCACACGCGCGCGCATGCACGCACGCACGGACAGACACACGGAAGCACAGATGGACTGACAGAGGCGAAAAGAATAATGGGTCATAGTTGCTGACCTTTGTTGATGATGACCTGATCACAGCCTCCATGTGTGGCACAGTGATACGTTACATCACTCACTAATGTCATGCATAAAAATAATAACCACTCAGAGTAATGTTACTGTAGTGTTGATGTGGGACTAAACTAGTGACATTGTAAAGTGTCAGGTATAGTTAGGAATATGTTTGTTTATATCCTTCAGGAAGCAATTCTCTGTAACAGCTGGACTCTTATTTCATTTATATTTATGTAAGTATCAGTATATAATCCAAAATCAGAAATATGGCTTACTTTCCCCCCCCAAAAAAATAAAAATAAAACAAAATATGTCTTTTCTAACAATCAGTGGAGCTCCAGGAAGTAGGTGTCCTCATTTTAGTTTGGTACTTTTGGGGGTTTTGTCCTGCTTTTGCTGATATATTTTTGCAGAATCTATTAGCACACTGCACTAAACATGCAGTGTTGTTAGTAGGAATAAACACAGCACCCAGGAGGAAGTGAACTAAGAAACGGGGGGAACCGAACCAAGTTCCTGCTTCTACACAAAAAAGGCTGTGTTGCCCCCATGAGGCAAACACACAGGATGGGTTCCCAGATTGCTTTTGAACTGAATAGGGCCCCCCTATGGTGGGTGTAATGCTTCTCAGTTGGTTTTGCACAGGATCCAGACGCTAGCCTTCTCTAAATTAATTAAAATGTTAGCCTCTCTGAATTAATTTGAATGTTACTATACCTTTGCTGTCAGGATACACCAGTACCTAACCGTTTAGTACATCAGCCACTTCATTATAATGAACCTGGTTCAATTCCAGCAGTAGACCTGTGTTTCATACCATCTCTTCTGCCCATACGCCTCTCTACACTGGCCTTGTTTGTCTAAAATTCTCTAAATGAAGTAAAAATGCATAAAATTAACTGTACAGTAAGCCAAAAAACATTTTTGCTTGTGTGGTCACTGGTCAGAGAGCCAAACAAATCATGGATGTGAACAAAAGCATTAGGGGTAATTGTGCAGCAGCGAAACAATAAAATGGCAAATCAGCGCTGATGTAATAAGAAAAATGGAGTGCAAGAATTGCCATAAACAACAATTTGACACAGACCGTGCACTCTCAAAGGTCATTCAAGGATGCCTTACATTTTCTCGCCAAGGGTTTTGAAAGTGGTGTGGCATCCTGGCCCATTATAAACACGACAAAGGGGCTAAGCTGTCAATCCATGAAGCTGCCTCTTTCATGAGCTGTGTAAGAAGAGCAATCTGGTGAGGTTTCTCCTTAATGACCTAAAGAGAATGAAGTCATTCTTTTTCAGCGGTCATCCCATAATGTATTGGACACATCCCAATTGCAGTAACTACTGTAGCTGCCAGCTGACTTGTGCCTGTGTGCGTGCGTGCGTGCGTGCGTGCGTGCGTGCGTGTGTGCGTGCGTGCGTGCGTGCGTGCGTGCGTGCATGCGTGCAGAAGTGGCTGTGTTGACTCCCTTGGAGAAATGCAGGTGTCATAGCAGCTTTAACAGTAGGTACGCATGTAACAGGATAGGTACTGGCAGTGGTGTAAAGTAATTAAGTACATGTACTCAAGTACTGTACCTAGTTTGGGGTATTTATTTGACTTTACTGTAATATTTCCAATTTCCAATACTTCTACTCCAGTACATCTCAGAGATAAATATTCAGTCGCTGTCCGTCTGAAAGGACCTTTACCTGCGTCTCATACTGAATAAAGCTGATCTACAAGATCACTACGTGTCGCACCAGCTTGTAGATGCACAACCAAGTACATAACTCAGGCTTTACTGTGCCTTGTGTTGGCATTGAAATTCAGTTAATGTGATTGACAATATTCAACCAAAGATTCCACTAATGGATATATTAATAACCAAATGCTTTCCCATTATTATTCTACAACTGACTGTTACATCCAAATGTAGCATTATATTTTTATTTTAACATAATGACCAGTGGAAGTTGCGTACTGTAGATCTGTGTTTGGAGTAAATTTCAGGATGTGCAGACTTAGTTTTCCTGCTTGCCTCCGAGAAGAGTGAAGACATTCTGTGTTACAGAGATAGCTTCCACAGTAGAACCCTAATTTGGCTCTGAAGTCTGAACTGGCTCATTTGTACTCGTATAGGTAAACACATATTTGTAACAGTTGTACACTCTTGGAATTAAGTTTACTGAGTTTATGAGATGCTGTGGAGAACATCTACTTGTTGTCTTACTTACAAATGTTCTCTCTCTCTCTCTCTCTCTCTCTCTCTCTCTCTCTCTCTCTCTCTCTCTCTCTCTCTCTCACTGTCTCTCTCATTCCCCTGTATTAAGCTTCCCAGTTGCCAGTGGAAGAATGTGGATGAGGGCTCAGCTTTAGTGTGGGCAGAAGGCTGTGGTGCCTGCCTGCCTGCCTGCCTGCGGCCGGCTGGCCAATCAGTCCACCGAGGTGAGGTGCCACTCTCACCGGGGTGCAGAGCGACCGGAGATTAACAAATAAAAAAAAGGCCTTGGCTCCCCATCCTTGCTCCTCCCGCCCCCCCCCTTCCCCTTTCCACTCTCACCCCCAGCCCGGGCACGTCCGCTCTGGACCATGTCTAGCGGACTGTCGGAGAGAAGCCGGACAGAGGACCTGGAGAACAGCAACTGCAAACCGGACTCTCCGATTGTGGAGCGACGGAACCGGAGTGGCATCATCAGCGAGCCCCTCAGTAAGAGCCTTAAGAACTCTCGCACCCT
>NC_136789.1:1507500-1600000 GCF_951216825.1 Electrona antarctica | reverse complement strand
CACACGCACACACACACACAAACACACACCGTGGCCTTCGGATCATCTTCCCAACATGAGAGGTTGCAGCTTCTCTTCCGAGGTCGGACGTGTACATGTAGTCTATGCTGCTGAACGAGGGAACCGCCTCATGCCAAATGATGCTAGGATGATGATTTCAATAGATGAAACCTTCAGAATTTGGTCAGAATCTTATTGAAAGGATAGCCCCTTGAGATGCATCTCATTTTAGAGGGGGTCCCGTACACAGGGAAAAACATTACATACAGTACTTCCTTGTTCAACGTTGAGGGTGACATTAATGTGCCTCGGGTCCTTGGTGTGAATATTTCACCTGCCAGTGTTACATGATTTAGTTGATGCTCTTACAAAGAAGCTTGCAGGGAATTAGCCTTAGCTTTATAGGATGGTCACTCATGCACTCTAATGCTTCAACATTCCACATTACATGTTCATGTGGCTCAGTTGCAGTGGCACACTGGTCTTCACATGTTGCATGCTCCCCTCAGTGGATGGGTATCTTAAATACAGGGAAAGGTGCTTGATATAATGCGTGGCGAGATTGTAAAAGAGCAGCTTTTAGAATTTGTAATTTCATCCCTGTCGGGTGGAAACCTTATATTGCATGTCAAAAAACCTTGCTTTTCAGGAAATGGGAAAAATAACCTGTGTTCCAATGGAGCCAATGTAGTTATTATTTAATCGCAAGCTCTTGTAAATACTTTTCATTGGTTAAATATTGATAAAACCCACAGACCTAACCACTTTCACGTTCAGAAAGTTGCAAAAGCAGCTCAACTTCAAGCTCATAACGCATTGCATCGTGGCGCGTTGTGAGATGTGTAGATCGTTTATATTATGTGCTGGTTTTGCATGGCACTGTTGATGAAGCAGGGCATTCATTTACAAAGAATAAATACAAGAATAAACATTGAAATACAAAGATACAAGGTTCTTTTTTATTATTTTTTTCAGGGGGGGAGGGATTGGATGATACCATGGATATAGTTTGCTATTTATGCTTCCATAAATTTCAGTTCCACTGTTAGTACAGACCATGCTGCCTTAACTGAAATACTTACTGTCTGCTAATGGTGGCCATATGCTATTTACAGAACCCTGGGGTACTGTGAAACCACAGAACCTCCATTTCCTCTAATGTGTGTAATAGCACTATGATTATTTACTTAGGTCTAGTCATTTTTTGTTTTTGTATTTACATTCTACAATTTATTCCTCAAGTGACAGATTTATTGAGCTATAAAATATGAGCTTGTGAAAAACTAGGTCTTACAACAATGCATTATGTTTGTTGGGTTGTATCTGTGTTTATATCTTTACATGCTCTCAAGCAGCTGTCAATTTGACTCTGGTTTATGAACAAAGGGAAAAGATTTGATGTAAAAGATACAAATATGCCTACGGTAATTCATTGCTGAATCCCAACAAGCTTACACGTCATTTCACTTCAAAGTAGGGATGTCCCGATCACGTTTTTTTGCTTCCGATCCAATTCCGATCATTAGATTTTTTCGATATTTATATTTTTAGAGAACACTTTTGTCATATCACAATAGTACAATATCTAAAATCACAGACAATATCTAGGCTAATATCATGATCATATAATATTGATACTGTCCCGATCACGTTTTTTGGCTCCCGATCTGATTCCAATCATTTGAAAACGACTTGATCGGCCCCAATTTCCGATCATGTGATCGGATCGGGACAACCCTACTTCAAGGCAAAAAAAAAGAGAAACACAATCCGAAATAAAAATGTCAACTGCTCAACAGGTGATACAAAAATATATATGATCAGTTTTGTTATTGTTCGTGCAACAAAATCTATGCATTTGATGTCACCAATGTTAGCCAAACATCAGATATTGAGATTCATAGAGGATTCTGCTGTGTCAGGCGAGACAGTGATAATGCTGAGTCAGCAGGGACGATCAAATGTCAATGCAGAGTAGATTATCTATATAGAAGTACTTGAATAACAGTGTCAATCATATTTTGCCTTGTGTGCGGACTTCAGATGGGGCCATTATTAAAGAGACACCCTTGCTAGTGGTGCAAAAGGAAATTGAACTACGGTAATTGATTTAATCAATTAAGAAAGAAATATCAATTAAAACAATCTATTCAAAACATACCGAAAATAGCAGAGCGCATCATGATGTGATGCATAGTGAGTGAGCTTGTAGATTGGCTATTTTCGCAACATTTGCACACACATTGCACGGAAAGTAAGCAAGGGATAATATACGCCGTGCAGGTAGTTGTTGAGAAATAACGCCCGCCAGAATGATTAAACACAGAGGCGTAAGCCCAGGTGTTTCATCATCCTCAATGGGTTTATTTCTCAACAACCACCAGCACAGCATATATTATCCTACCTATTACATGGCTACTTACTAAATAAATTCATAAATTGACCCAAAAGTAACAACAAAACGAAGTATTTCCTTGCTTACGGTAATGCAAGTTGTGCTGGGCTGACACTGTCGCCTATAGAATCAATATTCGGTTATTGCATTGTGTATTTCTGCCTTCAAATGTTTTCAAAAACATGCTTGAGAGCAATGTTTAGTTGTAAATGACATGGTGTGTTTGTTTACATGGCTGTCATGTTAGATACGGCACAAATTGATATGAGCAGGTGCTCTGAGCCTTTGATTAGACAGCTTCTGCTGAAGCAGCAATTGCCCAATCAGAATCAAGAATTCAACCAAGCAAGTATAAAATAGGGCTTACGTATATAATCAGACTAATTTATTTAGTTAGATTATAATTATTGCACGTTGATTTGTTGCGATATATATACCATATATATTAACACACTTTGCGATTATAGGATTAATCGGAAAAGTAATGGCTAAAATAATGTCTAAGAAGATAAATGATAGTTGCAGCCCTAATCCCTCCTTTACAGTTACATTCCTGCATAGAAGGCTCGCTATTTACTGCATACTGTACCTGCTGAGCAACCGCTGCACTTTTCACCTGTCCCCAAGAGGAACGGTTTGGAGGAAAATCAAGTTCTACTCCTTTTTGCTCTCCAGCTGTTAGAAGTTGTAACAAATTGTATTAACAAGTTGCTTTACATATTAGCATTTTGTATTACAATATGCAAATGTTCTGTACTAATGTGATGTCAGATAGATGCAGGGTAAGTGCACGAGGAGAGATTTCTATTCTATATGCAGTACAAATACAAGACAGAGAGAGTCAAGATGAATGCATGAAGAACAATGTCATGCTTATCACTGTAGTGTAGACTAGTGATTCCCAACCTGTGGGCCGGGGCCCACTGGTGAGCCATGAGGATATTGCAAGTGGACCCCCAAATAATTCACAAATGACTGCGATTTCATAAATAATATAATAAAAAGCAACGCTTTAGCACACCTACAGGTGCGTAGAAGGACAGCCAAGTGCCCGACATAGCCTGAAAAAGGCACACTGTCTTCAAATGCAGTGAAATAGTTTATTAAGGGAATAGGAATAATATCAATAACATAAGAAAAAACCCCATTGCATGTTGCTCCCCTTTTACTCCCCAATTTAGTCGTTATGCCAATTGACAACACACACTGCACTGTTGTATCCTACTGACTCACCTGCCAGTGAGGACCCCCCTACTCCTCCCGCCCAACACTCCCTGCTGACAGGTGCCGTCCCACTCCACAAAGCCGGATGCACCACCGTGGATTTGAACCCACAACCTCCGCAGTGTGGTGGTGGGCAGCTACTTTACCACTGCACCACGTCTGAGTGCTATCGTCATTAGGGTTGTAACAATTTACTGACCAAATAAAATTGATTAATGAAAATAAATGAAAAAATTGCATTATTATGGACCAATAAATTGTTTTATCACTAATCACCATCATCCCGGCTCACAGTCTGGCCACTATAGGGCTATAGGTTGAACGATCGCAGCCCTGTTTAAAATTGTAATCAGTAATGTCAGTAATGTCCAAAATGATGCAAATTCAGCCATGAAATTGGATTAACTTTAGACTATGTTGTCCAATCATGTGCCTTGGGCATTGGATGTTCTTCCAACCCAACACTACAGCAGGTGATATCACACCTTCAACTGGGAAGGTGCTCTAAGTATGAGTCATGAAGGATTAGTGCCAAATATGAGTACCAGCTGTACATTCTCTCTCTCTCTCTCTCTCTCTCTCTCTCTCTCTCTCTTCATATTCTTTCTCCATCTCCCTCTCTGCTTTCCTGATTGTCATCACTCTAAACTCTGTAAAAGAGCCTAAAGACTGATTTAAGACAGCTTGGACTGAGTTGAATGGGCACAGACATTGAGGGTCTTGTAACTGGGGAGGGGAGGGGGGTGGTCAAATGTGTTTTGATGTTAATCTAAAGTTAGCCTGCACTTGTAATTCCAGTATATCCCATGGGCCAGCATTGTAGCATTGTAATTTGCACACACGCACGCACGCACGCACGCACACACACACACACACACACACACACACACACACACACGCACACACACACACACACACACGCACGCACGCACACACACAAACTCATGATCTCCTGGTGGAGATAATCAGGGGGTAAAGTGAAATTCACTTAAAATCCTCTGTTGCACATATGGACACTGATGCATGTAACCACTGCCAGTCAGTATATCATATATATTAAAATAGCAAAGTGGGCGTCACAAACTTGTCACATTTCTTTTGTTTTACACAAATGTGACATCTCAATGATTTGATTGGCTGAATTGGGTCACAATTCGGTCACAAATGTGATTGATTGACCAAGCTTCACGTAACGTTGTGCTCTGATCATTGCGACTAGATGTTTGCGTCTGGAAGCGGCCTGAAAAGCTACATGATCAGGCCGCGTAGCACACTGATACGGTATAATATACAGTATCAACTATCATATACTGTGTATATGATAGTGGATCAGGCCACGTAGCACACTGTGTATATGATAGTGGATCAGGCCACGTAGCACACTGTGTATATGATAGTGGATCAGGCCACGTAGCACACTGTGTATATGATAGTGGATCAGGCCACGTAGCACATTGTGTATATGATAGTGGATCAGGCCACGTAGCACACTGTGTATATGATAGTGGATCAGGCTACGTAGCACACTGTGTATATGATAGTGGATCAGGCCGCGTAGCACACTGTGTATATGATAGTGGATCAGGCCACGTAGCACATTGTGTATATGATAGTGGATCAGGCCGCGTAGCACACTGTGTATATGATAGTGGATCAGGCTACGTAGCACACTGTGTATATGATAGTGGATCAGGCCGCGTAGCACACTGTGTATATGACAGTGGATCAGGCCGCGTAGCACACTGTGTATATGATAGTGGATCAGGCCACGTAGCACACTGTGTATATGATAGTGGATCAGGCCACGTAGCACACTGTGTATATGATAGTGGATCAGGCCACGTAGCACACTGTGTATATGATAGTGGATCAGGCAGCGTAGCACACTGTGTATATGATAGTGGATCAGGCCACGTAGCACACTGTGTATATGATAGTGGATCAGGCCACGTAGCACACTGACACACTAATATACAGTATCAACTATCATATATATGATAGTTAATATTAAAATTTAATTAAAATTGTATTGAAATTCGTTTTTGAATTGAATTTTGTTGATAGTAATTAAAAACAAAATGGGAAACAAAAAGTAAAGGGACATTTACTTGTTGTGACCCATACAAAATGTGTCCGCGACCCACAAATGTGTCCCGACCCACTGCTTGGGAAACACTGATCTATGTAATTAAAATACATCTTTGTTCTTTAACAAAAGAAAGAAACGTGAGTGATGAGGTTACTGCAGGTTATTTCATGTCTAGCCGACCCTTGCCTGCCACAGTCTGCTGCTTAGAGCCTAAGAAGCTGCAGATGAAACATCCCCAGGGTGTCACATCTCTGTGTCCCTCCTCGCCGTCTTAATGTCAAGTGTCAGTACACAGGATGTGATGTAACTATTTCGTGTGCCAGTGCAAAAACCCAGTTTTAGAAATGTAGAGAGAGAGCAATGTCTGCAAGAGAGCAGCGTCCGTTTACGTCTCTGTTCCTCCCTAATATGTTATAACAGAATATGCTTACAAGTAAGTCTCTCACTGAGACTAGGCGCACATTTAAAAGAGACAACATGCCGCTTTCGATAAACACCCACTTTGTGTAACGGTTGTTAAAAAGGTAATGTCATTTTTAATGTGAGAATTATAAAGGCGAGCAAACATGTTCATATGGTGTTTGTTTTACCAGGAAAATGACATTTTGCAGACATTATTGTTCAAGGGGCTTTTTGAGATTAGGGTTTAGGTTTAGGGTTAGAGTTTGTATGAGTGGTGTATAGTAGGCCTATATGTTGAGTGTTATGGTTACAGCTCAGGCATACAATAGTATGTGTGGACAAGTGGTTGTGCGTACACACACACACACACACACACACACACACACACACACACACACACACACACACACACACACACACACACACACACACACACACACACACACACACACACACACACACACACAGACATGCTTTGTTAGTTTACTGTAAAAGTGAAGTCTGGCGTCTTTGCACTCCAAGGCTATTGAATATTTCCATTGAAAAGTCACGGCGGTTCAGAGAGGAACGTGAAATTGGCGAGTGAGGAGGCGTTAGCATGCCGGGGCCCTCGTCACCTCACACCTCGCTGGCTGGAGATGTCTGGCTTCATTCTGGGAACGCCACATTTGTAAGAAATAAGTGGAGTCTCGATGAAACGGTCCCTCTCTGCACCATGACCGAATACCCTTCAGTGGTCTCAACCTAGCCGGAGCGAGAGAAAGAGAGAGAGAGGGAGTGAGTGAGAGAGAGAGAGAGAGTGGGAAAGGAGGGAGAGAGAGACATACGGTATAGAAGCAGACTCACTTTTTCCTTTCTTCGAGGAGAGAGAAATGAGAGTTGGGTAGAACGAGGCAGAGAGAGGCACGCAAAAGAGAGAAATGGCCAGGAGACGAAGGCAGACAAAGAGAACCTGTGAAAGAGAAAAAGAGGGAGGAATAGGGAAAGAGAAACAGAGTGACGGAAAAGGATAGCACGAGACGGCGATAGTGAGAAAAAAAGAGAGAAATTCAAACAGCGAGAGAATGGGGTTCTGATCTAACTATGTTTTCGACATGTGTCTTACTCTTATTTCATTAGGTTTGAGGATTACATATTTGTGCCTGTGTCCACTCTAATGCGCATTTACGGTACAATACACGTAATATAAGACATTTAATTATGAAATGCAGTGAGTATCTTCTCTCCCTTTGTCAGTGCATTCACTTATTTATATTCAGACTCAGTCAACATCTGCACACGCGAGTCTTTGACACTCAGTCTGCTGGGGCCACATTGCTGATATCAGACGTTTGGACACGAGAGTAGAGTATTCCCTCACGAGCCCCCCCCCCCCCCCCCCCACACACACACACACACACACACCCGCACCCAGACACCCCCACACACACACACACACCCCTGCACCCAGACACCAAACACCAGACAGTCGGGACAGCAGAGGCTCACGCAAACTGACAGGCATGCAGACTGACATTGAGACACATGGACCTTTGGGCAAATAGCCAGGCAGACAGACAGTGAAACCAAGTTAGATTGGACGGAGGTATAGTGTGTGTGTGTGTGTGTGTGTGTGTGTGTGTGTGTGTGTGTGTGTGTGTGTGTGTGTGTGTGTGTGTGTGTGTGTGTGTGTGTGCATGTGTGTGTGTGTGTGTGTGTGTGTGTGTGTGTGTGTGTGTGTGTGTGTGTGTGTGTGTGTGTGTGTGTGTGTGTGTGTGGAGGGAGGGGGGGTAGTTGAACTCACTTCAAAGTTATTTTCAACTTTACCGCACAGCACTTGTCTGCTATCGGTCTCATGCTTTTTCTAAATGCTATTCAAATGTCCAAAGTCTCACTTGAAAGCGATAGAAACATCAGAAGCAGGTGTGTTAATTACCCCAAAACTTAGCAAAATTGTTGTTGTTTGGAAAATAGTCAGCAGTAATGTCAAATATACCCATGACTCATATGCAAAGAGCTAAACATGCAATACCACAGGTGAGGCTAATGATGGATATGATTCTGTGAGCCTCCATCTTTTTTGCCAGACAACCTCATTCTGCATTTGTGGAGTTCCTCTGTGTCTCAGCAGTTTGAAGAGTTTTCTTGTCTTCTCCTTGTAAACAAGGTCACACCGTTGTATCCCACACGTGTGGAGATGGTTCATTTAGTTTGTTTGTTTTTTGTTGTGACTCTCTACCAGGTTGTCCACACAGCTGCTCAAGATAGAACCAGAAACAAAAGTCGGAGCACTCAATGGGACTGTGGGACACACAAAAAATGTAATTAACGTCCTTGACCTAGAAAGTAGCTTACAAGGATTTACATCAGTAATGCCTAACCCAACCTGCACTCACTATGGTCACTGAAAGGCCAGTACGAGTAATACTGGCTTTAACTCCTTAAATAAGTTGTTAGTATGACGAATAAGACAATACAACTCTATCCTATTTGGGCCATTTTCTGTGAGACGTACTGGCGTAGTGGTTAGAGCAAAAGAAAGGTCATGGTTTTGAGCCCCACTGCAGACTGTAGGCAAGAGTTCCACTAAAGTAAGACAACCGTTTGCAGTTGCACACTCATTGTAAGCTATCATCATTTCTAGATGCCTTAAATTTAAATGTAAATGTTGCGGTGTGCTGCATGTGAAATCGTTCGTGGAGTACTGTGCGCCAAGTTGTTCGCCTTCTTCCAAAAAATCATCACCAGCACTTTGCTTTGGGCACTTAGCCACTTCACACCCATAATTTACATCTACTTGAGCCGGTCCATTCATGGGTTGTGAAGGAAAAATTACTCTTTCTCAACTATGCACATTCTTCCAGTGACTATAAATGTCTCATATCCGCATTTACACATTTTGTACACAGTCAAATCCCAGTGTTAATTTAACTCTTAAAATCGTAAAATTGTATCTTACAGGTCCATTTGGTTGCTTTTTCTACACGGATCAAAGGGGATTGTACAATGAATGCTACTTGAAAACTCATCCAACACAAAACATTTATAAATCACATTTGTGTGAAGTGAATGGTGCATCATCATCATTACATCATGATGATGATGTATGATGATGTACGTCCTTTCAGCCAATCACAGCGGACGATTCAGTGCTCAAACAGACAGACAGACATGCACACAAAGCTGTGCATTGGAGCGGCTGCACCGCTCACAAATCATAAATATAAATAATATTTGAACAGAGTGAGCTTTGTTGTTTTGCTACTGACAGACAGCTGACATTGTGGGTCAGTCTCAGGCACATGTATAGAGTAGGTAATGTTGATGTTCTGATCTAGAACCATATACTGTGTACATACAGTATACCCCAAATCCCCCCTAATCTGTCTCTCTGTCAGCTTGACTATTTTCTCATCTCAAATGAAAGGAAAAAATATATAATAACTAGAAAAAGTGCCCTTCTGGGCACAGGTCTCCACCAGGAGGATAGGACTGTGTGAGATGTTTGGCAACATGTTTAGGAGTAATATAAACATGTTTGCCTTTGATGGCAATTGGATGATTTGAGGCATTTTGTTCCAAAAATGTGTTTTGCAAAAATCAACCTGTTGGTGGCGCTATAACAGGCCAATGTGAAAAGGGTGGGATATATTCCTCAGCCTAGTAGGAAAATGTGTGAAAGATTTCACGTAAATTGCATGCTGCGTTCATGATTTGAGGGTTTTGTTCAAAAGGGGGCAATCTTGCAAACTGTGAAAGCCAATTATAGCCAATTAGGATGGAATATGAAATATGGGACAGATCCGACTTGAGCACATGACCATAGAGATACTCTGTAACGATTTGTGAGATTTTTGGACAGAATCTGGAGGAGTAATATCCAAAAATGTGTTTTACAAAAGTCGGCCTCCTGGTGGCGCTATAAAATGCAGATGCGGAAAATGCAGGTCAAAGGTTTGTCCTTGGCCTCTAGGGAGTGTGCATGCAACGTTTTACGCAGATCGGTGCAGTTTTAGGTAAAACATGTGAAAAGCTGCCTCATGGTGGCGCTATAACAGGCCGTTCTGGAAAATGTGGGGCAGAGGTTCATCGTTGGCATCCAGGGAGTGTGTGTGCAAAGTTTGGCATCGACCGGGTTAACGGTGCCAGAGATTAGCTGGTAACGGACGGACGGAAGGACACACACACGGACGGACACACGGACGGACACACACACGGACGGAGTGCAAAACATACTCTCTCCCCATGCCTTCGGCCTGGTGGAGACAATAATAATAATTTCTTTGGGGGAAATTTGGGAAAATGTTCAATCATCTAGGCAAAAAATAAAAATAGGAAAGATTGAGTAGTCAGTTCAACTGTGGCTTTGTATATAGGGTACGGTTGACGTACCCTATTGGAGACAATTTTAAGAAACAGATGCCAGCCAAAGCAACTTGTTTGGCTTATGTCTTACCCCAAATATGTGCAACAGATTCTGAACCTTGCGCCACATAAGTATATTGTAACTTATTGTAATGAACTTTAACTGTTAATTGGCTTATGTGTGAATTTGAATACAGCATGACATAAATCGTCCTTTTCCATTTCATTTCATGGGTGTCATTGTGTGTGTGTGTGACGTATGTGTGCATTTGTGAGCATGTTGTGTAATTTGTGAACTGTATGTGTGTGTTTCATACATTTCATCCTTTAACATAGCTTTCTGCTCTCAGAGTGTGTCTGAATCGAAGTTGTATGAGAATTTCAGCTTAACATTCTCAATGTTTGGTGCGATTTTGGGGGTGTACTGAAAGCGTTAGCTAACGTGTCAGTGTGTGTGGAGGTGTGCGACTGTGTGTGAATACCCATGGTTGAGTGCGAGTGTGTATGAAAGTGTGTGTGTGTGTGCGTATGCGTGTGTGTGTGCGTGTGTGTGTGCGTGTGCGTGTGCGTGTGCGTGTGCGTGTGCGTGTGCGTGCGCGCGTGTGTGTGTGTGTGTGTGTGTGCATGTGCGTGTGTGTGTGCTTTGTGTGGGTTGCCGTTAGTGTTTGCCGAGCTGCTCATTCCTCGCTCCAGGCAGAGCTGGCTGCGACGCAAGATTCTCTGCCGCAGTCAGGTCGTACTTTTCAGGACGCCAGCCGTGGCTACAGCTCCAGGGACCCCCAGCCATCCCTCAGCGGTGCTCTATCTCCACACTGGCAGGCCCACTACCGCAGCCCCTGCAGCCGCATGCATGCAAGCCACTCCTGCCTAGCACAATTAGACATGGAGGGGCTCACAGTATATTTCATGCAGTTGCGTTCCTCTCAGTACAACTAGAGTATCACGCTCCGTTGCTCTCATGTACAAAGCCTGACAGGGATATATGTATACGATACTCACTCTCACGTCGGTGTATTTCCTGTATCAAAAACACGGGATTGTACACAATGTGAAGCCTGTGATTTATACTTTGTAGCGACCAATAAAGCATTAAAATGTCGATCTACAAGCAAATATCAATCGGTGTCCCACGTCAAAATCTAGAATATCATCTATAACATTGTCAAAAACACCGAACTACAATCAAATATCGATTTACATGGTCACAGAGTGTGTGACACGTTGTGTAAGCTTGTAGATCAACTGTTTTCGGCACCGGACACCACATCCAACATACAACACAGTCAGTGTACTGTAAATCAGACTTAAGGGTCTTTTGCTGATATGTGCTGCACCAGTCAGTGTCGCCAAGACAGATTTGTGTACCATGCTGTACCCCGGCTCCAATAACATGATGGTTCTGATGCTGTTTGGAAGACGTCACACAGAGTGAGAGGGGGAGGCAGAGTAGGGGGGGGGGGGGGTCAGTGTCGCCACTAAGGATGGCGGCGTGGTGCGGTGGTGGGAGAGCAGTGCGTGTGGCGACTAAATAATAAATGTGCCGTATCAGGTTCTCATGTGGAGCCAGGGCCGTAGCCCATTACTGCGGTGGGAGGGAGCAGGGGTGAGGGGCCAGACAGTGTAGGATGCACAGATTTCACTCGGTGTGATTCATCACGAGAGAGAGAACTGTGTGTGTGTGTGTGTGTGTGTGTGTGTGTGTGTGTGTGTGTGTGTGTGTGTGTGTGTGTGTGTGTGTGTGTGTGCATGCGCGCGTGATGTCCAGTGTCCATCAAGGTTCAAGGGTGTGTATTGTCACATACTGTATACTGTACACTACAGTATAAGAATACAGAGATGATTGTACTTCCTCAGCTTCCTCAACAGCAGTGTGCGCAGTAATTGAAATGAATACAAATTATATTAAAAAAAAAGATGAAATGTAAGCCAATCTACCAGCTCATCGTTATGAAATTCTATTGGAATTTTGAATACTTTTGAACATTTTTAACACAACGTTCTCTGAAGGGGGTCCCTATCTTTAGTTGGGGGACGGGGGACAAATGACTTTAGTGGTCCTACATGATAACGTTTTGCTTTTTAAATGCCTTTGTCATTACTATACTAACCTCTCTCTCTCTCTCTCTCTCAACACCCCCCCCCCCCCCTCCCTTCCCCCTCCCTATCTTCTGTTTCTCCAACAAGGTGATGCTTCCTACAGGAGCAGCGTTCCGGTGGTTCCAGTGAGGAATGATTGCCCCACCCTCCCACCCTTCTCCATGACTCCCTACCCAAAGCTCTGCCATCAAGTGCAATGCCAACTCTCGGAACAGACACTGGCTATTAAAAACAAACACGCAACAAATTTAAAAAAATATATGTACAAAAAAAAAAACCTAAACAAAAACAAATCAAACAAAACAAAAAAAACAAAGAAGCAAACGAAGCAGAAATTCTAAAATAGTCAGCTGGGTAATGATGGACGCACCTACTTTACTCCTTGAACCAAAAATGAAGCGTAATGAAAAAGCATCTATGGCAACATTCATTCTCTTTTATATGTTTCCATTTTGGTACCTTTTTGTCATTTTTCCAGAAGGTTTTTTTCTCTGTTGCTTACATGGAACTGTTCATTGCCAAACAGAAACAGAATGGACTGAGTGTGGACAATCAACTAATTTCTGTGTTTGGTGTTAATGTTGTTCACGTGTGGAAAGATACAGTACTTGTGTAGAGAATGTAAATTTACAGCTATATTTTAAAACTAGTGGCTAACGGCAAACACTATTGTAATTCTTCACGATTTCTTTCCATTGTTACTATAAAAACCCTTGTCTATTTTGTAAATCATTGGGTTTTGGGAATATACAATACAGTAGCTCGGGGACAGATCAGCAATGGTTGTGTTTGGGGGTGGGGGGGGGGGGGCTAAATTGTTTTAAACTGTAGATTTTCGTGGGTTTGAGAACAGATCAACAATGGTCAACTTTGGGGGAGGGTGGGATAAACAAAGAAAATAGTTTCAAACTGTCACAACAAACTGTACATTTCGGTGCACAGTGTAAAAGAAGCCGTGATGTTAGGCATAATCCCAGAGACTCTTGGCTGGGATGAAGATGCCTATCGCCTAATCATCCCTCATTTCCCTACTCTCTGTCTGCAAATTTCTCCTTTAGTGAAACTGGCAGCCTTATGTTACTGTGTAGCCCTACTGAGCATGTGCAAATACTGCTCAGGGCAAATGGCACTAAAGAGACAGCACTTGCTCTGAGTACCCTACTGAACGCACTGAGACAAGATTTCTTTTTTTTTACGTTATGTTATGTTGCTGGATAGCTACAGCTTTTAAAAATAACCAATCTTTGTATTCATTTAGAAAATTTGGACTGGTTTTGTGAATAAAAAAGGAATGCATGTATTCGTGTCAAAATTTACAATTCCGATGTTTGTCTACTTGTCTATTTGCATGTTTTCTTTTTAAAACATCTGGTTTGACAGAAAAACATGAGTATGAACATGTTTGAGATACTTTAAAAAAAAAATCCATTTTCATTTAATTGGGTAATATATAAAAAAAATCTGGGGTGAGCAGATCTCATTAAAAGTCAATCAGGCAGTGGTATGTATGGTCATGAGTCCTTGGTTTTATTGGATGCTTATCTCACAGTAGCAAGACATGTACTATCTAACTCTGGTGAAAGATGAATCATGGACATCTAGTCTGCTCAGTTGTATAAACTTAAAACACTTTGGATTCGGAAAATATTTTGAGCACCATCACCAGTTGGAAAATCTTCCCAAATGTCATTGTTTCCTCCATCTTTGTGACATGTACTCTCTGCCATTACATTAGGTTTAAGATAAGTGCAAAAAAAAACCCAATTAATTCATAATCATGGATTACTGATGCATAGCTTGGCTTCAGAGCCATTACACTAAAAACTGCTGTGAAGAAGCACACAAATGTTATAATTATATAAACAAGATGGACGCAAGCTTTGATACATAAAATACACAGATTAATACAATGAAAATTCCCAGGGCTGACGGGCCTACTATCTTTTTTTTGTCTTTCATTTTTATACCACCATTTTTTGTAACCCATATTTTTCACCCAGTGTCAATTGGGGCCTACTATCTTGACATAGAGGGCAAACAAAGTACTGAATTTATAGTTGCTCCCCAGTATGTTGGCCCCTATGAATAGAAAAGAAGTGACAGCAAGCTGTAGTGATAAACACATGGATACGTCAGTGAGAAGTGGTGCTGATGGTCCACCTCATGGGGGTTTAGTGTCATTACTGATGCTGGCTCTGTTGCTGCACGTCTGCAATGCATTAGAGGGAATTTTTAATTCCTGCTAAGTGATGATCCTGAAGTATTTGCAGGTAGGCCACTGCGCTTGGACCATGCAATGATCACACCCACTCCACGACCACAAATATATTTCACACAAAGACTTTCACCCATTACATTTTTTTGGTCTGAAATTTCACCTCAGATATTTTTATCTCTGTTGCACGGTCGTTGTGCCACATCCAGGTGAGAAAGTGCAGCACAGATAGATGCAGTGGGGCTTTCTGCAGAAGCCGTGGCGGGGCGAGCGTTTTTAATTAGCGAATCTCAACAGAAGGCAGAGAAGGGAGGCCCAGAGTGTGGTGGTTGGGCTCGTGTGTGAGCTGAGAGAGCGAGCGAGCAAGCTCGTGATCAGCTTGGCGAGCCGAGAGGTTGGAGAGTGCAGCTATATTCCCAGCTCTCCCCCCTGGTGACAGTGTTGGGCTAGTGCCATCGCCATGGCAATGGGGGGAGTGTGTGTGTGTGTGTGTGTGTGTGTGTGTGTGTGTGTGTGTGTGTGTGTGTGTGTGTGCGTGCGTGCGTGCGTGCACGCACACACACGCGCGTGTGTGTCTGGGAGGTGGTGGCGGCGGGGTGTGTGGGGGTGGCTGAGGCCTTTCATTATTAATGTGCACCGCGGCGTCCTTACCTCCTCTGAGCCCCGCACAGCTCACTGCCCGACCTGCCATCCAAGGGAGAGGGAGAGGTGGGAGGGGGGAGTGGGGATGGAGGTGGATGGGAGGTTGGGGGGGGGGGGGGGGGGGGGGTGTAGAGATAAAGAAAGAGAAGTGAGCCAGAGAGCGAGACAGAGAGAAAGAGTCCTGCCAACGCAAGGCAGCAGGAACAAGGAACATAGTAGGACAATGTCGTTGTGGAGAGTGGACTTCGTATTTCATGACTGCATTCAAATTATACGCTCATGGCTGAGGAGCGGTGACAAAGAAGACGGCTGGAAAGTGTGTCAAATTAAGTATTTCAGTCTGTTGCATAGCATGTTAAGAAGTGATATCAATGTGAGAGGAGAGGACTGGTCTGGAGAGGATTTGGTTGCGGCTGCAGGTGACTGTGGTCGGCCCATGAGCAGTGAGGTGTAGCAGAGGCCAGTAGCCGAGCACGGGATGTGATGGTCAGGTTGCGGGTATCTCTATGCGGAGGTGGGTGTTAGGGGTGGGTGAGCAGGCCTGTCACACTGGGAAAATCCTGGAATCTTATCACCGCCTCGCAGACACTGAGCTGCGCTGATCTACTCACCCTTGTTGCCAGCAAGCGTGCCCTTCCCCCCATCCAAATGCCCCGGCGAAGGCTGCCTGGCCCCCTCCTTGTCTCGCTCACCACCTTTCACCAGAGGGGAGATAGTAGCATGAACAGATGTGGTCCAGTTAAGTAGGAGAGAACTGTGTTTGTTAAATGGTGCTAATAGGAAGGAATACTTTGAAAAGCGTGTAATGAGCATATACTGTAGCGCAAGCCATTGTTGAAATGATTGACCGCTGAGTGTAATTAGACTATACAGTGACATAATAAGGTATACGATTACAGAAATGTAGTTCTCTTGAGATTTGAGGAACCACTGATCTTTCAATTATTTTCATTTTTTATTTATTTTCCCATTAATTTTGTCATTGCCAATTCCCCCCATGTGTCCAGTGATCCCTGTCATTGGCAACTACCACTGTTGGTCTGGGAAGGGTTAACACAACCATATGCCTCCTCCGATACACATGGAAACACCAGCCGTAACTGGTAGATTTATTTGGTAGTCCCTTCATTTCCAGTTATTTACTAGTACACTAGATGGTTATAAAATACAGGTACTTATTAGGAACATATTCAAAAGCAATGAATACAAATTAGGGTACTATGGATAGCAATTGGAAATCAGTTGGTGGAAACAAATTATTGGTCCTTTAGGACAGTGCCCAAAAAACGGTACTACATATTTCCTAGTAAGTTTATAAGGAAGTTATAAATTATCGAAATAATTTTTTGATACAATAATACTTCTATACGCAATTACCCAGTTGGTGAATATTAATTGTTACTAAGAAATATCACATTATACATTGCAAAACATATAGAAACACATTTACAGTCATTAGGATGATCCTCATGAAACTGTACTACATAATTCCCTACATAGTACATAGTACATAGTACATAGAAACCTACTAGGAAACTAGATGGTATTATAGTGTAGTTATATACCAAATAAGGGCCCGGGCGGCCTAGCGGTTCGGGCACCTATGCTGGTAATCAAGTCCCGATCCCGACGACCTTTGCTGCGTGTCACCCTCCCATCTCTCTCCCCATTTCATGTCACACTACTGTCTAGACATATCAATAAAGGCATATAAAGCCCCCAAAACTAGTAGGCAAAAACAAATACAGTTTATAGGAAAACAAAACATGGTACTTTGATAGTTTACTAAAGTATATCAAAACATCTGAAGGTATTATATGAACTAGTCCTTTAAGAATTCAGAATCTCAAATAGACACTGGTGTCTAAAAAACATATTGATATGAAGGTGAAATCAGTTGGGGCAGTGGGGGTGGGGGCGTGGGGCATCAAGGCCACTATGGCCTCAGGGGCAAGCATATCCTTTTTTGAGGGCCAGAAGGCCAAACTAAGAGGCCACGGCCTTCATGTCCTCCGTCAAATCCCTGCTCCGGTATGGATTTATTTAAAGCACAGACTTTTTTGAAAAGTATAGATGAAAATAGTCCATGGTGTATTCAAAATTCTAAAGTCTGTTATATTCTGACAGACTTGAGATTTGAGTTGCGGACCTAGGGCCGATTCATACTCCTATTTTACCGCTGTTTCGGCGCTGTAGTGCCGAAATGATTTCAGCTCGTCAGAAATTTTCAGTAACACCGAAGAGCCGACTTTAGGACGGTACCCGCCCCCCCCGAACCTCAAATGACGTCACATTGTAGGCTCTACAGAGCCGAACCGACTTTTATTCGGCTCTAAAATTGGAGTATGAATCGCGCCTTAGGGTTGATTCATACAAGCCGAATTTAAGTCGGTTTGGCTCTGTCCAAACTACAAAGTGACTTCATTCAGAGGTTCGGGGGGCGGGTACCATCCTAAATTCGGTGCGTCTGTCCTGCCAAAATGTTGTGAGTCTGACATCCTGAACTAATTTCGGCGTTCCAGCTGTGTTTCCTCATTCATTCAGCCCAGCTTCAAGTACAAATTTTCGGCACAAACAGTTTTGTGTAAAGGACTTCTGCCCACCCAGCTGGCTGGTGGACGCACTGGCCACAAACATAATTATCAGACCGAATGTCCGCCCTGTAACACACACGGAAGCTTCTGTGAAGCACTAGTCTCGCGTGGCCAGACTCACAGACTGTTGCCTCTTATAGTTGTCTGGCTATGCGAGACTAGTGAAGCACCAACCAAGGAAGCTTGCCCTCACTTGAGAGCATTCACCCCAGAGCCGGAAGAGGCGTCTATCTTTCTATATCTATGATCAGAGGGGTCTACCTGGTCTCTGAGATCCATGCAACTAACACAATGTCCTGGAGGTCCTACTGCGAACACATTGCGTGTACACACCCCATGGCCTGCTGGGAAGTCATTCTCCTGTCCAGTGACACACCGCAGGAGCCCCTGGGAAGCTGAGTCATGACGACGACCGACGACCTTCTCTCTTGAGATTTTTATTGTCACCATCATCAACTCACAATCTCTGAACGTTTTCATGTTGTTTCTGTAAATAAAGAAAATGACCAAAGTAAATAGAGTATAAAGGGCACAAATGCACATGCCCATTAATGCATATCATGTAACACCCACATTTCGACCCCATGTCTCTGGCGTGGGAAACCAAACATCTACACTAGGGCAAGAGGGAACCCCCCCTTGGGCCAGGGATTAGGCTTTAGGCTGAGTTACCCCCCCACCAGAAAACCCAATCCGGGTCATGGCACCAATGTAACACCCACGAAGTTTGAGAAAGAAAACATCAACAGCTACGGCTGTTGATGTTCACACACACACACACACACACACACACACACACACACACACACACACACACACACACACACTGGAAGATAAACAAGAAATGTTTAATTACTATAATTACATCAGTGAATAAATTAATGTAAAGGCTAAATAGCTTTTAACACTACCATCCAAAACTAAGACACTAAAGAACATATATAACAGGAATTAGAAATATTGTTTCACAATGCCATGCACATTTGCACAACACCCTCAACTTTTACGACTTTCAACTTTTATCTCTATGAATCCTATTTTCAACCATATTCGAAATAACAATTAAAGCACTCTCTCACAGTACTTGGCATATAGTGACATACTCTCACATTGTCCTTCACCCACAACTAGTCTATAAAGGAAATTCAAAGTGGTATAATAACTTTTATACAGGAGTAGGAGTTTTCCCCATGCAGTCTCACAGGTTTGTGCACTGCTCAAGGACTTACTGTAATCAGCCAATCAGATCTGGCGCTCTCTGATTGCTTACAGCAAACATGGTGCGGGAGAAAGCTGTCGAAAGGGGGGTGTGTGTGTGTGTTGTCTGCAGGCTGGCTGTGCCAGGTTTTTACCATTGCCAATGCCAAGCAAGCAAACTTCTGCTTCAACAACAGTTGAGTGGCAGCAGCAGCAAGTAAGATTTGTTGTTTTGTTTTCTAGAAAATGCAAGTTTATGACGGACAGTGTTTCACCTCCTCGGCTGCCATTTCCTTGTGTTTAAAAGCAGTTGATCATTACATGCCAAAACGATAATTACGTCAAGCAGCGCAGTTTGTCCTGATATTTTGCAATATTTCGTATAGCTTTTGTAAAAACGAAAACAAACAAAAAGGCTAGCTAGCCATAGCCAACCTTTCAGGAGCCTGATGTAGTTTCTAGTTTGTCCATGTAGCTACTAAAGTACACACTAAATGTCTTTCACTTCATTTTAACTGACTCATGCAAAATGGCTTGACATAATAAATAAATTGTCAAAGCTCATAAGGCCTAGCTTTATTACATGCATTGTAATAGCCTAATATAAACTATACAATTTTCACACAGCAGCCATTTGACACAGATCAAGGTAGCTGAAGGTGTGGTAAATTAAATTGGTAACATGATGGGTGTATTTAATTTGGGGTGTGTATCAGCCTGGCACACCTGAACTTCCATGCGCGGCCAAAAGAAGCTGTCTGCCGGGGTCTCTTCCGGGTTTTTAGACAGCTGGTGGATGGAAATGAAGCTCCACCCACGCGGCTGGGGCAAGCTTTTCCGGGAATCTGGCCCGCAATCTGCCTCGAGGGTGGAGCTTAATTTCCAACCACCAGCTGTCTAAAAACCCGGAAGAGACGCTTGCAGACAGCTTCTTTTGTCCGCGCATGGAATCCTAGGTCTGCTTACACCCATTCAGTGTTTCCAGACCTGGGCAGACAGGCGCGGCTGCTTTCCGCTGTCTGCCGGCGTCTTTTCCGGGTTTTTAGACAGCTAGTGGATGGAAAAGAAGCTCCACCCACGTGGCTGATGGCCAGATTCCCGGAAACGCTTGCCCCAGCGGCATTCTGCCGCGTGGGTGGAGCTTCATTTCCATCCACCAGCTGTCTAAAAACCCGGAAAAGACGCCAGCAGACAGCGGAAAACGGCCACGCCTGTCTGCCCAGGTCTGGAAACAGCCTATGTCTGCAGGCTCCACCAGCATCATGGACCACTCCTGTAGGCTAGTAAAGGTCATGCTATGCATAGACACACCTACAAACGCCGACATGAAACACGGGTCCACGATTAATGTCACCATTACCTTCAGCTTTGTTTACAAGTCTAAATGGCTTTTTGTGCAAAATGGTCCATTAGGCATATTACAGGCCCAATTAGTATTTTTGGAACATGAAGAATCAAATAATTGAGTGAATTGATCAAGTCATGTGGCCACTATGTCAGTAAAACATCATCATTTTTTTTAATAAAGGGGCAACTATAGTGTAAACACGTACCAGCAGGACTAAGACGAGAGATAGGTGGTGTGAGGAGTCAACAGGTGAGATCTCAAGCATCAGAGGACTGTTACTGTACATTGAGGTTATCTCTATTATTGTTTACATAATAATTAGCTACATCATTATTAGCCTGGGATGCATACCGTTTTAGGTTTTGACAACTAGTAATACATCACTGGTTTATATTGTAGTATTCAGGCCGGAACCATCACACTGGTATCAGAATTACCCCAAATAATTCCCTGTGATCAAGGGCATCATCATCATTTTAGGGCCTACCCAATAACTGGCAAGACTCAAAACAAACAGGGGGGGGGACCAAAACAAAGCGACAAAGAACCACCTTACCGGAATAAGATATTTTTGTTTGTTTGTTTTTATCATCCGGTCTAGACCACGCCTAGACCAGATCACACAGCTATTTTGGAACACAGACCAGGCTTTCCTCCTAGGTGGAAATTTAAGTCTGGTGACAAGAAGTTACATCATTATAGTAGTACTCTGCAAATGGCATTATGACCCAACCTTGCTGTTGGGTAGAATTCTCTCATCTCTCTCAATTTATTTTACATAAATGAATGCCCTACTTGATCATACACTACAGTGTCACACATAAGTAGCAAATATAGCTGATCTACAAGCTCAAAACGCAACGCATCGCATCATGATGCGTTTGAGCTTGTGGATCTGCTGTTTTTGCTTTGATTTGAATCTTTTGGACATACACTATGAGGTTTCTACCTGACAGTAATATAGTTTTTCTTTTATGTGCCATCAATGTATCATTTTAAAATGTGCATGGAGAAGAAATGGAACCAGGCACCAACAGGACAGAGACGGAACATAAAGATGGTGTGACAGCGGCACAGGTGAGATCTAATGAATTTACCACTTAAGCCCTATTTCAAATATAGTGAAAATAGGTGATCTACAAGCCCTAGCCTGGAAACCAGACAAATCTGCCACAGGAACAAAACAAATCCCTGGGGAGATTGGTCTGACACTCCTCAGTTTGAATTACATTTCGCTCACCCCAGAGTTGTGTGTGACCAATCAGAGCCACCTATTCAAAGTCTGATTTTCTTTGCTGTGACGTTGGAATCTGTTGGTAACCACCCCTTGGAAATAAATCTTCCACACCGAAGTTCCAGACTGCGAGGCTATATACAAGCCACCCACGTGCTGTGGTGTGTGAGCTTATATATATATATAGTACAAATTTGACACATTTGTAGTTGAGTAATACTTGACCAAGAGTACCGGTATCTATACTTTGATTGATTCAAGTACTGGCGTTGAGTACTTTATCCACCACTGGATAACTTATATTGCTGTTACTGACAAACTGTCTCTATCTGTGCAAATAGTAGGTACTCTACATTGCTATATACAGCAATATAGATGGATTTAGGCACAGTATTACATTTAGTGGAAAGACGAGCGTTAAATGCCATTGAATAGAGTTAAACAGCATGAATAGCCTGTCCACCCAAAATGATATTTCACTCTGCTGGAACATTTGTGCTATTTAGCGCATTAAAACAGTGATTCATGGGAAAACAAATGTCTTCCCTGGTGAACCATATCCAGTATTGATCTTTTGGGGATTTGTTTCCTCTGCAACATTCACCTCCATTTTCAGAAAATCTAGTCTAAACAATACCGCTGTCGTTGCTGATCATGTTAAGCCTGATTTATACGCCGTCGTCCGATGGTGTCTCATGCCAATAAATGGCAATCTAGGAGATTGTAAATCTGCTAATTCATCCTATGACAGAGTATAAATTCACCATTCATATTTAAGATCCCTATCTGAATCTTCACTAGCCTATAAGTCTAGAACTGTGTGTGACCCTGTATGAATACATTCGTTACACATGATCTCTAAATTATTCTTTGTGAAGTCGAAGTTGAAACAGGATTAAATAATATATGTACATTTCAATAAAAATGATAAAAGCTTTCATTGTCTTGCGCTGTATAGTAACATGTCCTTGTAAATATATGTATATATCTGTGTTATGGAAGCCCAGATTTGCTTTGATAGCAGCTTTAAACTCAGTTGTATTGTTGAATCTAGTGTCGTACACCTTCCTCTTGACAATTCAACCTAGATTCTCTGTGGGGTTCAGGTCAGGCCAGTTGGCTGGTCAGTTAAGCACAGTAATACCATGGTCAGTACACCAATTACTAGTAGTTGTGGCTCCATGGGCAAAGTTTCACTTTTTCAATTATATTATGGAAGAAAATGAACTTTTCCGCAACATTATTATTTTTTTTAGATTCACTTGTCAGAACCTGTTCTGACATTCCATATGTTAATCCTTCCCCATCCATTCTTCCTCTTCGATGTCTCCCTTTTGACTGATACCTGTCCATTTAAACTCTAGACGGGCCTGCCCCACAGCCGCGCCCGGCAGCCGGCGAAAACTAGAGTTCTCAACAGGCCCGAAAATGAAGGCCCGGCCCTACCTGGGCCCTCATCAAACCCTGTACACTCAAGACACTGCCCATGCTGCCAACCTTAGATCTCCATATATGGAGCTGACCTGTTCTGACATTCCATATGTTGATCTGACCTCATCAAACCCTGTACACTCAAGACACGCTCCATATATGGCCAGTACAGAATTTATTCCATATGTTGATCTGACCCCCCATGCCAAAGCGCCAGCCATGGGTGCGGCAAGTATGGGGCTTTTGGGGTGGCAGCCCCCCCTGGTGGCAGAAGGCCACCATGCAGCCCCCCCCTGTCGAGACGGTCCAAAGCAAAAAATATTTTATGATTTAATGACTTACTGGCCTTGTATGATTGGTTTACAAAATTCTGTACCCCCTCCAACTGTATACATCCCATTCTCAACTGTTTTTATTGTATTTTGACACTTGCTTGACCCAAACAACAACAATAAGAGTCACATACTGTTGTGATTAACTCGGTTACTCGGATGAGGAGGAGGAGGTGGAAATAACAACACAGCGACAACTAATAAGTAAACGGGTGTGTGTTTGTTAGAGAAATGTGTTTTTATTTTCTTGTAAAGCTTGTGCAGGACTTGTGTGTTTTGGAGAAACACACGAGGGGTGACGTTTGTGTTGGAGCATGTCAGTGCGGCAGCAGAGTTCTTATTCAGCCTCTTCCAGAGAGAGATGTCTGTGTGCGTGTGTGTACACGTCCGTCTCTCTCTTTTTTCTTTGCGCTGTCCAGGCTTCCTGTCACGGTGCAAGGAGCAGTGTGTGTGTGTGTGGTTGTGCGTGCGCACGTGTGTACATGATGCTGCGGTGCTAGGTCCTAAATAAGTCATTATTAGGCCAATTATACCCGAATAAGACCCGAAATTTCGTATAAATACCTTCCCACTCGCCCAGCAGCCTGCTGTCACCCAGGCGGATGCGTGCACGCGACCTCGCCCTTTAGGGACGGACGGACGGACGGACGGACGGAAATGGCCGACAATCAGTTCCGGTTCAAACAATGGTAAACATCTACTAGCTATTCTACAGGTCAGGTGGGGGGGGGGTGATCCGATCGGAGAATAATTGTTTTTGTCACAAGTCAAATTAAGCTCTAATCAAGCCCCGAATGTCGCATTTTGTGCATATTATGATCCATAATGCACATAAAGACCGCGCGTGCACGTGCATGCACGCAAGTATTTTGGCTGTTTTTAGGTAAACGTCACAGATCGTTAGCATAAAATGCTAACGGACAAATCTCGGGATGCCGGGCATGGCATCCATTGCAAAGGTGAATTAATCTCGTTTTCTCGGGGCCGGTGCGGAACCAGTTAAATGTGCTTGACATTTCTTGTCAAGTGTTCAGGTATGTGTAAAACGATGAGATAAACAACTGCCCCCAGTCTGTGTCATTACACCTTTACTTTTCCACTATCCATTCAGGTAGACTTAATGATCTTGCTGGCAGCAACAACACCTGGTTATGATGTTGGACACTAGTGGACCAGTGTTCCAAATTACATGCTCTACATTAGCAGCCAGAATACATGCTAGACAAACATATCTTGATCATTTTCTTGTAAAACTTTTGCACCCAAGGAGCTACCAGAACTTCTCGTCCCCATGCTAATACATTTCAGTTGAAGGCAATTTTTGGTTAAACAAAAACACTTTTTGGTATTTTTAAAATACTGTTTCACTGTAACCCCTACAATCTTGAAAAGTGATGTTTAACTCTCCTTACATTTTGTGCCATACAAGTAACATAAAAAAATGTATATACTGTATTAGTATAAATTGTTTTGTTATTGACCTAGACATAGCACAGTCTTGTAAATATTAGGACAATTGTTACTGTAGTTTTCTGTTTCCCACATAAGGATTGCCCTTTGTGTAAATTATGCTAGTTACGTGATATAATAGGAACAGACTTGCACACCTCACACTCACACAACGCAAGAATATGGGGACTTGAAATATATATTATTTATCTAAATATTATGTAAACAATATAAACACACTTGTAAAGATACGCACGCGCGTGCACGCGCACGCGCGTGCGTGCGTGCACGCGCGTGCATGCGCGTGCACACACACACACACACACACACACACACACACACACACACACACACACACACAGTATGAATAGAATGAAAGGGGCCTTAGCATTCACTCATGCACACATTATAAATAACAAATACACGGACACACACACACACACACACACACACACACACACACACACACACACACACACACAAGGACACACAGAAACAGATTAAGTCCAAATCAATGGCAGTGGCTGGAACTGGGGAGAGAGAGATTTCACCCAGGGTTCTCGTTAAGGTCTGACACATGCGGCAGAGGCTCGGGGGAGTGTTATTACCAGGGTGATGGTTGATAAGACGCTCGTTTCTCCACGGTGCGTCCCGCGGGAAAAATGCATCGTGCAGCCATGGAAACCATAAGGCTAGGTGTTATTCTATAATTGGGCCAGCGTTTTTAACAGCACAGCTGCACACCCAGGTACGCCACGACGGTCGTCAAATGAGAAATTATTGTGCAGGAAGAGTGGAGTGAAAACATTGCCCGGTTTTCGACTTTTTCGGAGAAAAAACGAGTCTGTGATACTTTTTATTTATCTATCGATATATATCCGGGTTCATAGGTTTAAAACAGCATCACACAAATTATCTCTGAGACTCTGTGACATATTAGGAAGGTCAAGCAGATACTGTAGATGAGTGTTCCATTGTATGTAAAATATTGGAGTGGACCCAACGCAACATTTGGCTTGTGAAGCTGGTTTGAGCAAAATATACTATTAAAGTCAGTATGCCCTTTTGAAGATTTATGAAAGGGTCATTGTGTTCCTTTGCCTGCTTAAATTCTTAATTTTCTTACACCTGGAGAAAATAGTGTTAGAAAACGAGCTGTAAGATGGAAAAGGGAGATGGGAGGGGAGAGGAGGAGGAGAGGGGAAGGATGGTTGGCGGCCAATCTCTGCTCAGTCTCTGTAGCCTGGTTGATTACGATCAATTTCCCTGATATCGATGGCCTCCCTAGCCCTCAGCTACACTCCCCCCTTGCACTTTGCATGGTACGTGCTTTGTGTACCGTGACACATCTCACGCTCTGAGAAAACGAGAGTGCACGTCCGTGCCCCCTTGAGGAACCCAAGTCTGCATAACGTTATAAGGCATTCAAATCTTTCAAGCTATCAGAAAACATAAAAGGATCATGACTATTAACGGACGTTTGGGGGGCATTTCTTTGGACATTTGTTACTGTTTTGGGTTTATTGTTTGCACAGGATATTTTTTGGCACTTTATTCTTAGTCGTAATTTAACTGAGGTCCCTCTCCCAGTGAGCATAACTCGCACTCACCCCACATCCCCCAACCCCAGACCCCTCACCAACCAGCTCTCAACCAACACCTACAGGCCTCCTACCATGCTGACCATGATAATTATCAACAGTATCTAAGCATATAGACGAGGGGTGCAACAGCTAATCAAACTAAGCAATTGAATGGGTTATTAAAAATATATATATATTGATTTGGGAATTCCGAAATTGCAATTCTGTTTGATCTTTTTTCGTGACATCTCTTGTACCTCAAAAAAGAATGCTGACTATAGGTTTCTTGCGTCCGAGGATATTTTGGAATGCAAAAACTGCTTCTCAGAAACCTTTTAGAATATGTTGATATATATACTCTGTATATGTATTTTTAACATAAAAACGTGCTTCTCAATTATTGGATCAATCGGGAAAAACTATCAATGGAATAATCGCTAAGAAAATAAATCAATGTTGCTGCTCTAATATAGAAGAAAATGAAAGTGTTTTTGCATTATGAGAGGAGTGGGTTGGATGGCAACATTTCCCCCTGTGGAATCATTTTAGCCTGACAATTTTTTTTGTTTGGGCGTGACTAGCGATTCAGGGCTGGGGCCAGGCTAGAATCATTTAGCATATTTAGGACAACGTGTAGACAGTTTAAGGTGGTGTTAGTTTAGTGTCAGGACTGCTGTGGATCAGATGGATGGAGCCTTCTCTGCACATCACATCCCAAAGACACTCTTCAAGAAAAAGCTGTAGGAGACAAAGTAATGCTAAGGATGTTGACTAACCTGGTGCTAAAGCAAAGTAATGGATAGTATGGGAGACAAGAAATGTGTTAAAGGGATTGTGACATAAAAACAAAGTTTTTGTAATTTTTCTTAATTTCTTTTGGTTTTCTGAGCTCAATTGCAGCCAAAAAAACTGAACTTTTAACATTCAGTAGATTTTCTGTGGTCTGGGGTATTCTGGCTCAAACAAGTGCTCTGATTTTCCTGCTGTTCGTGATGTAAGAGCCAGCAAATCCCATATACTGTATTGTCAATGGGATTTTACAGCAGATGTCACTGTTTTCACTGCAGCCTTTTGAGGCTTCCAAACCCCAGAGAAAACTCCAGACTACATGGGGCACGGTGGCACAGTCGGTAGTGCTGTTGCCTCACAGCTAGAAGGTCCTAGGTTCGATTCCCGCTGGGGACGCTGGCCATACCCGAGGCGGGGTTGGCGAAAGGGCCTTTCTATGTGGAGTTTGCATGTTCTCCCCGTGTCCCCTAGGGTAGGTACCCTCACAAATACATGCAGTAATCCTGGCCTCTAGTCTAAAACTGCCTCCCCCTGGCCAGCCGGGGCGCCTGATGGAGGGGAAAGGAACTGGTCGGAATAACGTGTTCCTTCCACACGCTACGTCCGGCCAGGGAAATTCCCCCCTGTCAGGTGAAAAGAAGCAGCTTGGACTCCTCATGCATAGAAGGAGGCATGAGGTCAGTCCGCTGCCCTCCCAGGTTGGCAGAGGAAGTGTAGCGCCCAGGATTACATTAGACAATTGGCACTGGGTGAAAAAACTGGATTGCAAAATCGTGGGATAAAAATTATATATAAAAAAAGAAACTCAAGACTACAGAAAATCCAATTGAATGTTCAAAGTTCAGGTTTTTTGGGTGTAATTGAGGTCATAAAACCTAAAATAAAAATTAAAATAAATTAAAATTAATGTCATGAAACCTTTAATGCCACTGGAGTGTGATTATGAATCCCACCAACGTCCTGGGATAGACCCGCCTTACCATGTGTCTGATTGGCTCCCGGGCAGGCATAGTTTTACTGAGGTTAGGTTTAGGCATAGTTTTACTGAGGTTAGGTTTAGGGTTAGGCATAGTTGCAAAAACGAGAACTGTCAATCACAGTGAATACTGGCCAATCACAGCGGGGCTTTCCTAGAACTGTGATGGGATCCATAATAACGTGCCACTGGAGGGGCCGAGCCGTCTAGAACAGGCAACAGGGGTTCTCAAATTAAACACTTAACGATTTACAAGCTCACAACGCAAGAATAAATAAATCTGAAATGAATAATATATGAATGTAATTATTTTTTAAACAAAAACATAGTAAAGGTTACCTTTTTAAGGTAAAGGTTTACTCACAACTTTGAAAAACACCTTCCCCGACCGGGTTTCTCTGCCACCATAGAGCTTTTCAGCCCGCAAGGTCTTATTTTGAAGAGCCCAAAAGCTGATTCGGCGAACTGGAAATAAAAATCTTTAATTTCCGGGGCAGCTGCTAGATACTTTAGTTTTATGTTAGAAGCACTAATATAGTACTGCGAGGTCGCAGGATGCTTTTATTGAGCTCCTAAAACATCAATTCAGAGAAAAACACTGATAAAGATCGTCGCTAAAGATAGTGTGGAAGGAGGGAAAATATTCAATGACGTCATAATGCGTAAGCAAAGCGACGGAGACGCCAAGAACCGGTAAACTAATAACTCTTCCGACCTGGGACTTTTAATAAAACTCATCGTCGTCAATGTCGTCCTTAACAGAGAATGAGTTAAAAACGGGTCTGCACCCCAAATATCACAACCCAGAACCCAATGTTGCATGCGTTTGTGTTTGACACATTTTATATTTTTTGAGGGGCGCTAGCCCCTCCTAAACAGGTTTAATGTTTGTTTTTCCTTAGACAAACATTAAAAACGCCATTGACAATGGACAGAGTTTAATGTTTGTTTTGTCACTAACACAAACATTAAATACCAGAGTTTACTGTTTGTTTTCTCCATGTCTGTTTTGTCCTCGATGTTGTAAGATGATAAGAGCGCCCCTCACTTCACACGGGTGTGATTTTTTAACATAATTGTTAAATGGGAATGAATGGTGGTGGGATCAGACTGAAACCATGTCGAAATATGGACTCGTGCATCACAGATACGTCATAGATTGACTGATGTCACAGTACTGGCCACTTGAAGTCTGAGATTCACGCCGTTATTTTGTGTGTGTGTGTGTGTGTGTGTGTGTGTGTGTGTGTGTGTGTGTGTGTGTGTGTGTGTGTGTGTGTGTGTGTGTGTGTGTGTGTGTGTGTGTGTGTGTGTGTGTGTGTGTGTGTGTGTGTGTGTGTGTGTGTGTGTGTGTGTGTGTGTGTGTGTGTGTGTGCATCCTCTACCTCTGCACACTTGGCAAAGCTCTATCCAAATTAATTGCATCTCAGTGAGAGAGAGGTTGAGTTAGGAGGTGGGTGGGGGGGGGGGACAGAGAAGGGGGGGACAGAAAGAGGGGGTTACAGATAAAATGGGGGAAGAGAGGGAAAGAGAGAGTAAGGTGAAAGAGACGGGGACACAAGGTGGCAGAGAGAGAAGGGATGGACAATGAGAGAGAAACGGACAGAGAAGGAGAGAGAGGTTTAGTCCTATAGGGCTGGTCTTGCTACAAGGGGAGTCATTTAAAATTCTGCATCCCATGTGGTTCCTGGTTTCCAGTTTAATGACCCCCCTCCTCTGCCTCCTGACTCTCTCCCAGCTCGGAGCAGTGGGTTTGGCTCCCATTCTCTGCACGAGGTGGGAGCGGCACATTATTTATGCATGTACACAACTAAATGATAACAAAAACAGTTATAACACATTATGGCCATTAGAGATGATGCATCTATGTCACCCCCCCCCCCCCCTTCCCCCCCTCACTCAGTTCTTGTCTTTACGTCTCCATTGTCCTACCCTGCAAACTGCCCCCCACCACCCCAACACTGCGCCTGCCTCCTGCGATCAGCCATCGCTGCCGTCGGAAGTGACACGGCTCTCGAGCCATGGTTCCATGTAGCGCCACGGCTGTGCTAATTATGTGGACACTCGCCATCTTTGACTGGAGAAATGGCTGTTGCAACCGTTGTCAAGCTCTGGTGAAGAACTCGCAAAGGAAATCCTCTGTGCAAACTTTCCTGTGTTGTTACCTGTTGCTTTATCAGTGATAGTAATTTAGGATTGATTTGTGTGGATTTGACCGTAGTTTGTTTATTCATGTAGGGGTATGGAACTAAGGGTAACATTCCATAGAGTGGGTGTGGCAGCCATTCCACTAGCCATATATATATACAATAGAAGTGTTTATATTAGTGCATTAACACTGTTAACACAGGAACTATAGATTTTGTATTAGGTCAGTATCAAAGAATGAAAAATAACATTGAACATCTATTATACTAAAGAGTTAAGACCACATACTCTATTCTATACTGGAAAAAGCCTAGTGAGTGTACAATATTTACATACAGTATACAGTACATGTATAGAAGAATAAGACTGAAGCAACTATACAGAGGAAGATAAATAAAGATGAATATAGAATGAGACACATACATAGACCTGCGTTTCAATTGATCCGGTAAATGTGGCTTTGCGCTTTCACTTTTTCTTTACTGTTAAGACCAACAAATTAAAATCTTGTCGAACACAATTTCTGGTAAATGAATCTCAAACCTTCATACACAATTGTCTTTGCCACAACCATATAGCGAAACGCCATCGCCACAATGACAGCACTCCGCAAGTATGGAGGCTTAACTTTCCCGACAGCTTGTGGACCACACAGGACAAGGTATAGCCTGCGTATTCCTTGTCTCCAGCATGCCAGGCTTGCCAGCTGAGAGAAGCTTCTGTCTTCAGAAGCGCATTAAAACAGCCACGCGAAGCTGCCTTCTGGAGGAGAAGGTCAAAATGTGCATCCCAAGTTGCAGAGAAACTTTGGATACATTTGAGTTCAAGTTGGCAGACGAATGGTTCACTGCCATGAAAAACTAAAAAAACAAACAAAGCGAAAATAAGCCAACAAGGGTTTTTTGCTATTTGATTATTTGACCATGAGTTTAGAGCAGAGGTTCCCAGTACGAAAGTCAGCTGACGTATGTAAGGCTATGTTGTCTGTTTGATGTTGTACAATGTACATTCTCCCCATTTGTCCGGCAAGCTGAAGTACATAGTCTGTTTTGAGGAAATGTACTGTAGTTGAAAGTAAATGTGTAAAAGGTTAAATACTTGTACTCCTGTAAACAAAGTCTGATCCATCCATGTTTGTCTGTTCCAACATCATTGCCACGTTTTGTTTTGGTTTCCATTTTATTTGTTTTATGTATTATGTTATACGTATGCATCATTGTTGTTTCCCTCTCCTGTAATGTCTGTGCTAACCCGGGGCTCTTTTAAAAAAACAAAATAAAAAGTTGGTCACAAAAAGTAAATGTGCTCACTACTTAACACATTTTAATAACACATTGTATTTGTACTTGTATAAAACTTCTTACAAAAAATCGAAACAAAAGGAAAAACACAATGTCTCCGTGCATGGATACGTCAATTGACACATTTACATCGTCAATGTAGTGGATGACGTTGATGAGTTGCAGCAGCCCTGCTGTGTGTGTGTGTGTGTACATACATATTAATTCTACACCTCTAGGCTCCTGGTACATGTGCCTCCACTCAACAAGGATATCTCCCTATTATTATGTGGTCCTTGGCGTTTAGGTATCCATCCGAAATGTGCATGAACGCTCGACAAACGGTAACCCTTTGTTTAGTCTCCTTGCCTTGGGGTATTGGAGATGCTCTGGTCAGCACACAGACGGCATGGATAGATAAACAGACCAGTGTTCACCTACGCATCACAACGGGGGCTTCGTGGCGGGAGACGTGCTGGGGAAATGTCCTCCCACACTCATACTCTAGAGCCGAGCTGTGTTGATGGCTCTCTGTGGGGGTCTCTTTACCACACACGCACGCACACACACACACACACACACACACACACACACACACACACACACACACACACACACACACACACACACACACACACACACACACACACACAAGCACTCATTAATGTGTGCAGGGTGCGGTTGGGGGGTGGAGCAGAGATCGGCGAGGTGACGCGGTGGAGGGGGTTTGTAGGACAGCGAATGTCCACAAGGTCAGTGTAGTCAGCGTTATGTTGTTTTTCTCTGGTTTTTCTCTCTCTCTCTCTGCTTCTCTCTCTCTCTCTCTCTCCCTCTCTCTCTCCCCATGGTAGAGGCTGTGTGCTGCAGCCTCCCCAGGTCTCTCCTCCATCTGGTCAATACTTCCACGCAGCTTCTGACGATCAATGTAGGGTCAATACCTCTCAGACGCCTGCCTCTTTGTGCTTGCACTGATTTAGCAACCACCTACCCAGGCCATCTTTTTTCATTTAATTTTTTTTGGTTACTTTTTTCTCCCCCGGCCCCCACCGCTACCGTTTTTTTCTGCCTTTTTTACGACCTGTTCACTTAAATACGTGGAGCCACCGAAATTAGAGACGCAGTAGTAAATCTGAGATGCAGGGCACACACTTCTTCTGCCAAACGGCATAAACCTGGCCCTCTCATCAGGCATGCACACGACGGCAGTTACGCTGTCTCCGCTGAAATGTGGCCTTTTGTCTGCAACGAAATGTCTTTTCCACTCCACGCCTTCCACTCCGCCGAAGGAAAACAAAAAATACTAGATTCCTTTCACGCAGGGGACTATCAATCACGCCTCACACTAATATTTGATGTCAGGTAAACTAAACTGATTTACCACTGATTTACCAGTGTCCTGGTGGTTATATGCTTCTGATTCTCTCGTTTGGGCTAGAATACACAATCAACTCTTCCAAGTGAGAATGATCTGTGGATGGGGTTTTTAGTTTCAAGGCCAAAGTCCAAGCAACAGATTAGTGCAGTTTGGTAGCGTAGATTAGAACACTTACTGTAAGGACTGCTTGTTTCAAACAAACTATGCAATTCAGAACTTTGGGCGGACTGCGGGATGCGTGCTATTGGCCAGGTGTGCCTGGGATGAACATTCACAGAAAATAGCAGATATACAGTTACATGTCGCAACGCAACGTGTTGTGAGCTTGTAAATACCTATTTTTGGTAGCTGCATTTGTATTGTTAACCTATTTCTATCACTTTTGTTCAACTTCTGTCACATGGAACAATTTGTTTGTGTCCAGTATCACTACGCCAGCAGCAGAACAAAAAGAGTTCCATGTGACAGAGGGGTCAAAGTTGAACGAAGGTTGTGCTATATGGTAGAAATAGCTCAAAAAATACAAATGACTGTAGTTTTGTGGAATCATTTATTTTAATGAGTGGCCCCCAGTGCCCCCCACATACCGGAACTACTTAATATTCACCGCTCACCAATGAATGGCTTCAAGGAAAAAGTTACCACCAGTCTCTCAGAAAAATCAATGGGAGTTGTGTGGCATGTTTTATACCGGGTTCCAGTCTGTGTTTTAATCATCAAATTGAGCTAGGGACATTCTGAGTTGTAAAGTGAAAAGTGCAATTCTGGTTAACCAGTGTGCTGTACTCTCTCTTCCTTCTTTGATTCAGCAGACCCTTAGTTGTTTTTCTTCTCCATGATGACTCTAGTGAATGTCTCTATGACAGACAGCTTCTCTGTCAGAAAAGTCATGAATGATAAAACTGTCCTGCCTCGTCAGACATAATGTCATAGTTTACTAACTAGATTGTTTGAAGCACGCATAGTCCTTTAGTCTTGTGCACTGCAGTGTATACCCCGCAATTTATAGTGACTATTTAAGCGAACCTGCCCGACACTGCGTAGTTTAAACACAGTGGTGATGTTAGCTAGCTGCCCGGTGAGGATGATGGTTTTTTCTTTGGTAAACTCAACTGTAATAATTTAAGTTTTCCTACCCTTCTGTTTTGTTTTGTACTACACCAGTTTACCCATGTGGGATGAGGATTTGAGGTGAATTATGTAGAGATGCTGTCTATAGAGCGTCGCAGTCCCGCCCCCTACCATGGCCCAGGAAATGATTCTCCGTTCATTTTCCTCATAGACATTTCAGAAAGTATTTATTTAAAGACGTTTACGCCGCGGACAAAGCCAACTCGAGTCGTGACAAATCATGACAACAAATGGGCCGAACAAATAATTAGAAAGAAGAAAAAAACGGCAGGTTACAACTAGGGTTGGGATTCGGAACCGGGTCCATTTCAGACCCGGTTCCGACATTGCGGATCCGGAGCCGGTTCCATCGTTTTTTTATTAACGGTTCCCCAAACGGATCTCATCAGTCGTCATTTAGCTCCGCTGTGTCTGTGCAATGTGCATGCATGCAAGCAGAGCCAAGTTACTGGGGTGACGTCACCCAACCTACATGAGTGAGTTAGTGGGGTCGGGGAGGATACGCCCACTATTCTGTGCATTCAGCGACCGCCGCGGAGCGACTGGGACAGTATGTTGAAGAGATCTCCAAAGTGTGGTTAACAGCGATGCTATAGTTCCCTGGCTGCAAAGGTTGTTGCAACTTGTACCAGTTGCAGTTTTGCACCACGTCCACATTGAGGAAACATCTCAAAATCAATATGCCTACACGAGTCCACAACTCATGAGAATAATCTAGGCACATCGCGTTTGTGAGCCATGCGGAAAGCCGTGCCCGCTCTCCCCGCAACTCCACCACAGCTAGCCGGCGGGGGACGAGGATGATGCAAGGCTCGTTCACTTTCCCCAGGCTAGTAACGTAATAGAAAATAAAAACTACTGTCGTCTACAGAGCTTTTCATTAGGCCGCGGCGTATTGTACAACTGTTGTTAACACCCTCCGCGCCATTGCCGACGATTAAAGTCAATTGAAGCCTAATTTTGATAGTGACGCTTATCGCCATTGCCGACGGCCTCCGGCAATTGAGCTTTTATAGCGCGTTCGATTGCTCGAGCCAAAATGCTACTCACGTTAGCCGGTTAGCTAGCTGTGTTGTTAGCACAGAACTGGATCGCCCATCTTAGATCGTCGTCGCCATAAGCATCCATTCTATCCATTTCTTTCAATCGCCTGTAACTCCTATTCCTTGTCCCAGATGGCATTTTTGGTCAAAACAGCGTTTGTTTGACGGCACAGAGCTGACAATCTAGAGCTCTCCGGAGCTCCGGCCTGGATTTACATTGTAAACAAGGCCCATCCAGCTGTGTGAAAACTCCTAACGTAGGACTACCGGTTGTGGACCGGAAATGGCGGATTTTCAAAATAAGAGCTCAAATTAAAAAAATGCTGGCGTGAATTAGATCCTAATTTTTCAATAAATGATAGCGGTCTAAGTGTTAATGGTGTTAATTTAGAACGCCAATGACTCGACGTCTTTCTGTCTGATATTTTATGAATCACGTTAACTATAGTATAGAGCCAAATCAATTTGTCTGCACTTATAAGCAACTCAACTGATTTTATAATCCAAGAAAGCACTATGGCTTGTTTCCATTAGGGTAAGGGGTCCTTCATATTAAATTAATCTGAACATTAAAGACAACATTTGTCACCACAACAATATCATTATTGCAATGTGTACTGTAGGCTATATTTAATATACAGTACAAATTGCAATATACAGTACAAATTGCAACAATGATATTGTTGTGGTGTCTAGCTGGTGGTGGTGGTGGTGAAGTTTAAATAATAGTGCCACACTGCCACCTCATAATTGTAAAGTGTATTTTCAATAATTGAATTAATGAATGTGTGTTTATTATGTACTTGGTTAGGTTAGTTATAATATAAGCATAATCTATGTCAGAAAAAAGGGGAAAAAATTATATTAGGATCCGTTAAGGGAACCGTTAGGAACCGGAACCGTTAAGAGGGATCCGGGAAGGATCCGGAACCGTTAAAATCCTAACGAATCCCAACCCTAGTTACAACACTTTTTTTGTTGTTTTTCTTCTTTGTAATTATTTGTTTGGTCCAAAATATAGTTTGTCTTGTCATGAGTTGTCACGACTCGAGTTGGCTTTGTCCGCGGCGTAACCGTCTTTAAATAAATACTTTTTGAAATGTCTATGGGAAAAATGCATTGGGATTCATTTCCTGGGCCATGGTAGGGGGCGGGACTGCGACGCTCTATACTCGTGTCATGTTGGCTTATGTTTTGTATATGTTATACATTACATCACCATGAGGCATGAAGCATGTGTCAGGTGTGTCTGTAACTACAATATGTGCCCTAGGGGGTTGCTTGTCTGTTTGCCTGGATTTGTCCCAGGAGCTCCCTGAAAAGTGGAGACTTTCGCGCAAGATATAACTTTAGAACTCTTTCATTCAACAAGTGATTTCATCTTAATGAAATACATATTCTTAATCAAAGATTATTCAAAAACAAGTATGGCATTCTCTCATAAAATCATCTGATAACATATGGCCAACTAGAAAAAGTGCCCCTCGGGGCACAGGTCTCCACCAAGCCAGGTCATGTTGTGGCCTCCTGGTGGCGCTATAATAGGCCAATGTGAAAAGGGTGCCATTTCTTCATACGCCTTTGGTGGCAATTGGATGATTTGAGGCTTTTGTTCCAAAAATGTGTTTTGCAAAAATCAACCTGTTGGTGGCGCTATAACAGGCCAATGTGAAAAGGGTGGGATATATTCCTCAGCCTAGTAAGAAAATGTGTGAAAGATTTCACGTAAATTGCATGCTGCGTTCATGATTTGAGGCTTTTGTTCACAACGGGGCAGTCTTGCAAACTGTGAAAGCCAATTATAGCCAATTAGGATGGAATATGAAATATCGGACAGATCCGACTTGAGCACATGACAATAGAGATACTGTGTAACGATTTTTGGACAGAATCTGGAGGAGTAATATAAAAAAATGTGTTTTACAAAAGTCGGCCTCCTGGTGGCCCTATAAAAGGCAGATGCGGAAAATGCAGGTCAAAGGTTTGTCCTTGGCCTCTAGGGAGTGTGCATGCAACGTTTCACGCAGATCGGTGCAGTTTTAGGTAAAAAATTGGAAAAGCTGCCTCATGGTGGCACTATAACAGGCCGTTCTGGAAAATGTGGGGCAGAGGTTCATCGTTGGCATCCAGGGAGTGTGTGTGCAAAGTTTGGCATCGACCGGGTTAACGGTGCCGGAGATTAGCTGGTAACGGACGGACGGAAGGACGGACACACACACACACACACACACGGACGGAGTGCAAAACATACTCTCTCCCCATGCCTTCGGCCTGGTGGAGACAATTAGGCTATTACATAAGAACACGGACTCAAATTGTAAAAAATATATAAATAAAAAAGTAAGACAGATTCATTCCCGCCATCACAGATGAGAGAGTGGCCGGGCTGGTGCAACACTTGTCTGATCTGCTAATAGACTTTGTCATTTCTTGCTATCATATTTTATCTCTCAGGAGATTTGCCTGAGAATTTCTAATGAAGTCTGAGTACTTGTACTCTGAGTACTTGTCTGTGCTTTGGAATTATAGAGGAATGGTAAACATCATCATGGACAGACAGCTAAGTCAAATTAAAGCAAGTCAATTAAGGACATTAGGTCCGTCAGGTTGGTTATCTCCGGTAGACCTTCCACTTCGCCAAGCAATTTAAAAATGAAATGAATATCCTTATGGGAATTAATATTATGATAGCATACGGAAAATAACCAAGAGAGAATTGTGCTCAGAAGTCAGATGAAAAATACAATGTACAATGTATACTGTATGTAAGATGATATCGTAATAGACAATGGTTTAAGCCAAATTCATGCTTCTTTTCACCACTTTTCACCAAAGCGCTGCGTAAATGAGCCTTTAGAAGGTAACAAGCTAACAAGTTGGTCCACAGGCTGCAGTCAAACATGCTTGGGTGTTTTCCTTTTCCTTCTCTCCCTTGTCTTTGTGGGCAGGACTTCTCCGTGAGCTTATGAGCTTATAGCATAAAGATAATCAATTGTTTCCCAAGGGGAGAAAATAGAAAGCATGTGAACGAAAGGAAAGCTGTGAGACCAGCTTATACATGACTGCTTTTGACATCAGTGTTTTTATCCTTATTTTCAGCTTCAAAATCGAATACATATCACGGTCAGTAGTTACAGAACAAAACAATGATATAGGTATCATTCACCCGGGTAAGAATCTGCTATTTCCTGCTGTGTGCGTACATTTCAAAATGTGTTTTCGGCAACATCTGACGGAACATTTGAGAGCAGGTCACATACAGCATGATGTAAAGACTGCATCGCTGATATTGTACTTCATCTTGGGAGCCTGGTTGAGGCTTATTTGTAATATGACTGTATCTGCATGCTATCAGATGAGGGCTCCGGTTTCAGTCTGGGTAAGCCATCTCGGTCAAAATATGATATAGCGCTCCGTTATCTCTCGAGCCGCGCCTGACTAACGTCTGCCTCTCCAAACTGACAGATGATTTGGAGAGGGCCCCTGTGGCTACCCGGTGACATTATGGTAATTGTCATTACCGGGGTTGGGGTTCGTGCGTGACGGACGCCATTAGAGAAAGTGCAATTACAGTAGGCTCTGGCGACCTTGCTGACTGGAGGAGGTCAGGGCGTCTCATTAGAGCCGTGGTGGAAGGCAGCCCAGTGTCTCCACTGTGCCAATCAATAAGAGCGTGGCTCGGTCTGCGCTAATCACAGCTTTGACGCAGCCTCACGCCCTGCCGCCCCTCATCACCCCTCAGCTCACGCTGCATTCCCTGCACCTTTCCTCCATTCTGTCTCTGTGGTTCCCTTATTATACCAGAGCCAAAGCACCCACACCCCTCTGCACGGGAGCACGTGACACCAACGTTGCTTTAAGCACAATATAGTATATGTACATCAGTGGGTTCAGTCACACATGCTGGATAATTACCACAGTGTTTACAGATGGAAGTGGCATTTGTGCTACGGACATGATGTCGTCATGAGCCTCGATACAACGTTCATGGCATGTTCTGTGTGAATAACCTAACCTGTAGTGCATACACAAATAAATAGAATTGTACAGTATGTAATCTCAACAAACAATCATGCTGTTAATTATGATCAGCATGTTATATTTAATATAGATCATACACATCAGGATGGAGCAATATCATTAAGGAATCTATAGTATTATCTGCACAGATGCACTATTAGTACATGTGTAGTAGATCCTCTGTTCCGTGTGCTGGTTGGTTCAAAATTGTATGTTTGGACATATGCAACATGTTTAAAGAATATGAATACGTGGTTAGTGTGAGTATATTTCTATTTCAGTCCCCACAGTTGAAGGCATGCATGTGCGCTTCAGTGATGTTCGCCGTGCGTGCGTGCGTGCGTGCGTGCGTGCGTGCGTGCGTGGGTGCACACACTCTCAAAGTGCATAAGCATTTGTACCGGTGCATAATTATGTCATAAAGGAGCAGTTGGAGGGGTGAGTGGAGGGGGGACCCTCCAGGAGAAAAAAAGAGAGAGAAAAAAAAAGCTGTTAAGTCACATGAATTGCATCACTTCATCCATTGTGGTTCTATAACAACCCCAGCATCATTTTAGCCGTTATCTAACTTTACAGAGAGGCTATTGACCTTATTTAGAGCTGCCATATCCGCTCAGTTCCCATGTGGACATCACACTTGCTATATTATCTGAGGGGACCTCTGAACCACCACCGCGGCAAGGAGGATAGCGGTTGAAAAGCAGCAAGTATGGCAGCCACTGTCAGTACTAGGCTTGTCCCGATTCGATCACGTAATCGGAAATCGGGGCCATCATGTCAAAACGTGATCGGGACATGCCTAGTATCAATATTATAACCATATAATAAACAAACTGGATATTGTCTGTGATTTTGGTTATTGTACTATTGTGATACGGCATGAACGTGTTCTATAAAAATCGCAATTCGCATCAGGAAAAATCAGTATCGGCAGATGCTCAAAATCAAATGATCTAAATCGGAGCAAAAAATCGTGATCGGGACATGCCTAGTATCAATATTATAACCATATCATGACTGGATATTGTCTGTGATTTTGGTTATTGTACTATTGTGATATGGCATGAACGTGTTCTATAGAAATATAAATATCGCATCAGGAAAAATCAGTATCGGCAGATGCTCAAAATCAAATGATCGGAATCGGATCGGGAGCAAAAAAACATGATCAGGACATCCTGCTATACTGCTAATGTTGTATCTTTTAAAGTACTACCAACATGCATTTTAAAGAATATCTGGCAACAACAGCAAAAATAGACAGCACCCAGCTGAGTTTTGCATGATGATAATGTGGAAGTCTCTAAAGTGTCATCTTGTGTCGTGCTACATTACCTGTTGCCTTGAACAGCTCTGAGCAGATGCTAACTGTTGCCTTCTGTGCAGCATCGATTAGCTGAGGTAACACTTCACATACAGTAAGATATTCACACCGCAAGTGTGGTGATGTGCACAAAGTTCAAATTCAGTTTGCACCTAAAAACTTTGTCTGATAGCCAAGACATCTCGGAATAGTTTGATCACAGATGATATTGTTGGGTGTTTTTTTTCCTACTAGAGTGAGCTGCTGTTGCCATGTGAGGCAAAGGGTACATTATTTACATTATTACATTATGCCAGTTCTATAATTTTAATTATATCAAAGGTTTGGATTTAACCCATTTCTTCAGACTTGTGCAGAAGGAAGTTGACAGAAAAGGCGATGAAAGGCCAAGAGAATGCATGTTTTTCAGTTGTGGGTGAATTTAGTTTTACACAGTGGCCTCAAATCATTCTAACCTACACTTGTGAGGAGAAATGAACAAAAAATGATCTACTAACCTGTCCTCATATTCTTATTACTTATACTCACTATCTGTGCACTATTTAACCTCATACTGCTTCATATCCAGTTCTCACCGTTTGAGTTGATGATGAATTGAAGCTTGTTCTATACTGTAGTTGCACTTGAAAGACATGCCAGCTAAATGCCCAACATCTTAACCACATACAGTAGTATTCCAAATCCTGGGGCCAACATTTGGCGAAAATAGCCAATGTACAACCTCACAGCCTGTCTGAGAATGTAGAGTGTGGTTGTGAGCTCAAGAATCAATACGAATGTTTATGTGCCACTACTCGTCTCGTACAAGAAGCAAAATGCAATTTTGAGACGTCCTCAAAGTACTGTGCTACAACAATACTCTGGGACCACACAAGACGGCAGACTGCGTGAGTCGCGCTTGTAGAGTTGGAGGCCATCGATATTGTCCTTTTCTTTTTGCTGAGGTTTGCGTGATCTGCGCAAAACCCCTTTTGGTGTTTTAAACATTATGTTATAATTTAGCTATTGAAAAATAGCAGATCTACAAGCTCGTAGCGCGCCACCGAGTGGCGCGCTACGAGCTTGTAGGTCTGCTATTTTTGAAAAATCGTGAAAATATTTATTTCAGAAAACTGGAGGATTTAGAAGGATTTTTTTAAATTTTGAGGTCAGGCCTAAATGGGTCAAATGATAAGGGACAATACCGGTGGCACCCAACTGTAGATCGACTGTTTTCGCCAAAGACATTTGGTGTAGCGGGAAATTCTAGTGGACCTATTATAGAGCCCTGGGGGACCCTGGTCAACTAAGTACTCGGGGTTAAAGAAATGTAATGATTCAGGCTTCAAGTACTACATGAAGAAGAAGGAGCCCAGTTGCATCACTGATCAAGCCACATGCATGGAAGCAATCAATCCGATCCAATCAATTGATCGAAGCACAAAGTGCAATCAGGCACACTCAATATGGGCCCCATCAGTTTACATTCCATGGGATTAAGGGATCCTCCTCAATTCTCCATTTTACCACCCAAATCAGAGATGGAAAACGGGCCAGTTTGTAGGCCTATTTTGTTGACTCTGTATTCTAATTTGAAATTGTTGTTTGTCTCGATTTGGTATTGTATTGATTCAAATTCTTTATGAATTGTCCAACTGAGTTGGGTATATATTGATGGAAGGATTAACACACGTTTATATTGTAAACAACAACAAAATCTTAAAAAAAAGTTCTGAAGGTCCTTTTGGACTAATCTAATGGAAAATCAACCCATTATATTTTGAGAAAATCTGTGCAAGTGGAAGTTTTGGCCTAATTGTGGCACTAGAGGAAAGGCCATGGGGCCACATAAATCAGAAGGGGCCAGCATCTGGGGAGCATGAATCCCATGACAATCCAGTCAAGAGCTCTGCCGCTACCAGAGCTAGAAATATATTGCATAACGTCACTGTGGGGCAGAAATGTTTTTTCTTATTTTAATGTCCTATTTCATACTTTGCTGTGTGACTGTGATATGCAAGAATCACAAAAAATAGACCATCTACAAGTTCACAATGTGTTGCGATGCATTGAGGGTTTATAGAATGCAACAGAAACATACTGTAGCCTATAGAAGGAACATAATGTATTAATTCAGCAAATAACCGCCATCAGAGAATAGCCTTAATAGTCCTCTCATGAGGACTGATAATGATGCTGATCTTTTTAAAATATTAAACTGAAATTTACTGTACTAATTACAGATTATAGATTAGTATTTGACAAAACACTCTTGCAATACCAGTCTATGGATAATATTATCAGTTTTTTAGGTTTAATCCGTATCATTGAAAAATAACCTTGGATGGATAACCTTGGATGCCATGGATTATTAGATTGCCCCATCAAACTCGGGGCGATACCGCTGGAAATAACATGGAGATGTAGTCAGTTTTGCAGCTGTGCCAAAAAGAAATTTAGGGTTATATTTATTTTCCTAAATGAGGTTAGAATAATGGATGATCTCGCTAGTTTCAGAGTCTATTTGTATTCCGTAAGGCTGCCTTTCCAGGCCAAACAGTTGATTTTTAACTTAGAGAGATGCCAATTTCACTCTAGCTAGGCCCACCCCATGGCCTTGGTGTTCTGTGAGGACCAGGGTGTCAGTTTATGTTGACTCAGCATTTTGTTTTTAAGTGCTGGTGTGCCAGTGTTTGGGATTCAGCTCAATACCGAATTCAACCCATCGGAGGATACTTGGTGAAACTTAATTTACAAAATAACTGTCCTTTTGACTCACTTAGCCTATAGACATTGTGTGTGTGTGTGTGTGTGTGTGTGTGTGTGTGTGTGTGTGTGTGTGTGTGTGTGTGTGTGTGTGTGTGTGTGTGTGTGTGTGTGTGTGTGTGTGTGTGTGTGTGTGTGTGTGTGTGTGTGTGTGTGTGTGTGTGTGTGTGTGTGTGTGTGTTTACTATTCCCACTATGTCCCATTTCACAGGTTTCAAATGTATAATTGTCTCCACCAGGCCGAAGGCATGTAACCTGACTCCGCCAGATGGGGCAGCAGAGAGTACACTGGGTTCCCCCTCCTGCTCCCATCTGGGAACTCTCAGGCAGACTTGATGCTCCGACCACAAAATGGCCTGACCAATCAGCAGCAGCTAGAGGCGGGATCAAGGCAGCACTGTGTATGGCTTGATCCCGCCTCTAGCTGCTGCTGATTGAACCCAGTGTACTCTCTGCTGCCCCATCTGGCGGAGTCAGGTTAGAAGGCATGGGGAGAGAGTATGTTTTGCACTCCGTCCGTGTGTGTGTGTGTGTCCGTCCGTCCTTCCTTCCGTCCGTTACCAGCTATTCTCCGCCACCGTTGGCCCGATCCATGCCAAACTTTGCACACACACTCCCTGGATGCCAACGACAAACCTCTGCCCCAAATATTCTTCAACGGCCTGTTATAGCTCCACCATGAGGCCGATTTAGGCAAAACACATTTCTGTAGATTACTTGTACACATTTTATCCATACATCACACAATTCGGTATACACTATCTCCATAGTCATGTGATCAACACAGATCTGCACCATTTCCCATCTTCCATCCTGATTGGCTAAGATTGGCTTCCAAAGCTCACATGATTGATCCGTTTCGAACAAAATGCCACAAATCACAAACACAGTGAGCAATTTCCGTGAAATTATACACGCACATTTCCACTAGGCCGAGGACGACATGCCACTAATTGTCTTCCAAATCAGCCTCATGGTGGCGCTATAACAGGCCAATTCCTGTTTTTAGCTATAACTGCATCGATCTGTATACAACTTATGTATGCGCACTCCCTAGAGGCCATGGAAAAACATTGTCCCTGCATCCCTCCACATCGGTTATAGCGCCACCATGAGGCAGATTTCTGCAAAACACATTGCTTATATTAGTCGCACAGATTTCACAGATTCTACACTGATTGGCTAACATTGCCTTCCAAAGTTCCAAAGAGTGGCCCGTTTCGTTCAAAATGCTGCACATGTCCTGCTCATCCAGAATTCTATCCATCTGGCTCTGCATTTCCTCAACAAAATGAAGAGAATTGTTGCAAAAAACAAACAAACAAAAAAACATGTTTATATTAAACATCCTAAACATTTTGCCAAACATCTCACACAGTCCTATCCTCCTGGTTTAAATAGGACTATAGTGGTTAATATATTCTTTGTAATAATAATCCAAATCTACAAAGTAACTAGTAACTAAATGTTTCTAATTATTGTAGTACTTGTAGAAGTACATTTGACTCTAGTGGAGTAAAAGTATTGACATTTTGAAAATACTCCAGTAAGTTTAATTCCACCACTGTGCTGTATTATATTAGTTTTGGTGCAAGCTTTGTCTGCAATTGCATTCTGGATAGAGTTAAAACAAATGTCTGCTTCACTGCTTCACTGCTGTGGATATTGTCCATCTGACAGATGGAGCACAATGGGGGGAAGAAATATATATCAATGATCAGAAAAGTATTTGTCTTTATTCCTGCCTGCATGGCCAGAGGTCTGAAGTCATTAATTGGTGTAAAGTAACTAAGTACTGTACTTAACTTAGTACTGTACTAATTGTACTTTACAATTTTGAGGTATTTGTACTTTACATAAGTATTTCCAATATCCAACACTTTTATTTCTACTCCACTACATTGTACTTTTACTCCACTACATTTATTTGAAAACTAGTTACTAGTTACTTTGTAGATTTTGATTATTATTACAAATGGTATCTTTGCCAAACAAAGTGGACCCGCACACTTTAATATACACTATTGCCCTCCGCACCTGTCACCAACCTATTGAGGTGTGCATCAGCCTTTTTCTATAAAGATTATTATTACAGGCCTGGGCCATGGCTCAGTGGTCCGGGCACCTTGGCTGGTAATCCAGTCTGGCAGTGTGCCGCGGGTTCGACTCCCGATCCCGACAGCCTGCATGTCTTCCCCCCATCTCTCTCCCCATTTCCTGTCAGCCTACTGTCTGTCCCTCGATAAAAAATATAAAATAAAGGTGAAAGCCAAAAAAAAAAACATAAAAAATGAAAAGATTATTATTACAAAACATACATTAAACACTTCAGCCCTATATACATTTCGGGCATTTGAAAATCTACAAGGTCACAATGCATCACAAAATATTTGTTATACATTTGAAAACTTGAAATGGGACATTCCGCATAGTGAGTACTTTCTACTTTTGATACTTTAAGTACATTTTGATGCCAATTCCTTAGTTTTGTACTTTTACTCAAGTACATTTTGAATTCTGGACTTTTACTTAGTAGTTCTACATTACAGTATTGATACTTTTACTTAAGTAAAATATGCGAGTACTTTTACACTGTTACACTGTTTGAAATGGTGGATAGAATGAGCGAGCAGCTCACTCGTTGGGAGGTGGCTAAACTGTCATTGAGTGGTCACAGGACCAGAGTCCATCGTTTTATTTTGAAATTGCCACTCGATATATTGACACACCACGTAATAACTGGCACGAATCTGTTACAGCTGACAAGAATCACATAATCACCCCATGAAAGCTTATGGGACTTATTCAGGTTTCAGTCAAAGCTGATCCAATGCTTTCGCGAAGGAGGAGAAAAACATAGTTTATTAAAAAATGGGACTACACGAAAATTGTGTCAGGCTTTTGTGAACACGCGTGCTCGTACACATATGAAGCATTTTTTTTATCCGGAGGAATTGATCGAGTTTTGGCTTTGTGACTGTGTACTGTATGTGTGTAGCAGCAGTACTAGTAGTGGTTTGTTCTGTCCTGGGCAGTGTGTCTGTGAGGTATGCAGTGTGGCTCGGGGGCAAGCAGTCAGGCAGACAGGCAGCGAGACAGTTGTCCACAGAGACTGCGGAGGGGAGGGGAGTGCAGGGGAGGCGGGCCGGAGGGCTCCAGACTATGCCACAGCTCTTTCCACACTGTTTGCACTCCAGTGGTTCAGTCACCAGCCGTGCCTATTAAATCAAGGGCCCCCTCCGACAAAGACTGCCAATTATGCCCAGATGAGATGCCATTCACCCCCCTCCTCCTGCTCTCTGTCTCTCACACTCGTTTAGTCTTTGTCCTTCGCTGTGCTCTGTTTTATCTCCCCCCTCCACTCCTCCCCCTGGAGCCTCTCCAATGACGTAATGTACAGATTAAGAAAAGACCGCTGTGATTTTTGTTTTGACATTAGCAGCATGTAAACATGGCCTACAGTTAGCTTCATGTGGCTAAACTGCTGTAGCGCCGTACCATGTTTCTCCTTCCACCTCTCTTTCTGTATGCCCCATGCACTTCCCTACTGCCCTTTATTCCCCTCTGCTGCACTAGCTCTGTCTGTAGGACAGCATCTTGTCACATATGTCACGCCTAGAGTTTGTAGCCGCCCTCTGCACACATGTACGTCACACTGCCGATGTGGCCGATATGTCCATATATATAAATAAATCTAAAACGACATAGTACAAGTTCAAGTACACGTTGAAAAAGTGTGATGTAAAAAAAAAGTAGATTTATAGCTGGGGTGGTAAAGTAAATGATGTATCCCGTTAGTTGGAATTTCAGCCTTTATGGGCATACATACAGTACAAGATAAGTTAAAGTTATGTAAGTGACATTAGAAGCAACTAGTTGGCAATAGTGTCAGTTCCCATACATATTTTATTACGCTGATAATGTTTGAGGACAGCGCTTTTGTTCATGGCAAAAGAATAATTGTGTTATTGTCCGCCCAAAGGTTAGAGAACACCTTCCCCTTTAAAGGCGCCAGAAATACCTATTTCAGAAATAAACAAATTCCCAGGTGTTAGGAGAACACTATAGCCTTGTGCGCTAGTCTCTTCTTACACTATTCTCCTTCTGGAGAACACCTTTCCTCCTCACACGCCATACTTTTCAGAGTAAAATCAAATGACACTGATTTGAAGCATAAAGTAGGAAAACCAACACCTGTGTAGTGAGGTGCTGACAGACGAGGTGGAACAATCAGAGAAAGGTCACCACACTCATAGCGCCGATGGATAAATGTATTTCTCTACCGTTACAGCACACAGAGCTAACTTTGTTGGGGCTACATACTAAGTATTAAATAAATATTTTCCACCGTTTCAAGCAAATAATATAAATCTCTGTGACCTAAATTCATATGCCCTGTTATAGTTCCTAGGAAGTAAACCAAACAGTGTTGTGGAGGAGAGGTATGGTCTCATAATTTCATTCACACCATTATACAGTACCTTTTGATGTCAATAAACTGTTGTAAAATACACTTGACTTATGCCTCAATTGTCGCATGCAATCATGCAATGCTTTGTAAGCTTGTAGATCTACTATTTATTTTGGCTGTAATGCTAGATCTTTTATAGTCTGTCGTACGAGAGACTACTAATTAACTTTAAAAAAAAAAGCATATTACAATATAGGGTTATTGTTGTTGAGAAAAAAACACATATTTTTCATTGGCTTTCAGGCGACGGTACTATCCAGGGTGACTTACACAGAGTGAGTCAGTAGGGGGTTTGGTGTCTTGCTCAAGGACACTTCAGCTGCACGCAAGGCTTCAGTGTGGGTGATCCGTGTGATCTTTATCGACATGTCGTCCTCACCCCTGCTGCCCAGGGTCACCTTAAAACTTTACGACCTACAAGCATGGCTGACTCTTCCTATCATGTTGTTGAATCTAGAATCTGAGTTATGTAAAAAAAGAAGAAATCTACTACAGCCTTTGGAAGGCTATAGAGGCACTTCATCATGAAGTCAGCATGATTTGTTGTCTCTGAGTGATTGCTTGGTTTTAGAGTGTGCATTCTTGTGCGATGACATCTATCTGGAAACTAAACGTTCCAACAATTAACTTCTTCGTCTTCATTCCAGGAAACGGTTATCACTCTAATCTGTCGAATTAACTCTCTAATAAAAGAAAAATCACACCCATGTGTCATCGTACATCATGATGTTAAACAAAAAATAACCAATTTGCTCGTCCACATATGACATAAATGGGAATGGGATGGGAATTTAATTGTGTAGGACAAAAATACTGATTTGCTCAGACACATATGACGTAAATTCTCCATTCATTGTCAATGCCATTTAATGTTTGTGTTAGGACAAAAAGCTACATTATAGCTATAGGAGGGGCTAGTGTTCTCTCAGGCCCTCCCTTTGGCAATGGAGGGTACTGTATGTGATAGTCCAGATGGCTTCAGCCTACAGTATAAGCAAACCTACAGACTCCGGATGCACAGCCTCTGCCTGACTTTGTATTACTTCCTGTGAGGAAGCCAGCCGTTGTGCAATACGATGGTGCCGGCTTACATAGACATATAAAAAGGCTAGATGGCTCAAGGCGGAGTCTCCGACGTAGTTCACCCGGCGGCCATCTTGCCTCGGGGCTACAGTACAGTATGTTCTATGGCAGCTCAAACAAAAATACTCATAACTCGCTCAAATCTTGACGGATTTACAAACGGGTTGGTTTATTACAAACGTTATCAACGATTCAGGATGCTTATCTGCTTAATGTTGTTTTTTATATGAACGTCATATAAAAGCATAGTATGCAGACGTCTCTGACGTTTACGTATAAAAAACCAAACAGTTTGAAAAGCGGTTGAAAATTCAGCAAGTTATAGTTATTTTAAAAAGTACATGCCCCATAGACACAATGTTATGCTGCACCTCGGTAAGATGGCCGCCACGCAGCGACGTTGCGTGGCGGCCATCTAGCCTTTCTTATATATCTTATATATCTATGCCGGCTTATGCTTCACTATGGTGCTCAGGACCTATAGAACATTACCCTGGACCTGGTTTAAGAGCAATATAGAGATGGATAACTCCCTAGCCAAAAGCCAGGCTATCAGACATGCCCTTTCCCTGTGCAGGACAGGACTGGAAAGAAATGCCAGAAGATTGGTCGAGCTACAAGACCATCTCCTCTAACCACTTCCTCACACTCTCCAATGACCCAGACTTTTGTCATCTGGCATTACAGCCAAGTTCCCCAAATGTTATGAATAAACCTTAATTTTATAATAATACATAAACCATAATGCTTACCTCTGAATATTGGGTAAGAGAAGACCCTTTTCATGAATCATGTTTGGCCTGTATTGAACTGCATTGAACTGATTATCCAGGGTTTACTGGTGCAGTGTCCATTCCAAGACTATCCTATCCAGTCTTTCCTTGGGCATGGGAGTCATTAACCCTTTTTTAGATGCTTGTTTTACGGCAGTAACTATAGTGTTTGAACTTGAAATTACAGACAGACCAATAGTTTATATCTTCACTATACCGTTCCTCTGATAAATAGTGAGAAAGGCTTCCATCTCAGCCCCCATGCTGTAAAAAAGAATGTGGCTGTACTACGCAGCTCTGAGTTGCGAATATATATATATTACAGTTACAGTTGTGAAACAGGGCACTGCTAAAAAAGACCATGCATGCTTAGCAGAAATCTTCCCTTGATAAAGAGTGGTTGATGGAGATTTCCTCCGATGCCCAGAAGGACTTTTGTGAGTCCTAACCGTAATTGAAAGCCTGGGCTTGGTGTGGTATGTCACATTTTGATCAATACGGCCAAAGCTGTCTCTACAGGCGCAGCCGTGGCGGGATGTCTTCAGCTATTGCTATGGCTGCAAGTTTGACTGTGTGCAGCATGAACTGACAGTATGGGCATACTGTGTGTGTGTGTGTGTGTGCGTGTGTGTGTGTGTGTGTGTGCGTGTGTGCGGGAGAGAGAGGGAGGAGAAAAGGGAGAGGTCCGGTCCGGGCTTACATGCCATTCTGCGGTGGTGACAGATGCTTGTTTACTGTCCTCATTATGTCAACAGCTGTCCTTAGATCCTGTAGCAGGTCACGCTTTGGCTGTCCATCCACCTACTGAGACCCCCGAGACCATTGCTCCGTGAAATGACACATTTTATGGGATTTCTAAATGTTGAAGAGATACAGGAGGATCCTCAGTGGCACTTAATTTAACTTGGTGCTTGACCCCTATATGCCAAACACCATAGATTAATTAGGTCGTGATCAACTTAAGCGTATTGGAAGTACAGGAAGTTATATGTGTCGCCTGCTTACTTCAATTAATTCGAGAGAGGCTACAGCACCGCAGTCAGGAAATCTCATGTATTTACACGTGATTTTAAATGAAACAACTGGGGATCACCTGTGTGATCCCCAGATCACACAGGTGATCTGGGGATCACATGTGTCCGGTCTATGTGTAAAAAAAAAAGAAGAAAATGTATTTTAATCTGTTCATTGAAATAGAAGTCGTTTGCAGCTGAGGGCTGCTGATGAAGTCAGTGCTGCGGCCCACTGCAATGCTGTGCTTACATTTTAGGGTGGGAGGGTGGAGAATCGCTATAATTCTGCCATAGCGCGCGTCTGTGTGTCACTTAAAACTGAATTTAGAGGGGTAAAAAAAGAAAAGGAAGAAAAAGTCTCAGCATTCAATATGACCATAGATATATTCAGTATACGTGCATCTTGTAATTTATTCCCAGAGCATGTATTTGAGGGCCTAAAGGAGCGTGTTTACGCGTACGAGACGAGTGTGTTGTTTTTCCCCTCTCTGCAGTTCCCACATCCATAATCCTTTTCATTGAAAATCCGTGTCACCTGCCGCCTGCCGCCTGCGCAGTCCAGCACCCCGAAGCATTAGACGGCTGGCATAGTGACGGCTGCTGCAGTGACGAGCGAGGAAGCTAGAGTGAGTGAGAGAGAGAGAGACGGAGAGAGAGAGAGAGAGACGGAGTGAGAGAGTGAGACAGTGAGAGAGAGCGGGGGAGAGAGAAAAAGAGAGAAACTATGGATATACAGTATTGTCACTATAGGCATGTAACGATTCACTGAACTCACGATACGATAAACAAAAAATATTTTCCAGAAAAATGACTGAAAATTATGATTATCTTCCCCCCTGAGCTTTTTTCACATTTTGTATTTAACTACATTGCAAAAGTAGCATTAGGCCTACTTTTCATGTAAAATTACTTAATTTCTGTGCAACAACTGTAAACATGCTTTCTTGTTTTAGATGTAAAAAAAAGCTTTCTTTGATGGCATCTTAGGATAGATCTATTTGACAGTGCAGAAACATAATTGCCTTCCTTGATGCATTAACGAGCATCAACGGCCATCACCTGGGCACAGTCACAGATACACATACACAGCTCCCCCTGCAGTGCTCTACTGAAAGTGACTGCAAAAGCACTTGAATATGATGGAATATGATTAAAGCTCAGATTTCATATCACACACACCATAATTCACTAGCCCCCCTAAAAAAATATACCGATTTAAATCTATTTACGATATCGTACATGCCTAATTGTCACCACTGACCATATCTCACACCCGCTGATGAGGTTTTGTTAGATGCACGCACACAATGCAATGTACATGTATACATCAATGCAATGTTGTACATGTACTGTAGCATGTAGCAATGTTTGTGCGAGACTAATCAAAGCCATGCCCTACAAGTTAGCAGGCATGGGCTAATGCCACAGATGTGTGACATTGAAAGTCCATTTAGGACTTTTTGTTTTGAACTGAAAAGAGTGGCTATTCCTATGAGACTGACATCACACTGTTGTTATGGTTGCACGCCATCGCTGGCGCAGCACACACAGTTCGGGAAAAAAATTGAGTTATGCCGTGGTCATCTCGGCTGTCCGGCGTTTTCCTGTTCTCCCCGAGAACAAATTATCTGGCAGCGTTTTTTTCGTCCCTTGCAGAACACCAAGGTGCCACACTAACTGAGTTTTTTTCCTTCTCTCTGGTGAAAGAAGAGTGAGTTAGAGATGTAGTGTGTGCGTGGAAGGGGGGATTGGGGGGGGGGGGGGGGGTAGGTGCACCATGGGGGAGGAAGAGAGACGACCGAAGGGGGGGGGGGCGGCAAAGGAAAGCCAGAGGGAGAGAGGAAGAAGGGAGGATTGAGGAGTGAAAGCGCCAGGCAATTTTGCAAACCCGTGACACATTAATTATTAACGTACTCAGGCTAAATGCGTAAACTCCCCCCCCCCCCCTCTCTCTCACTCTCTCTCTCTCTCTCTTGTTCATTCTCTTCTCTCTCTTCTTTCTTCACGCTCACCTCCTCCGTGCAAAACAGTCACATACTTCCACCTCGTAGATGCACGCACACACACATACACGCACGCATACACACACCATGGCGAGATGCCATGTGCTGCTCATAACATGAAGTGGAGCATGTCGAGGGGTTGGAGAGGGTGTCGGCCACAGGGCCCCTAAAGAGCAGGAAGACTGGAGGGAAGGAGGAGGGGGGTAGAAAAGATGGTGCGAGGGACGCAGAGGCGGAGGCACAGGTGGAAAATAAAAGACGTAGCGAGACGGAGAGGCAGCAGAGCTCGAAAACGAGCTAGGGAGAGCAAGACGATGGCGAAGAAAGAGCGGCGGGACTGGGCGGGATATAGCACAGGCATCGAGAGAGAAGGCAGCGTGCTCGCAGGAATGAGTTTTACTGTAGATGTTGCGTCTAAGCTGTGGTTATTTATTTATTTTGCAAGTGCCACATAAGGCCATCGCTATATTGTTCTCTAAAACACACCTTATTAACAATATCATCATCATCATCATACTATAATCATACTATAATTAACCAAATGTCTGAATGTGTCTGTGTGTCAGAAACACTGCCGTAGCTCCTCACTGCCTGAATATCAGTTCTCATCATGGAACAAAACGTGGCCGTGGATTACTTTCCTAATCCCCTACAATCAATTAACATTAACCACGTTCAACCTGTTATTATGGGCATGTCATTATAGGCAAAGATTTTCAAACGTACATAAATAAATGGTCTCCTGGTGTCGCTCAAAAGAGAGAGGCTGATTTGAAAAATGTCAATTGGCATTTCTTCCTCAGCCTAGTGGGAATATGCGTGAAATTGCACACTGTTTGTGATTTGTGGCATTTTGTTCGAAACTGACTAATAATGCGAGCTTTGGAAGCCAATCTTAGCCAATCAGGATGGAATATTGGAAATGGTGCAGATCCGTGTTGATCACATGACTATGGAGATAGTGTATACCGAATTGCGTGATGTATGGATAAAATGTGTAAGAGTAATCTACAAAAATGTGTTTTGCCAAAATTGGCCTCATGGTGGCGCTATAACAGGCCGTTGTGGGATATTTGGGGCAGAAGTTCGTCGTTGGCATCCAGGGAGAGTGTGTGCACAGTTTGGCATGGATCGGGCCAACGGTGCCGGAGATTAGCTGGTAACGGACGGACAGACAGACACACGGACACACGGATGGAGTGCAAAACATACTCTCTCCCCATACCTTCAGCCTGGTGGAGACAAAAAGTAGATCTACATGCTGGTATTGCAACGCTTTGAGTGGAATACTGAAGAACTGAATGATGGTTGCAAGAGCGAGTGTGTGCGTTTGTATGTTTGCGTGAGACTTTGTGTTGTGTTTGCGCACGTGTGCTTGTGTGTGAATGTATTTGTGTGTGCGTGTGTGTGCGCACGTGCGTGCGTGTGTGTGTGTGTTGTGGCAGGCACTGCCTGAGCGGTCACTCTGCCCCTCAGGCGATGGTGTGTGTTTGGCAGGGAATGGATCCTCCCTGAGGAGTATGGGGAGGGTGTGCATGTGTGTGTGCGTGTGCGTGCGTGCGTGCGTGCGTGCGTGCGTGCGTGCGTGCGTGCATGTGCGTGCGTGCGTGCGTGCGTGCGTGCGCGTGCGTGCGCGCGTGCGTGCGCGTGCGTGCACGCGTGCGTGTGTGTGCGTGCGTGCGTGCGTGCGTTCATTCTGCTGCAGTCTGTCCTCTCGTGCTCACATGACAGACCTGCATCCTAGGCAGATACAGATGTACTCTAGGGCCGTAAACACTGGACCAAAAAGAGACAAAATAAAGGAGGATTTTCTGTTTATTTTTTAGGTCAAAGTTTTGTTGTAATGACAGGGTTCAAGGTTTTTGTTTCGTGTGAAATACGGTTATGAGGTACAGCCATCTAAAATGCAATTCATTGGCATTATAGGGATTAGAAGATCTTACTGTATAATGGCCAACTGTGATGTTTTGTTGGTATTATGTAGGGCCACTTAACGTTAACAACAACTTCTAACACATTGATCCACAGGTTTACAATAAGTTTGATAATCGTGATGACATGATCTTCTAAATGATCTGCACTCATCTGAGGTCTTCTGAAATGTTCTGTAGCTGCATGTGAGACAGTATTAGACCATATGCACATGGCGGCCATCTTGCTATTAAGTTAATGGCAGGGTCGAAACTAGCCGCAATTTGCCATTGACAGCACATACATCCAAACAGAAAAGTCCTTTCTGATTGTATTAAACAACGTCAAACTCACCAATATTGCCACTGTATGAAAACTTGAATTATCCTCTATCTGCAAAGTGTTTGTTTAATAAAAATCCACTGTAGATGTTCTGAGCTTCTTTCTGTCAAATTGTTGGAGTTTGGAAGCGCTCGCATTCAGTAAAGCAACGTCCTGCTGCCTCCTGTATTATGTGCAAATTCAAAACAGTTGGTACATGGGGGCGGGGCCGCTGAATGATATCAAACAGTTGGTACATGGGGCCGGTGAATGATATCAAACAGTTGGTACATGGGGCCGGTGAATGATATCAAACAGTTGGTACATGGGGCCGGTGAATGATATCAAACAGTTGGTACATGGGGGCGGGGCCGCTGAATGATATCAAACAGTTGGTACATGGGGCCGCTGAATGATATCAAACAGTTGGTACATGGGGCCGCTGAATGATATCAAACAGTTGGTACATGGGGCCGCTGAATGATATCAAACAGTTGGTACATGGGGCCGCTGAATGATATCAAACAGTTGGTACATGGGGCCGCTGAATGATATCAAACAGTTGGTACATGGGGCCGCTGAATGATATCAAACAGTTGGTACATGGGGCCGCTGAATGATATCAAACAGTTGGTACATGGGGCCGCTGAATGATATCAAACAGTTGGTACATGGGGCCGGTGGATGATATCAAACAGTTGGTACATGGGGCCGGTGAATGATATCAAACAGTTGGTACATGGGGCCGGTGGATGATATCAAACAGTTGGTACATGGGGCCGGTGAATGATATCAAACAGTTGGTACATGGGGCCGGTGGATGATATCAAACAGTTGGTACATGGGGCTGGTGAATGATATCAAACAGTTGGTACATGGGGCTGGTGAATGATATCAAACAGTTGGTACATGGGGCTGGTGAATGATATCAAACAGTTGGTACATGGGGCCGCTGAATGATATCAAACAGTTGGTACATGGGGCTGGTGAATGATATCAAACAGTTGGTACATGGGGCTGGTGAATGATATCAAACAGTTGGTACATGGGGCCGGTGGATGATATCAAACAGTTGGTACATGGGGCCGCTGAATGATATCAAACAGTTGGTACATGGGGCTGGTGAATGATATCAAACAGTTGGTACATGGGGCCGCTGAATGATATCAAACAGTTGGTACATGGGGCTGGTGAATGATATCAAACAGTTGGTACATGGGGCCGCTGAATGATATCAAACAGTTGGTACATGGGGCTGGTGAATGATATCAAACAGTTGGTACATGGGGCCGGTGAATGATATCAAACAGTTGGTACATGGGGCTGGTGAATGATATCAAACAGTTGGTACATGGGGCCGGTGAATGATATCAAACAGTTGGTACATGGGGCTGGTGAATGATATCAAACAGTTGGTACATGGGGCTGGTGAATGATATCAAACAGTTGGTACATGGGGCCGCTGAATGATATCAAACAGTTGGTACATGGGGCCGCTGAATGATATCAAACAGTTGGTACATGGGGCAGGTGAATGATATCAAACAGTTGGTACATGGGGCCGCTGAATGATATCAAACAGTTGGTACATGGGGCCGCTGAATGATATCAAACAGTTGGTACATGGGGCCGCTGAATGATATCAAACAGTTGGTACATGGGGCCGCTGAATGATATCAAACAGTTGGTACATGGGGCCGCTGAATGATATCAAACAGTTGGTCCATGGGGCCGGTGGATGATATCAAACAGTTGGTACATGGGGCCGGTGAATGATATCAAACAGTTGGTACATGGGGCCGGTGAATGATATCAAACAGTTGGTACATGGGGCCGGTGAATGATATCAAACAGTGGTACATGGGGTCGGTGAATGATATCAAACAGTTGGTACATGGGGTCGGTGAATGATATCAAACAGTTGGTACATGGGGCCGGTGGATGATATCAAACGAGCGCTTCACTGAAAAATAATCATCTGCAAGGAATTTCTTGACGGAAAGTAGCTCATAACATGTCTATGGACGGATTTTATGAAACAGACACTTTGCAGATAGAGGATAATTCAAGCTTTTCGTACAGCTACAATGTTGGTGACTATGATGACGTTTAATACAATCAGATAGGACTTTTCTGTTTGGATGTATGGGCTGCCGATGGAAAATTGCGGCTAGTTGCCACCCTGCCATTAACTTAACTAGAGCGGTGCCCATTGGGCACTGGCCTACTTGGAACGATGCAAGTTGGAAATGCATGCCCCACCCAGTTATTATGTAGCTGTGTCCCTTTTATGCCCATATATGGAGTTTTTTATCAGGCATGCCAAATGTGGAGTCTATGCAGATGTCAGAATGATGTCCGAACAGGCCATATATGGCGATATAGGGGTGATCAGGTCCAGAGACCAGGCAGAGGCTTCTGTGCTGGTTCTGGACAACCCACCGGCTATGCGACGGACTCGACGCCGGGCACAGCACTCCCTTTGGGGGTGTGGAACGCGTGTGTCGAGTAGGGGGAACGGTTCTTGAGTTACGTGGATTACAGACGTACACATGTACGTATGTACAGAGACTTGGTGCATTTATAGATAGATGGCAAGATGACCGCCGTGTGGTCTATCGAGAGTGGTAGAACATGGTTGAGAAATAGGTTTAAGTTGATAGTAGTTCAGATATAACAAATTATGAAGGTAGCGTCCGATTGCCTTGAAACATTGCTGGAACATTTATCTACTAACATTATGTAATATTTATTTATTCACAAGACTGATTCATATTACTAATGCTAATGATAAAGGAGCACATTCAAGTGTACTTAACCACTTACGTAGTTTATAGTAGAGCTTTTATTCCCCGTCTACACCAAATCTCTTCGCAGAAAATAGCTCACAGAGACAGATATTTTAACAGAATTTTCACCTCAAAATAGTGCCGCAGTTTAGCTCACAAATAATGTGTGGTGTTTCAATTTGTTGAGCTTTTGGTCGGCTTCTATTTTCACTATTTCACACGCAAGTGTGAAATAATAAGTTGTTAATAAATTCATTGACACATATGAATAGTAATGATAATAAAACATAACAATTATTCACGCGTGACAATTATTTGACTAATTTGAAAAGGTAATCAATAGAATAATCGTTTCAAAAAAACAATCGATAGTTGCAACCTTAGTAACATGATAGTGGTGAACAGTGGTGAACGTAATAACCGCACATTATAAGTATTATCCATATAAATGCTCTTCATATTCATCTGGCACACCCCTTCTCCTTCCCTTCTTGAATTCCCTCGGAAAAACAAACAGGGATCTCATAAGGTCTCCATCCCTGTGCCTGTCACACATGGCTGACCACAATAGACACGTTGTTCTCGGACACCGTCACTGTTGGTCTCTGTGGTAGCCCCCCCGCACCCCACTCCCCCCCCCCCCCCCCCTCTCCCCTCCCTCCCCCGTGCCTCTGTGGTCCCTGTAGACTTGGTCTCGGAGGAGGCTCCGGCTTTGTTCAGCTGCTGTGCCTGGGGAATGAAGAGGAAGGAGGAGGAAGAAGCTCCAAATACGACGATTCTGCGTTAACTTTGAGGCTGGAAAGGCAGAGCGATGTGCAGCTGCAACCTTCGATAATTTGTTTAGCCATTATTCTATGGATTGCTTTTTTGATTAATCGAATAATCGAGAAGTGCTTTAAAAATATAACCGCTACTTAATACTTACCGTGAAATATATGAAAATAGCCAGTCTACAAGCTCACATCTCATCGTGACACATTGTGAGCTTTTAGATCTGCTATTTCTTTTTTTTCTTTTTTTTTAGATATTTTTTTGCGGCTTACGCCTTTTATTGGTTTTTGAAGGGACAGACAGTAGGCTGACAGGAAACGGGAGAGAGATGGGGGAAGACGTGCAGTAAAGGCCGTGTCGGGCTCGGGAGTCGAACCCGCGGCACACTGCGACTGGATTACCAGTCGGGTGCCCAGACGGTTACGCCACCGCCTGGGCCAGATCTGCTATTTTAACATAAAACATTTTTCACATGCCCAAAATAAGGATACATTTATATTTTTTATAATAACACTTAAAGCCAATTAAATTACTAGTAATTTTTTTTTTACACATAGTGATGTGATGGTGGCGTCGACACCGGACGAAGACCAAATTTGTGGTCTGAACTCAGTGTTTTGCACAGTAAATGTGCTGGAGCAGAAAGCTGTTGTGCGGACTCTTCTTTTTGAGCTTGAAAGTTACTGAAATGACAGATGACAAAAGTTTGAAAGAAATTGAAAGCAATCTCAACTTTTGACAGACGGTTCTGTCTGTGCTCCACACCAGCTGTGGTGGAGTTGACTGTTGTTCTCCTGTTGAAAACAATAAACATCCAGTTTGACGTCTGCCGCATTCCGTCACAATCTGAATGCAGCATTACTATGTTGCCGAAGGTGTCATGGACCCTCTCTTGACAGGCAAAGTGGAGGCCAGCCAGAGAGACCCTATGTAGTGCCTGCTGGTCGCAGGTATGTCACCTAAATTGGCAGTAGAGAGGTGGCGTAGGACAGTGGGATGCACCTCTCTCTCTCGTCCCCTAAATTTATCGCTTGAGGGGGAGGTAAAAAAGACATGTCAACAGTGAGGGAAAGGTTTATGTTTATCCGTCTGTCTGTCTATCTTTGTCATTTTATGTAGATCTGTTGTATACGGTATAAAGATACACATTAGGCTGCTGATAAAGGTTTTTGCTATTGCAATTCCACAAATGAGCCTACTGTACTGTAATTGATTAACTGTATGGTGAAATGTTTCTGTCTTTTCCATCCAGCATTGAATTTCTGTAATGCAAAACTTAAAATGTGCCTATAAAGACAGAAAGTAATGCTGTGGTTAGTCTTAACATTTGCCGTTGAATATTATGGGCCCTATTAGTCTTATGTGGTAATTAATTCATAACCCCACCATCTTATGTGCAATCACTATTTTACATAAAGATGTATTCCTTCATCCTACTATAAATGTGCCACGTCTCTGTGTGTGTGTGTACGGTTGTAATGCATGGAACTCGAGAACCGTTTGCCCCACTGACTTCAAATTCGACACACGCGTTCCACACCCCCACAGGGAGTACAGTGCCCGGTATCGGGTCGGTCGGACCCACAGTTCTCCAGAACCACCATAAAAGGCTCTGGTCAGGCTCTGCCAGTGGGCCTAATCCCCTCACCTGTGCAATTTCCAGCCTCTGCCTCAGCCAATTGATTGCCATGGCAACCACACACCTGCCAATTGATTACTTAATCAGTCCACTTTTCACAGTCAGTTTGCACTCTTCACACACAGGCAGACAGACAGATACAGAGATCTCCATGTGTGACACAGACAGACAGTTAAAATGGGTGCTGACAACAGGTATTGCATACTACAGATATCTCCATATACAGTATGGGCACAAAAGGGACACAGACAGATAGTTAAAACGGCTGCTATGACAAGTTGACAACGGGTATTATTAGGTTCCCAAGTTGCATCGTTCCCAAGTAGGCCGGTGGCCGACGGGCACGTACAAGTGTTCTCTTCCTCCCTCTTACTTTCACTTTCACTTATGCTGCGCAAACATGTCCAATCTACAATCATACAGCGGTCACGCAGTGACCCCTTTTTGCTTGGAGATCAGATATTTTTGGGCAGCAGTAGCAGCACTGAGCAAATGTGTGAAACATACCGATGTATATCCACTTGTTGCGCTGATATAGATAGAAAGGGGGAGATGCTTTTATAATAGACAACTGAGAGTGTCAATATATCACAGATGTGTTTTGGACATGTCACATAATTAGACAGGCTACAGTGATTATGGTGGCTATGGCATGCATGCGCTTGGCATTTCTCCTTTCAATGTGATGTTTCTTTCTCTTTTGATATCACGCTTAAGGCACGGAAAATATCACTGCGTCTTGCACTGATCTTATAGGGAATGCCAGCTGATACTCTGATTGGTTTGATTAAAGTAACGCCCAAACCACACCCAGATTACCACACTCATAATAGCAAAATGGCATCCACATCTTAAATTGCGACATAAGACCTGGCAGTAATTAAGACGTACATAATAGGGCCCATATTGCAATTTATTATGAGCATCATGTAAAAAGGTAGATTGATATATATCAACTAAAAGTTTGTACATCTCATAACAGGCGTTTCTTTGGGTTGTGCCCAAAACACTTTAATTATAACAGCCCAAGGAGAAAATTACACAAACCATTATCATTGGCAACATTGGAGATGGACTGTGAAGGAATTAGTAAGTTATTCCTTCTAGACACGGTTACAGTCCACTGCAAGTGTGTTATTGGACCAGTAAACTTTAGTGTATACAACTCCAGTATAAGCCCAACTACTTGCTTAATTAGTTCAAACCGCTGATGAATCCACAGTTTGAGTTGGTCTCTTATAATTTTCTCACAGCAAAATATTATAATAAACCACATAACTGAAAAGTCCACTTTTTACTACTTGATTTCTCTCATATTTGCCTTCATTGGCTATTTGCCATTGTTGTTGGTAATGGTGATAATAACAAACATCATAGATTTAGACAATTATATGGTGTCCATCATTCCGTTTAAGTGCCGTTCTTTTAGTTGCTACCTCACATTTATGTCTCATTTAATACATATAGTTGCGTGCGGGTGTCGCACACTGAAAATAGCCAGTCTACAAGCTCAACAAAGCTGTGACGCAATGTGAGCTTGTAGATCAGCTACTTTCAGTGTGCGACTGGATATGACACTAGCTTCAAGGTCCAAACACATGTATACAGCTGCGTACACAAGTACAACACAACTACTTCTGACAGACGTGGCAGGGACAGCTGCAGTGACCATGTGGACTGTGAGGACGGGCTCCGTGGCCCATGCAGCCTGGCTCACCATGGCAACACTCGCCACTGTGCAGACCCAGCAGCTGTATCAGTCTCCTACACACCGCCACATGCAAACCAGCCCTACAGCATCCTCAGTCAGCACACACCGACTGTCTCAAATCCCCCACCATACGGATTAGTATCTCTAGTAGCTTTATTTGTACTTTCAGAACTCGGCTACTTAAGACTTTACGTCAGAGTAATAAAAACGCCACTATGTTAAAGCTAGTCTTTAAAAGTGGGTTTATGATACTCATAATGCTCCCCTGCAATTTACAGTTACAATGCAGGTGTTCATTTAGCAGATGCTCAACATATGCAACTTGTATTGCTGTAGTCAACAAATGTCCGGATAAATAGTTGGATAAGCAGAGGGGAAAGATGTGGAAAGTTTTAGTGCTTCAAAGAAACCAGGTAACATCATCAATAACATTGGCTTAATTTAAACAATTATCTAACTAACATCCTTTGCATTTGTGGCTTCACGCTATGATACTGTAAGTTACTGTGGCTTCACGCTATGATACTGTAAGTTACTCAATCACGCTATGATACTGTAAGTTACTGTGGCTTCACGCTATGATACTGTAAGTTACTCAATCACGCTATGATACTGTAAGTTACTCAATCACGCTATGATACTGTAAGTTACTCAACTTCACGCTATGATACTGTAAGTTACTCAACTTCACGCTATGATACTGTAAGTTACTCAATGGGCTTCACGCTATGATACTGTAAGTTACTCAACTTCACGCTATGATACTGTAAGTTACTCAATGGGCTTCACGCTATGATACTGTAAGTTACTCAACTTCACGCTATGATACTGTAAGTTACTCAATCACGCTATGATACTGTAAGTTACTCAATCACGCTATGATACTGTAAGTTACTCAATCACGCTATGATACTGTAAGTTACTCAACTTCACGCTATGATACTGTAAGTTACTCAATCGGGAATGCGCAGAATAGTGCTTGTCTGACATTAAGTAGGCTACATTTTATATTTCAAGTTTTGTATCTTTTTCTATCTCCATAAGAATTATTTGCTCATAGATTTGAACCATCATAGTAGTACCCTATTCTAACTTGTTGTTGCTAAAAGTATGCCATATTTAGGGCACATATACACTCCTACTATATTTTATTAATGACCAAAATATTACTCTGACCAATGGACTAGATATTCGTCGCCAACTTGCCTCTCTCCAAACATTCCTGCAGCGTATTTTGACAGACGATGGTGATGGTGCAGCAAGAAGATACTATTGAGCTTCATGCTTTTGTTCAGCCTCCACAAAACTTTAAGGGTGTTTCGTTTTCAAATGTTTGAATAGGATCCTGGTGTTGTTGCTGTTTGGCACTTTCTTGCTGTGTAACAATAGATGAAACGTAGCACTGCACAACGCTACATTTTCTTTCTGGCATGTACAGTAGTGCCATTTTCTGCTCGGACTAGTTTCATGTTGTAAATGTGCCTAATGTAGTCTGTTGCAGTGTGCGGAGGGTGCACTGCATCCCATACCCGAGGCAGGGTTAGCGAAAGGGCCTTTCTGTGTATCCTCACAAAAACATGCAGTAATCCTGGTCTCTAAACTACCTCCCTTTTGCCAGCCGGGGCGCCTGATGGAGGGGAAAGGAACTGGTCGGAGCTTGGACTCCTCATTCATAGAAGGAAGCATGAGGTGAAAAAATGGGTTACAAAATATAAATTTAGAAAAACAAGAAATGATGACATAGTCATATTATTACCAGCAGCTTTTATATTTGCGGCGGTGGTGGTCCACAGTAAACAATATAAGATCTACAAGCTCCCAACGTGTCGAGATATGAATATGATGCATTGTGAGCTTGTAGATAGGCTATTTTTACTATTTTATTTATTTTGTATTATTATATATTTTGTGAAGGAATGGTTTTGGTCATACAAGGTTTCCACCTGACAGCAATATATGGTTCTGTATCAATATCAGTTTGAGCAGATTCCATTCAAATTGACTACTATGATTGCCTATGAATTCCACCGGCCTGGGTATACAGCCTGGCCGCTCAGCGCGCACAGCAAGTGAGTTGTCTCTGTTGTGCCCCGAAAACGGGTTGAACAATGTCAAACTGTCGTGATTCTGTCATGACTTCCCAGTTAGATCAATGTTTAAACAAGGATAGGATGATGAAGTTGTAGCATAGACAGTATAGTAGGCTGCTGCTATATTATTATCACAACTACAACATGATGTTATACCATGACGTCGACCTAAATGGCGTTATGAACAAGGATAAACATATTTCTGGACCACAATTCTTATATGAGACGACTCAAAACAAAGTCGGACAGTGTTTTAATTAAGCTACTCCAACCTCCAAGGTTTTCTTTTTTTAACAGCGGGAAATGTCCGACTCACTCAACCCGTCCTTCCTCTTCGATGTCTCCATTTTGACTGATCACTGTCCATTCAAACTCTAGACGCCCCAAAGTTATTAGTGCAGCCGCGTCCGGCAGCTGGCGAAAACTAGAGTTCTCAACAGGTCCAAAACGTATAAGGCCCGGCCCTACCTGGGCCCTCATCAAACCCTGTACACTCAAGACACTGCCCCCGCTGTCACCCTTAGATCTCCATATTTTGAGCTGACCTGTTCTGACATTCCATATGTTGATCTGACCTCATCAAACCCTGTACACTCAAGACACACCCCATATATGGCCAGTACAGAATTCATTCCATATGTTGATCTGACCCCCCATGCATGCCAAAGCGCCAGCGCTCGCCCAGCAGTCTGCCGTCACCCAGGTGGATGCGTGCACGCGACCTGAGGTCGCTTCTCGCCCTCAGGGCGTCTTACTGGTATATTGTGATGTCATGTGACAACAGTGTGTGAAGCATGGCCAAAAGCTTCACTTTTCAAATGTTAATAAAAAGCAGGTTCACTTTGCTGGCAAAAAAATCGAGAACAATAGTGTGTTGCATATAATGATTATTTCAAATGATTGAATATTTTCAATAGTGGGCTCGAGGAGCGAGCCCACTAGTGTTGTCACTCTTTATTCCCATGTTATAGTCCGCCCCCTGTGACGTCATGTGGGTCAACCAATAGGAAGACAGGGAGGGGGGTTACATCTCATCCGCACGATGTCAGAAGGCACTTGGCGAGCTCCTCGAGTCCAGACTGTTTCATCAGGAACAGTATTTTCTAGTTAGATTTTATTATCAATATTTTCTTTATGAAATCTACCAAAATAATGAGTAGTTCATGAATATTGATGTTTTGATACGAAGTGCCGATCAGCCCATCACTAGTCTGTGTGTCTGAAGCTAATCTCTCAGGGATCCTTTTCTATAGTTACAGTACCTTTATATATGTTATATCATTTGTATGTTGTAAGAACTGTACTCTTCATGTTCGGCGACTTTATCGTTGTTCTGTACTGTAAATAATAGCCAATGCATATAACAGGTGCTAAAGAAATCGAATCTGACAAGACTAGAGGAGGCCGTAAAGAACAGGCATGCAATGCTAATGTAAATGGCTTCTTGTGTTTTGAAAATGATGCAGTGATGCAAGAGAGGAGCGCATTATAGCATGTTTTGACTAGAACCAAACCTGCGCCTTGAACCCATGCATTTCATTTCAACTATCACTATACACGCTCAACTCTATATGTCCTCTCAAAGGAGACACGCACGCATGCACGCACACACACTCACACTCACACACACAGTCACACACACAGTCACACACACAGTGCACGCACGCACGCACGCGCACGCAGGCGCACGCAGGCGCACACATACAGAGTGAGCCCCTGGTTTGTCCCCCTGCCCACTTCCTCTGCAGCCTATGGTGTTTCCGTTGGGGTGAGAGAGTGCCAACTCCCTCCCCCTGCTTCCCAGTGGGGTCCTGCCTCCCGGCATCTGTCAGGGCAGCTGTCGTTCCTCTCCTCTCCGCTCTGCACTGCACCACACTGTGCCAGGCCTACACACTGTACCATGTGCCCCCCCCCCCCCCCCCCCCCACACACACACACACACACACACACACACACACACACACACACACACACGTGTACGCACGCACACGCGTGGACACACACATACACAACTTCACGATAGGCATGGCCCCTAGTAAAGAAATTTATAGTGACAATTCATTTTCTTAGGGATTTTTTGAAACCAAATGGCCCATTGAATCCGAGGGATAAACGAGGGAGATCTCCTCAAATGATTGACTTTGTACTACAAGTGCTATCACACAAAGGGCCCCTCAAGGTTGAATATTAGTTACATTTTACCCACATACTGTAGTTTTGCAGTCCTTCATACAGTAAATGCCCTGTAAAGTCCTCAGTGTCAATTTAACTCAGATTGTCCATTTTACACTGTTAGTTAAATGGACACTGTGGCTGTTTCCCCTTGAATAGACACAGCACCCAAAACCCCGCTGGGACCTACACTCCATGTCAGAATACATGGATCGACATCTGAAGGACACCTCTGTTGTCCATCTGAAGGACACCTCTGTTGTCCTTTTCCTCTGTTGTCCTTTTCCTCTGTTGTCCTTTTCCTGTCTCCAATTTGTCTGTGTGCGTTTTTCTGATGTCATTATAAGTTATAACCTACTGTACTGTAGTTAAAGCAGAAGTTATGTGATTTTGAATGAGGGGCAAAATTTTGTTCCAAATGTAAATCTGAATCATACTTAACATTTAGTTTAACATTTCACAGTACTGCTCGAACCTCATAAGTGCTGGCCAAGGTATTCCATCTTAGTTTTGGTGGGAGAAATGTGGTCTCGTACAGAAGACGTGCGTTCAAATCCCGGGTAGTGCATAACAATTCTGGAATGCAGCTTTAATTTAACTCCCAGAGAGTGTCTCTCAGAGTTGAATTGACTTTAAATTGATTCGACTGTGCAGCAAAGTCATTAACGCTAGCTGTGACTCAGAGCCGGGTAGCTGCAGCGACGGCCGGGATGCGAAGCGTCACAAAGCAGCTCTTGTGAAAGAAAGTGAGACGTTTGTGGGGGTCCAATCAGACCTAGGAAACCCCTGCTGAAAGGAAATATATAAAAGCTGCTGTTTTTGTGGAACGATCGTCTCACGAGTTCGGTTCATTGAAGTCGTTTCAATTGAAGACTAGTGGGACGTCTGTGCTTGCGCGCACGTGCTCGCGCGCACACACACACACGCACACACACACATGCGGGAACACACAGACATGGGGGTCTCTTATCACTTCGTGTCAATTGTTATTCATGTCAATAGACTTGGGAGAAAAGAAAAATATGAACAAGGGTGGGAAAACAACCAGTAAAGAAGAAGTAAGAAGTAAAGAAGCAAAGAAAAAGAAAGGAGAGGCGGAGGGGTAGCGGGGGTCCAGGTGCGCTCAGAGCTGTAGGAAGTAAACATGTGGGTGCTGGGCTGCACAGGTGCTGAAAAATTAGGCCTTTTTCCTGGTAGGGCCCAGCAACAGAACAACTAAACACGCAGTATAATCCTCAGTGTTCATTTATTCTTTGTAACTGTGAGAGTGTACAAATGTACTCATTTGGTAGATGGAGTTAGATGGAGGGGGGGGGGGGGGGGGGGGTTATTGGACCAGAGGGACAATACTCTGGTCAAAGTTGTAAAGAACACACACACACACACGCAAACACACACACACGCAAATCATACATACACACAATCACACATACACATACATACATACAGACACACATACATACAGACACACACCCAGGGAAAGTTGCCCGGGCCCACGACTGTGGTCCCAGCTGAGGCTGTGGAGCCAGGCAAGACCGGGCAGCGGCAGCATCGTCCATGCTTACACACACACGCGCGCCCACACACACACACACACACACACACACACACACACACACACACACACACACACACACACACACACACACACACACACACACACACACACACACACACACACACACACACACACACACACACACACACACACATTCTGCTAATACAGCCGCAAAACTAAAAAATTGGCAAATGCAAAAAAAACCTTCTACACATTCTACACAAGTATACACGCCTGCATGCGCGCACACACATTAACACCAAAGTCTCTCCTCGCCACCACGCCCCCTCCCCCCCACACCCCTCCACCCCACCCTCCTCCTCCTGAGGGTAGAGGTCCATCCAACACAGATGCAGTCCTGATTAATTGGGCGCGACGCTAGGAAAGTGGGTCTGGAAACTACCTGGCAATTTCCTCTCTCTCTCTCTCTGGCTTTCTCTCTCTCCATCTCTCTCTCTCTCTCTCTCTCTCTCTCTCTCTCTCTCTCCATCCTCCCTATCCCCACCCACCCCCTACCTTCCCCTCCACCTCCTCCTCCTTCTCCTCACATTTGGATCACGTAAGTCAGCAGGTGGGCTGCTGGTGGGAGGAGTGGCTGCCGCCGCGCAGCGTTGATATTCTGGCTGCGTCCGGCGCGCCGGGCGCCCTACATTGCAGGCACTCCCTCTGGCAAAGCGCTCGCCTTGCTTTGGCTTTCTGGGGCTTTGAGGGGCCGGGAGACACTGGAGCACAGTCTGAGCGCACGCGTACAGGTACACGCATTTGTGCACGCGATGCAATGCACACTCGCACGCGTATATGCAATTATGCATGCACGCACGCACAAATGCACTGCCACCCTGCAAAACACAGCACATGGAACATTAATCGAAATCGAAATGATAGTAGAAGAGAGAGGTTTTGCGGACAAATTCAAAGAGCGTGAACCGGGGTATGCAGTGGAAGAGCACAGACATATTTACCTCATCCTCATTCAGTAAACCGTGTGGATTACCCAGCGGAGCGGGGCGGGAGGCGCTTTTAATGAAAGCACAGGAAGGGGGCAGCAGCTGGTGGCATGTGTTTGAGCCGGCGCGGAGGATAAGACCCTCGCACTGGCCCTGCACGCCAGCGCCCCCCCCCCCACCCCCTCCCCACCATCCTCCCTTCCTCCCCCCGCACCCCCCCACCTCGCCCCCCCATAGAGAATGAGCTCCTTTGTCCGTTCCGCTGTCCGCCTGCCTGCCTGCCTGCGTTCTGGACTCGGGCCTGAACCGCGGGGGGACCTGTCGTTGTGCGCCAGCAGCAGCACCAGAACCCACTGCAGAACCAAGCTCGTCATTCCCCCCTCCCTACTTCCCCCCCGCCTCCCCCCCTCCCTCTCCACACCCACCACCACCCCCCACCGCCCCCGGCGACTGCCTGGCTAAAGCCTCAGTGCTGCCACGGACCAGCAGAGCTCTGCGGTCCCTGCCGGGCCTGTGTTGGGTGAGGGGGAAAAGAAAAATGAGAGAGCGAGAGTGGAAAAAAAGAGAGACATCAACAGAATGGTTGGACAATACGAAGCGAGGGAGAGCGAGAGAGAGAGAGAGAGAGATGGATAGAGAGGGAAATGTGGACGGACACAGCCAAAATGACAAAACCAAGAAATAGATGTGGGGACGTATATTTCAATTACTTTTTTTTTTTCAATTCAATTTTATTACAGCGTCAAATCGCAACAAGTTATCTATGACACTTTAGATGTATACGAGCACAGATCCAGTGTTTTCCACCCTGAACATGGGGGCAGGAAGTGACAAGGAAAAGGTCCCCTTTAACAGGAAGAACCTCAAGGCTGAAGCTCAAGGGCAGCTAATCCCTACCGCAGTCATAGAAAGGTAGACGCCTTCTCCGGCTCTGGGGCGTCTGTATCTCGGGCGCCATTTTAGGGTGGCAAGCTTCCACATGTGTCACAGAAGGGGACGTTCGGCAGGCCACTCAGAGGCAGCTGGGGCCTGGTCTTTTCGTTAGCCAGTGTGCGTTTGGATATAGGCACTGAGCGCACTGGTGTGGCCTCTGGTCGTTCGTTTATTCGAAGTCCCGTCAAAGACGTGCTGTGATTGGCTAATAGTCACTTTGAGTGGCAGTGTGCCTCCCAAAATATGGCGGCTGCGATACAGGTCACTCCAATGAACTGCAGTGATGAGGTATCTATGTTTATATGATCTCAACCATAGAAAACGGACCGCCCTTCCCCCAGCTATTCATTTCAATGAAAGTTACAGTAGTTACGGTAGTAGACTCTTCTTCCAGGATTGGCTCCAACGTTTGAGCCAATAAAGCAGACGCACTAGCGTTTCAGCCGATGCGTAGTAGAATTATAAATGCCGAGTCTTGCCTCCCCTGTGTATCTGGGGGCTTGATCCCAACCTGTGGAGTTCAAATACTAATACAAAACTAATTAGTTAAAAAAACACTAAAACAAGCGGAATACATTTCTAAATTAAAAGAACACCATTGCTCCGTTTTTCATATTTCATAGACACTGGTTGTTCACTTTGGTACAAAATGTATACAGAACCAAACGGCCATTTACACCAATAACTATGAAGATATTGTCTTAAAATTTGTCCCAACTCAAGTGGATGGCACAGTCTAGTCTACACCAGAACTGTAACAAAGACTACATAGTAATTCAGGTAGTTAGTGCTTGGTGTGAACAGCCCTATTTATTACATACAGTAAATATATTTAAAATTATTATGTACAGTAAGTCTTGTGTTTGTGTTATGGTTATTGTATTTTTTGGAACTTTGTATATACCGGTACACAGCAAAATCGCCAATGATAGTTTAACCATGTGTAACTCTGAGAGCGCACAAATGTAACCAAATGGACCCTTAAGGATCTGTTTGGTTACGACTCTCAGAGTAAAATGAACACTGTGGATTCTACTGCGTATTTTGCCTAAAGCATATGGACCATGTGTATAAAATGTGCTACACAAAGGAAGTTTGACTTGATTTGACTTGACTTGACGGCACTAGAGACAAGACAAGCGTTTGGAGGGAGACTGACAGTTACATAGTGCTGGGACTACCAGTGCTGCGGTATCAGGCCGAGTTGTGCGTGCGGCTCAGTAAGAGCAGATATGAGGGGCTCCGCTTATCAGAGGGAGGCTTGGCACACAAAAGGCCTTGTGTGTGCTTCAGTAATTGGATCTGCATCACCCCTCGTGCCCCCCACCACCCCGTCAGACCCTACCCCACCCCTTTCTCTCGACGCCTCTTTTTGCATTCTCCTTCTCCACGCATAGAAGCCCCTCGTCTTGCTTCGTCACATTAGGGCTCAAAGCGTTATATGAGAGCGTCTGTGGTTGAGGGGCTCAAATAGAAACACTCCCAACCCCAAGGTTGGAAGTGCAAGACTAGACGAGAATAGAATAGAATAGAATAGAATAGAATAGAATAGAATAGAATAGAAGACGTTCATGTTCGGCTTCACGGTAGAATATTTAGAAACAGACAAGATACAAGAGAACAAATATGAAAGCATTTGCCAAAATTCAAACGGGTCTAGTTGAGGAGGGGGAGAGCGAGACAGACAGACAGACAGACAGACAGACAGACAGACAGAGGCCCCAGACAGTATGCGACAGAGAGACACACAGACAGACAGAGAGAGAGAGAGAGAGAGAGCACACAAGGGCAGCCAGCTTACAGTACACGTGTATATTCTGCCTGGCTGAAGTGCACATTAAAATCCTCAGTGTTAGTTTAACAGTGTACGAGTGAAATGAAAGGAACACTCAGGATTTCACAGTGTACGCAGCTGCACGGCATCAGCCACTCACTCAGCTCTGTCCGCCGTTCTGCTGCAAAGCCAAGCAAAAACCCACAACACAGTAGGAGAGAGGTCACAGAACCCCCTATCTATCTCTGCCCTGTGTGTGTGTGTGTGTGCGTGTGCGTGTGCGTGTGCGCGTGCGTGCGTGTGTGTTTGTGTGTGCGCGCGCTCCAAATTTTGGGAGAGAAATAGCCAACCAGGTATATGAAATCGAGCCCAAGAGAAGCGACTAACAGATGGGGATACGTGGACAATTACATATTCATTTGGGGGTCCTTGACATGAAAATGTTTGAGAACTACTCGTTTAAACAACATGAGGAAGCAAGCCCAAATAAGCAACTACACTTTCACACTTAGCCCGCTAGCATTTATTGAAAAATTAGGATCTAATTAACGCCAGCATTTTTTTAATTTGAGCTCTTATTTTGAAAAGCCGCATTTCCGGTCCACTAGCAGTAGACATAACCTAGGAATCTACACGGAGCTGGGCAGGCCTTGTTTACAATGTGAATCCAGACCGGAGCTCTGGAGAGCTCCACATCGTCGGCTCTGTGCCGTCAAAGAAACGTTGTTTTGACCAAAAATGCCATCTGGGACAAGGTATAGGAGATACAGGCGATTGAAAGAAAGGGATAGAATGGATTCTTATGGTGCCGATGATCTAAGATGGGCGACGGAGTCTTGTGACAACAACAGCTAGCTACCCGATGCTAACGTAAGTAGCATTATGGCTCGATCCATCGAATGCACTATAAAAGCGCAATTGACAAAGGTCTTCGGCAATGGCGGTAAGCGTTAGTATCAAAATTAGGCTTCAATAATTGACAAAGTACTTCGGCAATGGCGGTATAAGTGTTAAGATACAATAGCCCCACAACTACCAAATTACAAGCGGCTTTACAGGAAAACAAGCGAGTGACTAATTCCCGTGCCAGTTGCCGTGGGCTCCCCCCCGCCCACCCGCTCCAGACAGACCTCCCCAACTATATCGCCCAGACGGTTTGTTTATTTGTGGACCATTGGACGATTTAAGATGACCCCATGTTATGTTATTCTCCATAGAGAAAAACTTCCGTGAACCAGGGGATGAGCGATTGCGTCAGGACTTTGGTGCTATACTAATAGTATAACGCTTTACTATAATCTATATTATTTAGCGCTTGTTGTGCCGCTTCAGCGTTGCCTGTCATGTTGCAGATTAATTTTCTTCTCTCTCCGCTTTCCGCTCGCGGGTGGGCGTGGGGGATTGGGCGGGGGGGATTGTACAACCTGGCAGTGTATGGTGGTGGTTGCTCATTGGCTGATGAGTATTTGTCGGCCAGTGGGCTGGCAACGTTGCGTGTTAAAGAATGTCAGTGTCCAAGCCGGATGACCAATTGAAATGTGTTTAGGTCATTCAGTCTGTGTTCTTTTAGGGTTTCGTTTAGTTAGGCTTTCACGACAAAACTTAAAATGAATGGTAAAGAAAAAAGTCGATCCGGGCACTCAAAGTTAAAAGGAGGAATAGCCTTTATTCAATTAAAAGGCAACTGCCAACAATGACATGTTTCGACCATAACTGGTCTTCATCAGGGTGAGAATTCTGTTTTTTCTTGTGTACGTGTACGACTGTACGTGTACGACTGTACGTGTACTGTACGTGTACTGTACGTACTGTACGTGTACTGTACGTGCCCCGATCGTCTCCTTGTTCTATGCCGTGATCCCGTTTGATCCGTGTGAGCACCTTTTTACATATTTTTCTATAATCACTTTTGTATCGCCCGGTTTTTCCTGTTTTTTCTTCAAATGGATGGTGTTTTAGCACAACACTACACGTGACAATGGGATGAAATGTTTGAATTAATACTGAGGTCCATTGTGACCATTTCCCATTGTTGTTCTTTAGCACAGCACTCACCTGATGATTGTGATAACGATAAGCTTTGCATAACGTTTGTGCCACACAGCAAGTATAAATGGAATGTCTCCAAATAGGCTGCTAGCCTGCCACATCGTCCTACTCATTAAAAATGGCTTTTCTTTTAGTGGGAACACTGAGGATGGCAATATGGTTAAAACCACCATGGTCTGTATTATCATAGGATCAGCACAATCTCTAGGGACTAGTGTTGTTTTTCCCACACACCACTACTCCCAAAATGCTTACTGATATTCAGTGATAAGGTACTTAACCTTACACACCACAGTGAGAATACCCCCCCCCCCCCCCCCACACACACACACACACACACACACACTTTACAATGCTAAATATCACAACCCTATAAGCCAGAGATCTTCTGTTCCATCTCTCTCGTCAGCCGCTGTACCATTTCCAAGAAAACCCAACTGCTCACCTCCCGTGAAGCAACCATGGCCATTTGCCTGTAATATTTACTCCTTGGCAGACACATATTGAAGCGGTCACAGCTCCATGGGAGGCCATATGACTCCATCTCAGGTGCTGAGAGTGCCCCCTTGGGACTGGGTGAATCATTGCATGTTTTTGCATTTTTCACTTCAGGCTCTCATGTAAAGACTGAGCAGGAAGGTGGGTGTGGGGGAGGGGGTTCAGAGTTTTGCTCAAGGACACTTGGACAGTCCCACGGCTGCAGAAGGGACTGAACCTGTGACCTTTGCTGTTCCCAACTCCCCACCTTATTCCTAGCGCCTGGCGCTGTTCAGACATTCTTTCTGTGACACCGCTCCAACGCTTTCCTTTTCACACACGACCCCGAGAAATAGCACGGAGCCCTTGCCCCCGCTGCACACGAGACTGCGAGAGGCCACAAAACGCCATGCACGGCAACGTCGGCGGCCATCTCCTAGCAACACGGAGCGCGTCCCCTCCCTGCCCCAGGAGGAATCTGCAGGTCTCTGCTTGACGCCTGATGTATGCTGCGCCGCACAACTGTGTCGCGCACGGAAAGTAGCAGCATTTTACGGGCTCCCAGTGAGTGAGTGCGTGCGTCGTGGTCGTGGACGCTATTTAGTATAGAATGAATCAGCCTTGACTCACACAGTGCACTTCCTGCAGGGCAATCAACTCTTTCCATCACTCTCTCTCTCTTTTCTCTCCTATACCAGATTTTCCCCTCACCATTTTTGTCTGCTTCTATCACCGTCTCTTTCTCTCTTTTCACCGTATTCTCTCTTTCTCCCTCTCATTTCCTCTCTTTTGTAACTCCCCCCGCCTCCACCTCTCTCTCTGTCTCTCTTTTGCTTGGTCTCTCTTGCTTTATCAGGATTAGGACAGGATCTCTCATGCAGTTCATGGGATGAGCACAAGACCACAAAAATCCCCTTGCTGTATAATGGACTGCACTCCTTTGACTCAGAGAAGACGCAGCAGCGCGTTATCTTTCCAAAGTTTTGAAATGGTAATAACTGTCGGACTAGGCACACAGAATAACACGGACACTGTGTAAAAGTGCACAGGTTTCTGCGGTTGCCAAGTTGTGAAGTAACGTTCCGCATGAATGCGTGGTATAGAGCCGATGACAAAAAGGAGACAGTATGCCGTCGCTGTCGGGTAGAAACCTTATATTTCTCCATATTTCATCTTTTTAGTTAATACTTTGTCTTATGACAGGGTCACTCAAAAGTACCAAAAAATTGCAATCTGCAAGCTCACAACACGGCCCTATTTTCGCTATTCATCTTCACCTATGACCTGGCCGGTTGAAATTCTCGTCTATGGATTTTTACAAATATTGAATTAAGGAAAAGTATGAGCAACAGCGTGAGACTAAAACGTAACTATTGGATCCATTGGAGCACAGGTTATATTCTCCAATTCCTGAAAAGTAACAATTTTGGACATACAAGATTTCCGCCCCGACAGCGGAACGACGATATTACATAATGTAAGTGAGAGTCTATAGGTACGTGTAGAATTAAGCAAACCAGTTTACATGGAGTAAAAGTGCAGTGTAAATCACATGTGCAGAAAGCAGGAGCAACAGTTCCAACACCCTCCAGGCTGCTGTGTGAGGAGGCGTTGTGCAGTAGGATTCGCCATCGGCACAAACGCTGCTTGAGATGCTCAACGTTGCACCTTCAGGGGGGGGGGGGGGGGGGGGGGTGTTGTGGGCCGAGCTGGAGGCTGAAGGTGTTCCATAGATGTCGTTGCTGTCGAGCAGAAATCTTGTATCTCCATATTTCAACTTGTTAAGTTGTAGTTTTTGGGTACATTAATGCCCTACTTCATCAAACAACGGTAGTGAAGATAGATGATCAAGTAGCCGATACAAGCTCACAATGAGGTGTTGTGAGGTTGTAGATCAGCCATTTTAAATCGTTTTTTTTTAAATAACCATGAACATGGAACAATTTTAGACATACAAGGTTTCCACCTTACAGCAGCGATGTCCACGCTGGCCGTTGAGAGGACAAGCCAGCAATGACCTCACCTTTCTCTATCAGCCTGTTCACACTGCAGCAGTGATTCCCAACCTGTGGATTGGGGCCCACAGCTGAGGATATCGCAAGTGGACACTAAATACATAAATAATAAATTACATTAATATCAAAAAATTTTTTAAAACAAAATGCCATGGACGTTGAATAATGAGTTTTCATTGTGCTATCGATAAATAAGAACTCTACTAATTTATGTTAGTTCCAGTTGATCCAAGACGGAACACAATTGATTGATCATTAAAATAAACCCACGGTGAGATGGGTGGGCCCTGATCCAGAAAAGGTGTGGAACCACTGAACTGCACCATTCTGGCCGTCCAATATGTTCATTATATGTCGCACAATAATAATACTATTGTTATTTTATTTGTAATGCACATTATCGCAAAGTGCTACATATTTTTTAAAACATTGGCATTTGGCAATTAAACGACAAACTACGTCACCAGATGTATGGTGAGGTACGTACTATCAGAGCCATAGAGTAAGACAGAGTTACCAGATGTATGGTGAGGTACGTACTATCAGAGCCATAGAGTAAGACCAGATGTATGGTGAGGTACGTACTATCAGAGCCATAGAGTAAGACAGAGTTAGGTACGTACTATCAGAGCCATAGAGTAAGACCAGATGTATGGTGAGGTACGTACTATCAGAGCCATAGAGTAAGACAGAGTTAGGTACGTACTATCAGAGCCATAGAGTAAGACAGAGTTAGGTACGTACTATCAGAGCCATAGAGTAAGACAGAGTTACCAGATGTATGGTGAGGTACGTACTATCAGAGCCATAGAGTAAGACAGAGTTATGACATTGATGTATGGTGAGGTACGTACTATCAGAGCCATAGAGTAAGACAGAGTTATGACATTGATGTATGGTGAGGTACGTACTATCAGAGCCATAGAGTAAGACAGAGTTATGACATTGATGTATGGTGAGGTACGTACTATCAGAGCCATAGAGTAAGACAGATGTATGGTGAGGTACGTACTATCAGAGCCATAGAGTAAGACAGAGTTATGACATTGATGGGGCAGAAAACTGAGCGCCCGAGTGCTGTTCAATCATGCAACCTGGACAGTGACAAGCTGGAGTTTGAAATTCATTGTTTTCAACGAGGGTGGCGCAAATGAGAGCTATTTTAGGCATGTGTGCAACATGACAACTGTTTTAAAGTATTGTACAGTGACAACTAAAGTCTCTGTAATGTTTATGTTGTCCAGTGCATTCTGCCAACTTCCGGTCCAGGACTTTGTCATTGTTCGCTATGCTCTTTGGCAATAGAAGTCTATGTAGAAGAGCCGCCATTGGACTGGCCCCATAAAGTAAACGGAGTTGTCGCAACTCTGTCTTACTCTATGGCTCTGCGTACTATAACCCATTGTCAATTTGGTGAAATTATTGAACAGTTGGCCATTATGTCCAAATGAGTTTGCACACTTCCTCCAAATGCTTTATTAAACACCATTACCCTGCTAAATAACGTCAGCTGTTAGACATAGTAAGATGTGTTAAAAACTATGCACAGCTGTAGAGTTTTTAAATGATCTGAGCATGCATTTACAAGGGAAAAAAAGATGTTGAGTCGTTGGCTACCACCAAAAATAATCTATCTTTTCCAGAGAATAATTTAGTGAAAAAGCTCATTATGAATAGGATGGAACATCGTAGTCTCTAGGTAACCAACATACCAGCCTGCACGTTGGAGCCATTGGAGCCCAATGCAGCCCATGGTTCTCAACATGAGGTCTGGGGACCCCCAGAGGACCTTGAGGGTGTTATTCCAGGGGCTCCCCAGATACAGTAAGTGATTGATATTTTGGAACCAAATGGTCCCTTATGTGTCTGCAACTTCGAGACAAATGAACCAAATGAACCCTTGCAGGTCCATTTGGTTCCATTTGAACACTCTCAGAGTTAAACTCACACCCGTATCAAATGGGGTTAATGAATAATTATTAAACTGGGAGGTCCATGGAATTAAAACAAGGTTTGAGAATCACTGCTCTATTAAAACAGTTGTAAAACCCGAGTAAAACTACTGTATGTGTTGTTACACTCCTCATGAGACATTGCAGGCAGCATCATATAGTGATATGATAACAATTATGGAGAAAAAAAGTATAGACGTCAGTCAGTCTATAGTAGCAGCAAACGGAGACAAAAATAAACCTAACTGTAAACATTTGTCAGCATGCCAAATGGCCTTGTCTTACAGTCTCAGTAAATATTATAAAAGGTGACTTGTGTCACTGGTCTTTGGCATCGTTCATTCCCTGGCTTTCCAGCATTAATTTACTTCCGTCAAACTGTGTGCATAGTGCAGCTACTTTTATTTCACTTAAAGAGATAGTTCCCATTTTTTTAACTTAAGCTGTAAATACTTGCCATTAATCTAGTGGTTGCAACTGTATTAATTGATTGCCCAAGTCCCGTGGTGGGAGTTCTGCTCTGGTTTTGGTCAATATTAAGTAGTTCCGATCATTTTGTGGGGGCACTGGGGCCACGCAGTAAAAGTAAATGAATTCACAAAACTAACGTTGTTTGTATTGTTGACCTATTTCTAAAATATTAGCGCAACTTTCATTCAACTTTGACCTCTCTAGCACATGGAACTATTTTTTGGGCGTAGTGATATGGACACAAAAAATATAGTTCCGTGTGATAGAGGGGTCAAAAATGAACGAAAGTTGCACTAATATTTTAGAAATAGGTCAACAATACAAATGACGTTGGTTTTGTGGATTAATTTACTTGCGTGGCCCCCTGTGACCCCTACAAAATGACCGGAACTACTTAATATTTCATCAAAACTAGAGCAGAACTCCCACCACGGGACTCGGTCAATCAATTAATACAGTTGCAACCACTATATTAATGGCAAGTATTTCATACAGCTTAACACATTGAGAGCCCACGCAAAACTGCCCAAAATCACTTTCACCTAGAAAATCCATTCACATTTTTTATAATTCAGCTGACTGTGAAATGTTTTATAGTTTCTGAGTTATTTAATTTAAACGCCAAATGCATTCTCAATGGCGAAAACACAAAGTTTGGCACCACGTGTTAAAAAAATAAATAAAAAAGTGTTTTGATTGTTCTGATTTTTTTTAATAAAAAAAAAAAATATATATATATATATATATATATATATATTTTTTTTTTTTCAAAGACGTCCACAGACGTCTTGGGCTATGCACGTGCGGTAATACCCAGGATGTCCACAGACGTTTTGGGCACAAAATGTGTTAAGTTAAAACAATCTGAACTATCCCTTTAAGGCCTATTCATTGTCCAGTTTTTGGTGAAGAGGTGACCATCCGAAACGGTGGTTAGTAAAAGCGGAGAGATGTGTTGTGTGAGCGGTGACCACCGCAGCGTGACGTCATGTTGTAGTTTTCGGTGGTCACCTGTTCACCGAAAACTATGAATAGGCTTACAGGTGTGTGTTTCTTGTCTCTACAATGTCTTCATATACGTACACTCCCATTCATTTACCACAAAATTGTCTGCACATATAGCAGACGGTGCTGTAATGCATGAAACCGGTGAAATTGCTGCAGTTGAGGTAAAGGTAGCATGTTTTAGTTCCTTTATTTTTAAGGTGTTCTTAAAAATGGTGGTGGAATTGAAAATCGCAGATCTACAAGTTCACAATGGCCCCATTTACATGTAGAAATTCATTCGGAATGAATGGATTCATTCCAGTCATCAGAATAAAATCAGACCAGTCTGAAGTGAGTGGTGCAACAGCCCCCCCTGTTGGTACTCTAAACATAGGGACGGGCATAGGGACATAGATAGGGACATTTCTGTTCCTTGGAGTGGTTGCACCACTCAAAAATTCTCATGTAAACACCTCAATTGGAATAGAATATCCCATTCCGAATGAATTTTCATTCCGGTCTGGAGGGGTGGTATATACCGTTTGAATCAGTATAGATCTACCATATAAACACTTTATTCCGAATGCTACTGGGAGCTTGGAATACATGTATTATTTTACACATGTCTGCCCTTAGTAGACTATAGTGGTTTTTGCCCATGTCCAAGCAGGGATGGCCATTTGGAGACATTTTATGCTCGCAGAAATGCGCTATTTTACCCAAAAAGACAAATGCACCAGTTTTTTCCCCATAATAAAATGCGCTATTTACAAACTCATCAGTGATTTCCAATTGCAGTGTATGGGTGAAACATGGAACCGTGTCCCAGTCCACCTAGGCGGGGGAATTGGCGTGAGTGCACACTTTCCGTTTCCCAGTAGTCCCCAAGCCTCCACCGCATCGTTGAGTTTACCTACCAGGTTGTCTGCAAGTGCTGTCTGTGTCAAATTCTGTGTGACGGCTGACTGACGGATGAATTAACGTGCACTCCTCATCAATATAGTGGCACGTAATTATCATTATCAAATAGCTCTCTGTGGTGATTGACGAGTGCCGTCCAACAGTAGGTCGTAAGAGCCACTGTTGCGCTTTTAGCTTTATGTTTTTTTTAAATGGGTTTCAATTCGACGGACCCGTGACAGTCTGGGCGCGTTCGGAAATAGCGCACTGAGCGCACTGTGCAATGCAAACTAACTGCCTTTGCAACTTGAAGGCAGCACTGTGCAATGCAAACTAACCGCCTTTGGAAGGCAGCAACTCCTGAAAACCCTCGCCATTATATCATTTTCGACCATCTGACGTTACGTAACCTCATTATCATTCTTTAATCTCTTGTGAAAAACCTTCCCAAACACCACTTCTCTCACCCGCTTCATGCTGTGTTATTTAGTTCTGGGTAGTTTTGGGTGGAGGTCGCGTGTGGTTGCAGGGACGCTTCAAAACATATTTTTATTTTATTTTATCAGTTTATAGTTGTTAGTGTTTGTCGGTTATTCATTTCTTAACGGATAACAGTTATGGGTTGGCCATCCCTATAGTCCAAACTAAGTTATATTCCGAATGAATGCTTTGGTCATGTAAACAATATGAGGAATAGGAATACTTTTATTCAGAATCTCTGTTCGGAATGAATTAATTCATTCTGAATACATTTTGTGCATGTAACCGAGTGTGTCACATTGCAAGCAACTGGTGCATTTGTTTTCAAATAATTGTAGCGGATTAAAAGTATAATATTAGTCTCAGATGTAGTGAAGTAAAAGTAAAGAAAAAGTACTGAAAATTTGAAGTAAAACAAAATAACCTCAAACTTGTACTTACTGTAAGTATACAGTCCTTGAGAAAATGTACTTTACACCACTGCTCGTAGCAGCAGCCACGACATCAACATCTCTGACATACCAGAACTCTGTCAGAGCCTACGACGGCATGTTCACAGGCACACTGAGTCACTGACAGACAACATTCCACCCCCCAAAAAACTGTTTTTAAACACTGATTTTAAAGCTGTGGCGGGTATAGGGCTCCCTAGCCGAACGCAAACGAAAATAAAAGCCTGGGTACTGAGGCTAAAGGGCTCCCATGTAAAAGTACATTTTGACTTACAGTATGTAGGAAAAATAATTACACATTCTGTAGCGTAAGCCAATTGTAACCCTCTGTTGTCTATAGTTCCGTTTGGAACCTCAATCTGCTACGAGATGAGTCTGGGGTAAAACAACCACTTACAAAGCGGTAGTTTGTCAATCTTACGTGCCGGCCTTAAGTTTAATCCACTGTTTGTGGACACGCTCGACCCAGCTAGGGATATCACAGGATGGAACCTCATCTCGGAGCTACAGCGTAGCAGCGTAGATATTGAGGTTCCAAACGGAGATATGTTGTCATGTTACTTTGGTCATCATAGTTGTTATCAATATTCCCGTTGTGTATATATAATTTAGATCATAGGAACAACTTTGATTTGAAGTGCGCATGGAGCAGAATATCACGACACCGAACTCGCACCATTTAACCACTGATGCTAACAGTTCCCGTTTGCATCAAGTTTTACATGACCTTGTGTGACCTGATTTATGCTTTATCTTCTGCTTTAAAATAACAACGGCAACAGTCAACAACAACACATTCTCAAACAAACGGACAAAGTTGGAGGAGCCTCCGTGGAACAGACGCTCTAGCTAATTAAAGCTCTCTCCACACCTCTCCCTCGTTCTCTCTCTCTCTCTCTGCATGCGTGTGAGTCTCTCCACCCCGCCAGTCCCCATGCACACTCCAAGCCCCATCACCGCAAACCACTGTTCCCAGTGTATTCCCTCGACACTCTGTTGCTTCCCCCTCTCTCTCTCTCTCTCCTTCTCTCTCTCTCTCTCTCTCTCTCTCTCTCTCTCTCTCTCTCTCTCTCTCTCTCTCTCTCTCTCTCTCTCTCTCAGAGGGCCCAGACTTTCCCAACAGGCAGTGAGGCTGCGTTGGCGAGCAGCTCTAGCCCACCTTCCTCACATCTGAGAACCTCTGTGAAATCCTAATCCCCAGAGCAGGGTGAAGCGCAGGCCCAGCTTGCCTGACCTCTCTGGTTGCCATGGATACAGCGCACTATAAATAAAACAGAGGGGGCTTTTTTTTTTCTCTTTTTTTTTTCAAGCAGTTTGGCAGGGCTGTGTGGCCTGCTCGCGGTGGGGCTTATTTTCCTCTCTCTCTCTCTCTCTCTCTCTCTCTCTCTCTGCTGACTTCCATCCTCTCTCACCATCTCTGTTTTTCACTCTTTCTATCTACTCTCTCCTTCCCCTTTCACTTTTATTCTGGATCATATTGTCCATCCTCTTTTTCTTACCCCCCCCCCCCCCCTCTCTATATCACTCAACCGTTACTTTTGTTAAACAACACTTTAAACAACTGTACATTCACCTGCATTGTCGCTATTACCTGCATTCAGACACGTTACCCGCTGTGGAACACACCACTCATCTATCCAAACATGGCATCTGTGTAATACAAAAAATGGATCCTGAACACTTTATTGTTTTGTGTTTTTTTTTCTTTTTTTCTTGGTAGCGCGGTAGCATTTAAAACTGTCAAGTGCATGGTAGCACAAAGAGCCGTCCATCCAAACAGAGGGGCCGAGCTGGGAGGACAGGAGAGAGAGAGAGAGAGAGAGAGAGACCTATTTTCTTGAGAGTGGCGGCAGAGAGACGTCGTGGGCAGGGACGAGGGGAGGCTATGTGTTTGTGCACTGAATCAGGACTGCGCTGCAGATTTTTGTCTGGCGAGGCAAATCTCGGGAGGCTAGAAAATAATTTGGTCACGGCTGTGGGAGGTTGTCGGCGCGGGGGGGGAGGCAGGGGGGGGTTGGGGGTGGGGGGGCTGTGCGGAGGAGGGAGGTTTGTGGGTTGACTGGTTGGTGGGAGGAGGAGGGGGGGGGGGGGTGTGTGGAGGACGGGCTGTGTGTGTGTGTGTGTGTGGGGGGGGGGGGTTGGGGGGTTGACCGTCTCGCTGTGGTGAGAACATGCTTGACACTTCATTCCTTTCCAGTTAATGCGGATCGGACCACGGGATATTAACCCTCTGCCTGCTGCTGCCGGTCGGATCTTTGCTTGGCCTCTGCACCATGCGTCGTGGGCTATTTGTCGCATTCAGCCTAAACTCCAGTCTGGCGAAAATTCTAAATCTAAATGCTTTTTCAAACATGTTCAAAAGTTTTTGCGCTTTTTCAAAATGTTTCAAGATTAAAAAAAAAATCACACCCGTGTGAACTGAGTGGTGTAAGGTTTTATATAGCATGATCAGCTGTGGTCTGACGTAATGTCTGACGTTAAAGATCTTTGGCTAGGTAGACTCGTCTTCTGATGTGATGATTTGTGACCATGAAGTTGATTCAGCTGGAGTTTTTGTCCGATGTGAGGTATTATATAAGGTAAGGTATTATATAGCCTGATCAGCTCTGATCTGACGTAATGAAATCACACCTGGATGTGATTTCACAACTGGCTTTTTTTGCGCAGAGAAAATGACCACGGTTGCTACGGTCATCCAGTTCACCCGGGTGTGATTTAATTACGTCAGAAATTATTTTGAACATAGCAACCATGCTCATTTTTTTCTGCACACAAAAGCCAGTTGTAGGAGTGGTTTACACCACTCAAAAAATAAATTATATATACTATACTTTAAAAAGTATAATATATTAGTGCTGCAAGTGGTTACTGGTTAACATAATCGTGCCCACATGTGCCATGGTGGTAGAGACAGCAGGCTTGGTGTCGTTTGTTTAGTTTGTTGTTTAGTTTAGTTATTTGGAATGTGTTGTGTTTTTGTGCCTTGTTGCAAACCATTTATTCCAATTTGAGACAACAAAAACAAAAGCCCTTCAATATTGCAGGGAAAACAAGTTTAACCACTTAACCCTGGCAAAAACCTGCAATTTTTGCCACATAACCACATGACATGTGAATCTGAAGGAAGCCATGAACAAAAATAAGTTTTACTCTTATGTACCTGTACACAAGATAATAAAGGTAACAATAAAGTACAACCTTGAACCTCGAATCTTAAATCTTTAAAACATCACCATAAGTTACAAATACACATTTCAATGTTTCATGCGTTTTTGGCGAAAGCGTTTGACGCATGCATGTGAGATATTTCTTCTTCACAGTGTGGGGCCCATCTGCCTCACGTGAACCACACACAAAGCAGCACGGCCCGGCACCAACAAACACATCGCCTAGGAGACGGATGTCTCATGCTGGTCACATGGTGCTCACATGAGTGGATGAATCGTGTGAACCCAATAGCATGGAATGCCTATAGCCTATACGGACTCTACTTTACTTCCACGTTGCCGCTTTGCCGAAAGTCAAATTGATTAGCGTTGTGTTGGCGGGCAGATTATGGCGAGGAGAAAGTCTGGAAGAAGTGGAACAGAGCCCCTGGGGGGGGGGAAAGGGAAGTATAATAGTCAAACTTCATGCCACACCAAAACGTGATATCTCAATATGGACGAATCCAATTCAGCACAGGCCACTGTTCTTTACCACACACACACACACACACACACACACACACACACACACACACACACACACACACACACACACACACACACACACACACAATGGCTGTGTGTGTGTGTGTGTGTGTGTGTGTGTGTGTGTGTGTGTGTGTGTGTGTGTGTGTGTGTGTGTGTGTGTGTGTGTGTGTGTGTGTGTGTGTGTGTGTGTGTGTGTGTGTGTGTGTGTGTGTGTGTGTGTGTGTGTGTTAAAAAGGAACCTGGTAAGCAGAGAGTTAATGGAGGCAGTAGCTCCCCTCCCAGTGTGTGTGTGTGTGTGTGTGCGTGGCTGCGCGCGTGCTCGCTCGCTCGCGTATACATGTACGTGTGTCTGCATAATTTAGCGTTCACGCGTGTATGTACGTGCCTGCATAACTTTGTGAGCGTGTGTGTGTGTGTAAATAGGTGTCTGGTGTCTGTCTCTCTTTTTTTGTGAGCGCACATGCGTGTCTGCATGTTTTGGCGCGTACGTATGTGTGTGTGTGTGTGTGTGTGTGTCTGCTTGCGTGCTTTAGTCAGGCACATACCAGCGTGACTGCGTGTGAGCACGTGCGTGTGTGTGTGTGTGTGTGTGTGGACCCATGGATGGTAGGGAGTTAATGCAGGCAGGGCTGTGGCAGCGGTCCTCCTGCCCCTCAGCCAGATTAATCATGCAGGAGAGACACAGCAGGCCCCCGTTCACTCTGCCTGGGGGTGAAGCTGTGCCCGCATGCTCTCTCTCTATCACATGGCCCCGACTCCCCCTGCTTCTCTCTCTCTCTCTCTCTCTCTCTCTCTCTCTCTCTCCGCTCTGTCTACTTCCTCTCTCTACCCTTTCGTCTCTCCTCTCTTGGCTCTCTCTCTCTCCACTCTACCCCTCCAGGCTTGGGGTTGGGGGGGGGGGGGGGGGGGGTATAGGGGTTGGGAGAACTGCTATGCTTGCTGGGTTAGGGGCTATAGTCTGGGGGGGAGGGGGGGTTAGAAGGGAGGGGGAGCGAGGAGAGGTGGCGGTGGGATAACAGGAGATAGGCTATAGGTGTGGGGCATAGCTGCTGGTGGGGGGGGGGGGGGGGGGGGGGGGTGAGAGGTGGTGATAAGGGATGTGAGGGAGGTATAGGTGTGAGAGCGGAGGGAGGTGATGCATGGTGGGAGAGAACAGGGGAGGTATATGCTATGGTTCCTTTGACGACGGTAGCTATGACGTAGCCACAACGGAACCGCCGGCTTCGTGGGATGAATTCCCACGAAGCCGGCTGTGTCGCCCAGCAATATTTGTATATAATTATATAAAGGTTGTAGCCCATGTGACAGACCTCATTGATGATTGATGTCATCAAGATGACGTCAGTCTTGTGCAGATATCTTGCAGAACCTTGTCTATTCTTCACATTTTGTATGGGTGTCATTATCTAGCTCAGGGGTTCCCAAAGTTGGGGTCCGGACCCCACATGAGTCACGGCACACTGACGGTGGGGTCGCCAATTAATCAGCTGCATAGCTGTCTGTCTGTCTGTCTACCCACCCACTGGCAATCCGAAGCCTGCTATTCAGATGCATCGCCATTCCGACGCGCAGCATTACTAACCCTATAGCCACGTAGTCGGAATGGCGGTGCATCGGAATACCACTCTCTACACGCTCCGGCTGACTCGTCCGGGTTTTTGCACTTGGTTGGGTCCACCTGCCAGACCCTGCAATTGTTATTAGGAGCCGGTATATAGAGGTGGTGATTTGGGGGGGTGGAGGGATGTGGGTGCTCTGGAGCTCCACATAAAATGTTACCAGTAGCTTGCGCTTTCCTTTCCCTGCTCTTTCAATGTGTTTCCACCCTCAATATCCCTTTCTTTGGGCGAGCGTCGGAGGCACCAAAAAGGAGAGAAACAGCACATCCGTCTGTGAAGCAGCAACAACAACAGCCCCCTTTTTTATCTTTTTGGAGCTAGGGGCCCTGACGCCAGCAACAGCGGCCAACAAGCTGTGTGTGTGTGTGCGTGTGTGTGTGTGTGTGTGCGTGTGCGTGTGCGAGTGTTGATCGTGGGAGGTGGTACGAGGGCATAACGAGGGACACTCGCTCTCGGATGGAAACCATACGGCGGCGTCTCAATGCACTGCAGAAAAAGTTGTAGCCATTGTAAGAGAGACTAATGGGGGAGAGAGACTGTTGGTGTCTAGGTATCATCTTGTGTGTGTGTGTGTGTGTGTGTGTGTGTGTGTGTGTGTGTGTGTGTGTGTGTGTGTGTGTGTGTGTGTGTGTGTGTGTGTGTGTGTGTGTGTGTGTGTGTGTGTGTGTGTGTGTGTGTGCGCGTGCTCCATACAGTATGATTTTTGTTTTGTTATATCACCTTGGTGAATAAAGTGAGTCTAACAATCTGCTGCCCAGAAGCCTCACAGACCTGTTGATCACTTGCAGTGATCTGAGTTTAGCTTCTAATTGCTGCTTGGCTCCAGGACACTCTGAGGAACAGTACATTATTAGTACGCCTAAACAACTGCTGGAGGTATCAAGCCTCTGAATCATGATCCTGCTGTTTTAATCTGTTATTTAGTCTGTCAGTTCATTTCACCACAACCGGACGCTGCGTTGAGTAGTTGTGGCGATTTGTACAAAACGGGTACAAAGCGGGCTACTCCTGAAAAGTTTAGAAGCCAATCGTAGCCAATGAGGGTGGATTATGAGAAATCAAACAAACCCGTCTTGATCACATGACTATGGAGAGCATGTGTACCGATTTGCGTGAAATTTGGCTAAAATCTGAAGGAGTAATATTAGAAAATGTGTTTTACATATGTCGGCCTCCTGGTGGCGCTATAAAGAGCAGATGTGAAAAATTCCAGGCAAAGGTTTTTCCTTGGCCTCTAGGGAGTTGGCATACAAAGTTATCCACAGATCCGTGCAGTTAGAGGTAAAAACACTTTTCGGCCAGTTAGAGCGCCACCATGAGGCTGAGTTGAAAATGTTCATGTGGCATTTCTTCCTCTGCCTAGTGGGAATGTGCGTGCACAATTTCACGGAAATCACACGATGTGTTCATGATTTGCAGCATTTTGTTTGAAACTGAGCACTCCTGCGAACTTTGGAAGCCAATCTTAGCCAATCAGTATGGCGTCTGAGAAATCTGAAAGACCCGTTTCGTTGAATGGCTCTAGAGAGACTGTGTACCAATTTGCGTGATGTTTGGACAAAATCTGTAGGTGTACTGTCCAAAAACTTGTTTTGCACAAAGCGGCCTCCTGGTGGCGCTATAACAGGCCGTTCTGGAAATTTTGGGGCAGAGGTTCATCGTTGGCATCCAGGGAGTGTGTGTGCAAAATTTGGCATCGACCGGGTTAACGGTGCCAGAGATTAGCTGTTCACAGACGGAAGGACACACACACGGACACACACACGGACGGACGGACGGACGGACGGACGGACGGACGGACGGAGTGCAAAACATACTCTCTCCCCATGCCTTCGGCCTGGTGGAGACAATAATCATAACTATAACTGCACTCTGTCGAGTGCCTACATGCTTGTTGCACACAAGTAGGCCATACATGGTGGCAGTGGTGGCCGAACGGATTGCGGAGCGGTCTTGATACCGGAAGGTCGCCAGTTCGAATCAGCGGTCCGACACGTTAAAATTACCACCGCTGAAGTGCCCTTGAGCAAGGCATTGAACCACTACCATGAAATGTTCTATGAGCAGGGCCTGGCTGGAAACAAGTTCTTGAGCTTAGCCCAGATACCCTGGGTAAATATAGTAACTTTGCTTTGCTTTGCTTTGCCTACTAGTGCGCAAGCAGAGCGCGCAAGTACTGTCGACCGCTACAAACTGTCAATGATGACGTAATAAAGATGTGGATTAAAGGACCCAATGCCAGGGTGTAATTGGTTTTCGATGGTGACGTAAGGACGATATGTTTTAGTGTCGGGAGGATTAAAGGTAATGCCCCCATGTATACATGTATGTAATCTGACACCACTGCCATATGAAGCACAAGTAGTCATTACTCATACGCATGAGTGACGGCTTTTGATGGTGACGTATATGTCGATCAGTGTCGGGTGGATTAAAGGAAATGCCTATGTATATGTAATTTGTAAGTTGATTAGCGGTATACTGTGGTTACTTTGCACCCCGTTTGATGCGTATGTATCGTGCCAGCATATGACGTCAGGGTATAACTGGTATAACTAGCTCTCAATGATGACGTAAAAAAGATGTGGATTAAAGGACCCAATGCCAGGGTGTAATTGGTTTTCGATGGTGACGTAATGATGATATGTTTTAGTGTCGGGAGGATTAAAGGTAATGCCCCTATGTATACATGTATGTAATACATAGTCAAGTAGTCATTACGTCATACGCTGGCACGGCGCATACGCATCAAACATCGTCCTGGACGAAAACTATTACTTGCGCGCTCTGCTTGCACAAGTAATAATGGTAACACTTTTTTTATATTTGTTACTAAACACAAGGGTATATTTGCATGTGACGCTGTGTATGCATTGAAGAGGAAGGACGGGTTGTTGGCCGGCTCCATATATGCAGATCTAGGTGATGATCCAGTCTTCTCCATGTATGGCTATCCAGGGTTTGATGAGGTCAGTGTTGTGATCTTCATTTATGGAGACGGACATATATGGAGCGGGGCACGAGGCGTGATGGACTGACAACCATATATAATGGTGTGACGTGTCACGAGGCGTGACGGACTGACAACCATATATAATGGTGTGACGTGTCACGAGGCGTGACGGACTGACAACCATATATAATGGTGTGACGTGTCACGAGGCGTGACGGACTGGCGGCCATATATAGTGGAGTGACGGATTGACGGAGTGACGGACTGACAGGTTTTTCAGGTTTTCATAGTAATCTGTGACCTACGGTCGCAATTAAATGTTTTGTTGAGGTTTCTGCCTGACAGTATGCAATGTTGCCCTCTGGAGTGAGTGTGGAAATAATAGTGGCCGTTTCCATTATCAAAGTTGCCCACCCCACGGTTACAGTATGCTAATTAGGCTACTTAAAGATTCCCTTATATGTTTATAGAACCAGGTCTACTGGTGTTGGTGCAGTTTGAATGAACTGTGTATTTTGTCTTCACAGTATGTGTTATTAATATTAACCCATTCAGGACGGGAACCCCTTCCTGAATTCAGGACGGGAACCCCTTCCTGAATGCACTCGGTGCCGCTCATAGCGCGGCACCGAGTGCCACGCTACGAGCTTGTACGAGCTTGTAGGCTATTTTTTAAAAATCGTAAAAATGTGGCACAAATCTTTGAATGTATATTCTTTCAGAGCGAACGTTTTTATCTCAAATCTTTGCTTCTGGGGCGTCCCTGGAACAACATATTTTCAGATGGGGGTTTCATTTTTGGGGTCCTTCACATGAAATAGTTTGAGAACCACTGATACAGAAACATAGGTTTTTCAGAAAACTGTCAGGATTTGGAAGACATTTTGTAGAATCTGGTCTCAGTCCTAAATGAGTTTATTTGATATTTTTGATCTAATACTCTTTAATAGTGTATCTCATCCCCTTGGGTCCTATTTGGTCTTGTTGCTCCTTGGAGCTGTGACATATTTTAAAATATTATAGCAAACATGCAGCCAAAAGAGGTTAAACAAGCCAATTGTGTTGTTATTTTAAAACGTGAATTGATGAAGGATGGACGACTGGGAGTTTTCCTTCATTTAACTCAGATTCATGGATTCTTAGCAGGAGTGGATGTTGCTTTGATATGAAGTAAATAAAGGTGAAGCGGCAAGTGTAGCATACAGTATTATTCAGACGTAGCGTGCACATACTGTGCATGCACGCACACATGCACGCGTGCGCACACTCACTCACTCACTCACTCACACACTCACTCACTCACTCACTCACTCACTCACTCACTCACTCACACTTACAAATCTTTCCACATTAAAATACTTTGGAAACATACTTTGCTTAAAAAAACATCATCTGTTTATAACTTTATTGTTCCTCTTTGATTGCACAGTGCAAGCGTGACATGTCTGAATATCTCTAGAAATGTTTCCATCCAATTCTCAGCAGAATTAATTTTAAGCAACCCTTTCAAATGTCTTCATTTGAAAATGTATTTTTTTTTTACTAATAATAATAAAAAAGAAACTTTACACCTCTAGTGAACATAAAACCTTTTTTCTTTTTGTGGGCATACTCAATAGCAAATTTCATTGAAATTTACTATTGCCATTCAGCCTTTCAAATGAAACACACCATAATTTACATGGGGGATAAAACTACTTGACTGGAAACAGGCTTTTAAAAAAAAAGGGAGAAGAAAGAAAATGCCAGCATCTTGGTAGTGTTAAATATCCCCATTACTCCCTTAAGAAATGCTAATATAAACGAGAACAAAAACGAATAGGCACCCAAACCAGACATATCAGCAAGCTACACTGAGGAAACGTACGAAGGTTTCAATCACAGAAAATAACCGATTTACAATCTCACAACACGTAGTGATGTGATGTGTTGTGAGCTTATAGGTCAACTTCTCATGGACAAGAAATAACTGGCAGTAACTGTCTGTCTCCACCAGGGTCTGGCATTATGGCATTTTGGCACTGTCGCTGTTCCACACCAGGTAGCTCTTGACTCGTCTTGAGGATTTGACCAGGTGGCAGAGAGAGGGAGAGGGAGAGTGAGAGAGTGAGAGAGTGAGAGAGCGAGGGAGTGAGAGAGTGAGAGAGTGAGACGAGAGAGAGGGAGAGAGAGAAGTTCAGGCGATTCCCTGGAGAGTAGACAGCACGATGAGGACCTAATGCAGTCCTGTTCTGTTATGACAGTATCAATATGTTGAGCCATGGACAGACAGGCCCGTTCTTTGGCTCAACATATTGATACTGTCATTATGGCAATCCCTGTTTCTAAAGGCTATAGTATAGACTTTGAGAAGAAAAAACACAATTTGATACATACAGTATCTGAGACTGATTGATTTGTGACATCAATCAGATTCATATCAGTGACTCATTAGATGATTCAATGTATTTACTTCTATTATGGCTGCCTCTGTACAAAACAATGACTTTGTCCCAAGATTCATAAGAAAACAAAATAGAACACTAAGCCAAACGTGGGTCTACATGAGGTAATGCAGAACACTTCGATTATGGCACGTGATAAAAAAAACATAAGCGAGTGCATTGCTCAGGCTTTGCAAATATACCTGAAAACATTTAAAACATTTCAATTAAAATTAAGTGGTATTTGTGACCTGCTCTACCAAACTCAGTCAGAGAATGCAAAAGCTAATTTGGAGAAGCAAGACCATAGACAGGAAAGGTAGACGCCTCCTCCGGCTCTGACTGGGGCGTCTGTATCTCGGGTGCCATCTTACAGGGAAGGCAGTTTCCACGTGCGTCACAGAGCGGACGTTCGGTAGGCCAATCAGAGGCGGGACTACATCTTTCCCAGAGGCACTTGCTTTGGCAATGTAAATGTTTGTTTCCTCATGCCAATAAAGCTCCTTTGAATTGAATTTAAGTCCCGGAAAAAGCAAGGTGTGATTGACTAGTACTCACTTGAGTGGAAGTGTCCGCACTTCGCCTTCCCTGTTGTGAAACCCTGCGATACAGGTCGCTCCAATGAACTGCAGGGGACATGAAGGCGTACAGCAAATTCCAT
>NC_136789.1:1402500-1502500 GCF_951216825.1 Electrona antarctica | reverse complement strand
AGCTCATAGCGCGCCACCGAGTGGCGCGCTATGAACTTGTAGGTCTGCTATTTTTGAAAAATCGTTAAAATGTGCCTCAAATCTTTCCGAAAATTGTCATGATTTAGAAAACTTTTTTTTTTAAATTTCGACGTCAGGCCTGAATGGGTTAATAAGTGTTAGGGAAGTAAGGGAAGCGTGTGGAAGATCCATAAGCAGCCACAACACCTTGGCATGGTATGGGGCGTTATCGCTCTCACAAGACAGAACTTATCATTGAATATTAATTATTGGGATGATATTCTGGAGCCAGTGGTGATCCCATGGGACCTAACACCATCCTCCAGGATGACAACGCTCTGCCCAACAGAGCCAGGATCATCACAGAGTACCTCCAGAATTTGGGAGTGGAGAGGATGGAATGGCCTTCCGTGAGTCCAGACGTCAACCCAATTGAACTCTTTTTGGATCAGCTTGGGCGTGCTGTACGTGCTAGAGTGACCAACGGAACCACATCGGCTGACTTGCAACAAATCCTGGTTGAGAAATGGGATGCCATCCCACAGCAAAATGTGGCTAGGTTGGTGACCATCATGAGGAGGAGTCGCCCAGCTCTTGTGGCTGTGTATGGATCTTCCACACGCTACTGACTGAGTTCCCTAACAATAGTGTATTATTACTGTGTGAGAGTGCAAGCATCCAATCCACTAAGCAACTGAAAGCAAGTAAAGGGTGAATACCAACCCATTTGCCATTTTGGCAAATATTTTAGGGGTGCTACCTTAGAGTATATATGAATAGAGACGGCACCCGGAGGAAACCCTGAGGCGCAATGGACATAGTGGCCGAATTTGGTATTGCAGCGCTGGGCCAAGAACATGAACGCGCTGGTCCGTTGACTATCATTGCGCACGTTCATGATGACACGTGAACGCGGTTTCAGTGCAATGGCAGCGTGTTCATGTCTTTGGCCCAATCAATCCCAGAATGCACTCTGTTCCTAACCGGAAGGAGGAGTGAAATCGCCTCATTCGCTTCTGAGCAACTTAATGCAAGTGGATGGAAGGAGAACTCGGGTGCCGTCTCTATTCATATATACTCTAAGGGTGCTACCCACACGTTTAGCTGTGTTGCTCATTCTACCAATGCCTGGTCATTAACAGCTGTACCTCGTTGTAAAGGTGACTACAAATGATATAAAATGCAATACCAATTTGTATTATAAAGGGGAGAAATAAACTACAAAAAGTTAATTTATATATACATACACTATATATAGTTATTATACCCTATATATAGATATTCATATTAGAATAATGTAATTATTTTTATGAATACATTCATTACATGTGTACTAATTAATACAGTCAGCCACCATCCAGCAGTGGTGGAAAGTAAATAAGTACATTTACTTACTTAAGTAATTTTTTTTTGGTATTTCCAATTTTTCTTTATACTTTATTCTCCTATTCCACTACATCTCAGAGACAAATATTGTACTTTTACTCCACTACAATCATTTGAAAGCGTCAGTTACTTTGTAGATTCAGATTATTATTTCAAAACATACGTTAACCACTTAAGCCTATAAATACATTTTGGCCATTTGAAAATAGCAGATCTACAGTACAAGCTCACAACAAATCTTTATACATTTTACAAATTTTGAAACTTGGGGACAGTCTTCATAAGGAGTACTTTCACTTTTGGTACTTAAGTAGGCCTGTATTTTGATGCCAAATGTTTTTTTGTACTTTTACTCAAGTACATTTTGATACCGGACTTGGAACACAGTATTTCTACATTGCAGTATTGATACTTTTACTTAAGTATAGCAATGTAGTGCTTCTTCCACCACAGAGAGAGAGAGAGAGAGATGGGTGGGGGTGTAGTGGGGAGGGGGGCAGAGCGTGTCACCGTCCAGGGCTACAGCACCACACCAACATTTTTAAAGCCTGCTGCTTCAAAGAGCTCGGCTCCTCTTCTCTTCTCTGGTAGAAAGAGAGGTGGGAGGAGATGGGGGGGGGGGGGGGGGGTCTGGGTGAGGGAGGAGGGGGGGCAGAAGTGGGGCAGAGGGCAGAATTCCGGAGCAGCACGTCTGTGCGTTGGAAGGACAGGAGGGAGGGGAGAGGCTGTGTGTGTGTGTGTGTGCGTGCGTGCGTGCGTGCACGTGCTTGTATTCCTATACTTGAGGGCCAAACGTCCACAAGAGAGAAATAGACATTGCGGGGATCCAACCTGAAAAGATTCAGGTTGGGTTTAGGTTTGGGATTAGACAGTTAGAGGTTGGATTTATTGTTTAGGGTTAGAGTTATGCGTGATTTATTTTCTGATTTGCACACCAAAACATATAGCTGATCTACAAGCTCATAATAATGTGACGCGTTGTGTGCGTGTAGATATTTTCAGCTCCAGGGTTGGTGATAAAATGCTAAAAACGGCATTCGTAAAACCTCACAAGTATAGTAATGCAGAATAGCGTGCGTGCGTGCATGCGCGCGTACGTGAAGGGAGGGGGGGGGGGGGGGGGGTTTGGCGGGGTCTGGGGCCCCTGTCACTTATCAGCTTGGGCCGAGCGTCGCCCAGGGCCAGAGCAGGGAAGCAGTGGTGGAATGTGTGTCCTTCCCTCTGAAGGTGAAGAGAGGAGAGGAAAGCCGAGAGAAAGAGAGGCTGATGCACACACACGCACGCACACGCACGCACACATACCCTGTACAGACGCACACATACCCCGTACACACACACACACACACACACACACACACACACACACACACACACACACACACACACACACACACACACACACACACACCCCGTACAGACGCACACATACCTCGTACAGACACATACAGTCACACACGCATACCCCTGCAGAGACACACACACACAGTCACACACACGCATATGCCTGTACAGAAACACACACAGTCACACACACGCATATGCCTGTACAGAAACACACACATTCACACACACATAGCCCTGTACAGACACACGCACGCACACACACACATGTCCTTGCAAGCACATGCAGAGACACACATGACATGTACACAGAAGTATGCACACACACACACACACACAAACATAGACTGACCCTGTATTGACAGGCCAATAGCATGAACTGACCCTGATCAAAAAGATGTGCACATTGACTTATGGCTGCTCTGCCATGAACACATAATATGTGCATCCCATGTACAGCACACACGCTGAGCACGATCTGTCGACTGATGCTCATCCACACAAAACAATGAATCACAATTGATAACGTTATCAGATAATTAATACTAATCTAATGCATGGTTCTTTAAAAGGGGCCGCCAAATTTTGGTGTGATGGGAACATTTTGTTTTGTTTAAAAAAAGAAACCTGAAAATACACATTAACATGAATCCAACATATGTTTAGCAAAGATAATGACTAAGTAAACAAACAAACAAACAAACAAACCATAAACATTTAATTTGCACAGCACTGATGATAGTGCTGTCAAACAAATCTATGGAGCCTTCAAAGCTTTGGCCTGAAAAACGTTGAAGAACTCCGATAAGGCTAACCCAATGTAAGGCTGTAAAAACACCACAATACTGTTTATGTGCTAACTTCTCACAAACACATTGGCCGTACAATGTGGGAATAACCATGAGAATTACTGCGCAAGTTTTTCCCCTCATTTTGTTTGGAATGGGCCTTGTTTAGAACTCTTAGTTGAGACAACTCCATGGTCACTGTGTCTCTTGATCTTTTTAAATGCTACATTTCACAACCCCAGTGACAATGACAACACATCACTATGCCCAAGTATATATGATATAATAATAAAATCTACAAACTGCGGCATGTTGGAGGGCCCCTGTCTGCACAGGCCCCTTGAAAACCTCCTAAATTATGAGCCTTGTTCAACTAAATATCTCCTCCAGGACAAACTTCTGCTTTCTTGTACTGTGGCCATTTTTCCAGTAGGGGGATGTGACTGGTCTTCCTACAGTATAAGTGCATAACCACTAGATGGTGCTGATATAACCTTCCACTGTCTGTAACTGGGTCACTGTGTGGTTAATGGGTTTGTGTGTTGTTGAGCTGAGTGATCTGTTCAGCCAAGGGGACTTCATGGGGAAACACCGTCATAGTTGTTCTTAAAGTTATTCAAGTATTGCAAGATTCACAAATACAATACTTAAGATTCAACAACAGAAAATAATTCAGACAGGTAGAAGCTTAAAATATAACTTCTTACACAGCCATTTCAGGCCATTAGCATGCATTCCCATCTATGACAAGTTACCATGAGTAACTAGTAGTAGTAATGGTAGAATAAGCTTCTTAGATCACCAACACTACAAACAGGCAGACGATAGGAATGCAAGGTTGACTACAGTACACAATAAGAAATAACGAGCAACAAAGCAAAGCCAGAGATGCGAGGACGACAATTTCAAGCACGGGGAACATGCACAAATAACGATACAGCAGGTAAATGCTTGTAGCTTGCAGTCAAACGAGTATAATTGTAACTTTGCTGAGAACATGATAATCCTCATTCTGACTTAAGCCTTATAGTTGTAGATCTGCTATTTTTGGCGTTGGACACCGTTGTAGGATGGACCATCGTAGGAAGGAGTATAAATGTGGCATTTCTTGGCTTTGTTAACTGGTCATTAGGGTCAGTCCATTGCTAACATTTGATCTACTTTTAAAATGTAATGCTTTGTAGAAGACATAGCTAATTGGTTAGCGCTGCAACCAGTACGTGTCACTGTAGCGCTACTTAAGCGCTATGCTGCCACACTGCCTGGTAATCACAGTGCTGGTATATCCTTTTATTGGTACAAGCATGATGTATTCATGCAAATTAATTGTTTAAATTAAGATAAATTGATTTAATCCATTATAACTGTGTGTGTCATTTTTGCGTAGTCTATTCTAAAATAGCAGATAATACAAGCTCACTGTGAGCTTGTACATCTGCTATGAAAGTGTGACAACTGCTGGTTTAGAAGGCATTTGTAGAATTGGTCTTAATGGGTTTACAGTGTGTAGTGCTGGGGCTCAACCAGTTAGATGTAGTGCTGGGGCTCAACCAGTTAGATGTAGTGCTGGGGCTCAACCAGTTAGATGTAGTGCTGGGGCTCAACCAGTTAGATGTAGTGCTGGGGCTCAACCAGTTAGATGTAGTGCTGGGGCTCAACCAGTTAGATGTAGTGCTGGGGCTCAACCAGTTAGATGTAGTGCTGGGGCTCAACCAGTTAGATGTAGTGCTGGGGCTCAACCAGTTAGATGTAGTGCTGGGGCTCAACCAGTTAGATGTAGTGCTGGGGCTCAACCAGTTAGATGCAGCTGACCATGGGTTTACAGTGTGTAGTGCTGGGGCTCAACCAGTTAGATGCAGCTGACCATGGGTTTACAGTGTGTAGTGCTGGGGCTCAACCAGTTAGATGCAGCTGACCATGGGTTTACAGTGTGTAGTGCTGGGGCTCAACCAGTTAGATGCAGCTGACCATGGGTTTACAGTGTGTAGTGCTGGGGCTCAACCAGTTAGATGCAGCTGACCATGGGTTTACAGTGTGTAGTGCTGGGGCTCAACCAGTTAGATGCAGCTGACCATGGGTTTACAATGTGTAGTGCTGGGGCTCAACCAGTTAAGATGCAGCTGACCATGTGTAGTGCTGGGGCTCAACCAGTTAGATGCAGCTGACCATGTGTAGTGCTGGGGCTCAACCAGTTAGATGCAGCTGACCATGTGTAGTGCTGGGGCTCAACCAGTTAGATGCAGCTGACCATGTGTAGTGCTGGGGCTCAACCAGTTAGATGCAGCTGACCATGTGTAGTGCTGGGGCTCAACCAGTTAGATGCAGCTGACCATGTGTAGTGCTGGGGCTCAACCAGTTAGATGCAGCTGACCATGGGTTTACAGTGTGTAGTGCTGGGGCTCAACCAGTACAATGTGTAGTGCTGGGGCTCAACCAGTTAGATGCAGCTGACCATGTGTAGTGCTGGGGCTCAACCAGTTAGATGCAGCTGACCATGTGTAGTGCTGGGGCTCAACCAGTTAGATGCAGCTGACCATGGGTTTACAGTGTGTAGTGCTGGGGCTCAACCAGTTAGATGGTTAGTTTACAATGTGTAGTGCTGGGGCTCAACCAGTTAGATGGTTAGTTTACAATGTGTAGTGCTGGGGCTCAACCAGTTAGATGGTTAGTTTACAATGTGTAGTGCTGGGGCTCAACCAGTTAGATGGTTAGTTTACAATGTGTAGTGCTGGGGCTCAACCAGTTAGATGGTTAGTTTACAATGTGTAGTGCTGGGGCTCAACCAGTTAGATGCAGCTGACCATGACGTGAAACATTCCGGGTTGTATAGAAATAGATTCTATCAATTGTACATACATTTTGTTTTGATTGTATTGTTCCACTTTTTGCTTTGGCAATGTAAACGTATATTTTCTCATGCCAATAAAGCCCATTGAATTTAATTGAAATTAGCCTCAATTGTATGGGGTATGGCTCAGAACCTGTGTTGTATGACAACCTTCCACATTTTTTATCAGCTTGCAGAGCTGACCAATGACCAGACTTTCTAGTCTAGTCACGTGGTCTAGTGGTGAGATTTTCATGATTGACTGGTCTCTAAACCAATGGGAGACTAGCCCTATAGACAAATTCAGAAACGGGTCTCATGGTCGCAGCTTACGTATTTCCTGTAGGCGGACTCGACATAGCTGCGGGTTTAAACCCTCACCAGGCGCACCTCTTCTACTACAGTGAACGGTAGAGTGACTGATGTTAGTCTGCCTCAAACGTTACTCTTTTACCTGCTTTTTACTAACACTAACATTACAAAGATGCCCAGAACATCGAGATGAACCTGTTTAGTTTATGGCTGTTCCAACAGTAGTGGCAACATTCCAAAAAAACCCAATCACAAGGCTGCTGTACTTTATACCTCATACTTTAAATGCTTAGTATGAGGTATAAAGTACAGCAGCCATGTGTTCATAAAACAGAAAGATTGGGTATTGGGTAAGACTGATGTTATGTATCTTTCAGGAACTTTCACTGCTTCGTCTCAACCATTACTCAATGGCTCTGGTCGGTGGATATTTTGACATTCCGTTAATTTTTTTTTTGGGCATTACACGTGAGTGCAGTTAGAACTTTTCCATTGCGGTGGTGTTCTTCTGCTGCCTTTATGCTCACGCATGCTTGTGTTTCTTATCAGTGTGACGTCGTCTGTTAAGGCGTCTATTGGGCATAGCAGTGGGCGTGGTTATCTGGCACCACTGAAAAATCTGCCATTCATTTTTCCCATAGAAATGTATATACATTATTTTAAGCCAATCAAGCCATCAAGGATCCTGGTGATTCATGACCATAAAACCTTTGATTCTGTGAAATATATATTTAATATAAATATTTATATAAATATTATTATATATATTGAATTATATGATATACTACATTTAATAAATATGCTTTGTTTAGTGTTTTTTTTTCTTTCTTCTTTTTCTCCACAATACCAAAGGTTTTATGGTCATGATTCACTCTGGCCGATTATTATAGTATTGCATGTAAAACTGTAAAACCCCATGATTTACCATATTAGCAATACCATCTCATTAGTATTTCTCCTATGTTAGACGGAAGGGAGAGAGTGCACTTGTATATGCACAGACTAATGGGTCCCTATGCTACTTCTGTGCCAAGGTATGGTAATGTGATACGGGTATGATTGAAAGTGGAACTTACAATGAATTATTAGAGAAGTTATGTGTTACATAGACCTCCAAAATGATCCGTTTTACAAGGATGGCCCACCTGTGTTCGACTAACTAAAACGCCCAGGTGCGGTCCATTGTAAAATTAGTATTTTTAATTTTTGCTGCCGACACATACCAGTGTTCCAGCGGAGACAATAGTGAGGCTAGCAAACAGGCAGGTGTGGAGCAGCAATATGGGACCGTGACACAATCCACATAGTCACAGAAGCTTGTTCCCCTCAAGGCTGGCCTCTTTTACTCTGCCAATCCATAAAGATTCCAGCAGGCTGAGGCACTATTTGGCAAGACGACTGTCCTTGGGAAAATAAATCCATCTCTCTTTTCCTCTCACTCTCTCTCTCTCTTTCCCTGACTGCTGCAGTGAGAAAGCTCTCTTCTGGGGACTCGGTTCGGACTAGGCCCACTCAACTCAGACATTATTAGACTCCCGAGTAGAAGTGGTGAAGAGAAAGGAGTTGTCGTGTTGGCGCACTGGGCTGAGGGTTGTCATGCTGGCTAACTCAGTATTGTGGCACTCAAATCCAGCTCACAAACTTGTCACACGTCAAACCCCCATTCTCCTGTCTTTTGCCACCTTATCCTAGCTAATACAACAGTAATATAAATAAAATAATATTTTAGAAAAGTGATGAAATATTCTCTGGTGGTTCCAAAAAGACAGTTTAGGATGAGTATATCTATATCAAATTATTGTTGTAACTCAGTGGAAGCATTACATCTAAGTCGAAGAAGAAGAAAAAGATCTAGGGCCCTTAATAAAGGGGCATGGAACCCTAGGCTGATTTAGATGTTTTAAACGGTTAAAAACGACAGCAGATTAAAACATGTCAGGCTAGTAAATAACGCAGTAACCCAGATTATAATGGGTGTATTAGATTTGGATACACACACCTAAAAACACTTTTTATTCATCTTATTAGCTGGTGTGCTATAAGGTCCGTCTTATGCAGCCTGACCTGACCCTGCTGTAGTTATTAACCAGAAACTGAAAACAAAATCAGCAGGCTGATACGGTTGTGTGTCTTGGAATTGTACAATTCAAGAAAGTCACAGTTATGAACAATAACACCACAATCTAGAGTTAGTCAATGTTTAAAAATAGCATAATTATATTCACAACGTTCATCATAATATTTTCTAAGGTAGATTTTTGAAAGAACGTAAAGCGGAACATGGCTGTAAGCGGTGTGGAAATCCACACCAACAATCCTCTGAACTTGGCACAGAGCACTAACCATCCAAGTTTAATAAATCCATTCATTCCTTGTCATTGGAATGAATGGCCACCATTTTTATGTACCTCGTCCAGAGTGTAATAATAGCTACATCCATGTTAACCCATACGGGTTGAGCCAAACTTCTTTGGGCATTACAGCATTCATTGGAAACGTCATCATAGGCGTATACTTTCCTTCGAAAATCTATACCAGAGAGTTCCAGGAACCGTATAGTGTTGCTGCTGTGGTGGTATTACTCACCTTTGCCAATCTGCTGCCTTTGCGCTAGCAGGTCCTGTGTCTCCTTTTGGTGTATGCCAGCTGTGATGGTGCGCGATGTTAGACCAGAGTCTGCTTTGGCAACACTGATGGAGACGGGGGATGGCTCTCTGGCTGATGCCGGCCTCAGACTGGTTGGGCCGGATCTCACGTTGATGGGGCCTGGCCTCACGCTCGCCGCGGCCGGTCTCACGTTGATAGCAGCGGCTCTCAGGGGAGCCCTGTGACAGACAGCCGCCTGGGGAACTGGATTCTCCTCGGCAGCACCCGTCAACTTCATCTCAGGCTGTGAAGGAAACGGGTGACGGAGGAAGAGGACAGAACAGATCAATATTCGTGTTGACAGCTAATTCACATGCGTCAGAAGTTCCGCCATGTTCGATCGAATCCTCAAGACGTGCGATTTAGTACATTGCTCTCTCCAGTAGACTGCATCAGTGGTTCTGAAGCAGTGGGATGTGATCTTGAAAGTGGGTCACAAACAGTATACATTCTTCCCGGGTCAAAGACCAGGGAAGAGCTTAGAACAGTGGTTCCCAATCCCAAACGTTTTAGCCCGTGATCCAAAACAGAAATGACTACTTTGCCTGGTACCCAACCTAGTGAAAATAGCCCATCTACAAGCATACAACGCTTTTGTATTATTATTTTATTTGTTGTTAAATCATTTATATAGATATAAAAAAAAGAAATGATGTAGGAAATTTTTACTCGAGTCGTGACCCATACACATTGGTCCGTGACCCACAAATGGGGTCTAATCTCCTTTTCTAATCTCATGCCTTGCTAATCAACAATCTCTCAGTCTATGTCTACCTCCTTTCCAATCAGCATGGGGGAAAAACACGGTGGCAACAGGCACAGCCATGACATCTGCAGCAGCACCAAATCAGCCCCTTCCTACACAGTCAAATCTGGAGCTTTAGTTAACTGTAACAATGGACCCTCATTGAGGCGCACGAGGGATTCTCACAGGTCCATTTTTACACCTTCAGAGCTAGATTAACGCTCTGGATTTCACTGTGTATTTCCATCGCTGTGAAATAATGAATCTCTGAAAGGGAAGGCTTAGGGAGGAATTCTTGGCTGCTTCCGTTCAGCCAAATGTCATAAGGTGGGGACGCTGGTTGCGTGCGTCCCACGTGTATGGGCTGGCGCTAGCGACATGCAGGGGCCCGCACAAAGGGCGAGTCTTGCATAGACGCATGTGGAGGGAAAGGGCAGTATCTTTCTGGGCGGAGGGAGCAAAGATAGAAACTCGCTCGCCTAATTCTCCAGAGACTATACCACAATCCTATCCATCTGCGCCTGACGCTGACGCATTCTCCGTCTCCGGCGTTTTAATTCCCTGATCAAGTTCATCAACCATCTGTTCTAGGGCAGTCCAGAAATCCCCCCGCCTAGCCTCAGTGATTCAGCTGTTCTCACAGTACGTGTCACCTGAACGCACGCACGCACGCACACGCACACGTGCACGCGCACACACACAGAAAGAGAGAAAGTGACAGAGGAGGAGAGACAAAGGGGGATAGAAAGATAGTGAAAAAGAGAGTCGGAGAGAGAGAAAGAGTTGGGGAGAGGGAAAGGAAGAGAGAGAGAGTTCTCAAAACTCCCAGAAAAACCCTAACCCAAGTCCCCATGCAGCCTGTGGCTGGATTGATGAGGGAGCCAACAGGAGGACAGCTCAGTGTAGCTCTTCCCCAGAGACAGAGAGAGAGAGAGAGAGAGAGAGAGGCTGTGCCGTCCAGACAAGCTTGGAACACAGAATCAGAATGCTGGGAGAAAGAGGATCTGGTGGGCTGAGAGTAAGGGGACAGCTGGCCTTAACCACCATTTCCTGTTACTCAGCGAGGGTGGGGTAGTGGCGGTGTAGCGTGAGGGGGATACCAAACAGAGCCACGGTACTGAGGGCTGGAGCGCGGATTACTGCTCTGGGAATCAAACATTGCAGGGACATTTGAGGAAGCAGTTTCAGACCTGCTCTTTTGGTGCAGTTGACGAATGGATTTAGATAACTATAGGGAAGAGGAACTGAAGGCTATACCAGCCCACGTACAGCATGTCAGCAGTTAGTAATTCATTAATTATCTTAACTCAAACATTGTAAAAAGCAGTTAAGAGTACATTGGAACAAAACACAGAGTGGAATGCAACAGGATAATACATAATGTGCAAGTACTATAATGTTTTAGAAAGACACAAAATACATTGCAGGCAAATTTCCATTGCTGGATGGCTCAACAACACTGTGTGTGGACTGACATAGCCTACCTTTTCGTCTGCTGGAGGAGACGTGTGTTCACTTACTGACACCTGTGGGTTGAACAAAGACATTACACATACATTACTAGCCGAAGCCGACTGACAGAGCTCAATACTAGACAGTGTCAGTAAAACATTGTAGTCAGTTACACAAACACACCAGTAGAGGGAGCACAGCACTCAACCATGTTGAGAGAGACAATGCCATGTTAAGTGATATGACATGTCATCTAACTTAAGTTTGACTTGGTTCTCTGACCTGTTACAACTAACCTGCAATTTTGGTTTTGACTATCTTTTGGGTTCAATCATTATCCTGCTTCCGTTTGTGTATTATTGTTGCAGTATTATTGTGTATATTATATTATGACTCTGATACTAACTGGTCTGATATCTGCTTTTGATAAAATCACAACTATAGAGGGTATATGACGTCATCATCATACCCGGAAGTTATGCGAGAACGGACTAATGAGTGGCAAAAAACGACTTTCTGGCCTTGGCATTAAACAACGTTGAACTCGATTTGCCACTCACTTTATGCATGCGCATATCCTCTATTGATTCAGACGTGTCGAAATTGCTCTGTTTGTCTGCATGATTAGGTTGTAGTGTGTCGAGAGTGAAATTCTGTGTCACGTAAATCATTTTAAAAATCACTATTAGTAAATATCTGTATTTTAGATGTGACCTCGTCATTGCAGAGTGTGGAGAAGATGGGAACATTTCCCATGAAGAGTGAAATGTTGCTGTCGTCACATTCACATTTTCATGTGGATGTGACCAGATCTACAGGCTCACAAGCTGAGCTTGTAGATCGGCTATTTTCGCTACTTTTGAGCGACACTCTTGTATAGCATTAATTTACGAAAAACATTAAATGTTGGCTTATGGAGATACGCATTGGTTCTAACCTCTGCTGCCTTGCTCAGCAATAATAGGTCCTTTTTCACCTCAGCATTCTTCTCCCTATACACCAGTGGTTCTCAAACTTTTCTCCCCATGTATTTGACTGCGGACCCCCATGCGGACCCCCATCTGAAAAGGTTTTGTGCCATGCAGGGCAGTGTTGATTTCGTCGACAAAAAATGTTCGTCGACTACCTTTTTTCACTGACGAAAACTAAAACCAAGACTAAATATATTGACAATTTCGTCAACAAATAAAACTAGACTAGTGGACAAGAGATCCAGTATAGCCTAAGTCATTTTACACTTGGTTGCATGCTGAAAATAGCCGATCTACAAGCTTGTACATCGGCTATTTTTATACGCCATCAATTATTAAATACGTTTGCTGGTGAGTGGGGACCCCCCCAGGACCCCAATTTGAGAACCAATACCCTAAATACCCTACACAGTCTGCGTCACCACTTTTCTTTTTTAGCTTTTATGGAGATAGGTGTTTTCTGGACGACAGCATGGTAGCTGTGTAGACCGAACGGCCAGCCTGCAGCTTTTAGAGCAGCGAATCAGTGTGGTCAGGCTCGAGGAGAGTGCTGTCCACCCCGCTTCGCTCTCACTCGCGTGTGCCCGGTTGCCATGACAACACAGCAAATCTCTTTTAACGACGGCGTGAAAAAGGAGGCTGCTTCGCCCACACCACCACCACCCCAAAATCAACAAGCTCACATCGCATGCACACACAACTACACACATCACACAGTCACGCACGCACGCACGCACGCACGCACGCACGCACGCACGCACGCACGCACGCACTCACTCACTCACGCACGCACGCACGCACGCACGCACGCACGCACGCACGCACGCACGCACGCACGCACGCACGCACGCACGCCACACACACACACACACACACACACACACACACACACACACACACACACATACACACACACACACACACACACACACACACACACACACACACACACAAAGCCAAGCGAGAGAGAGGGGGAACATGCCCAATATAGCCTACTGTATATCTAATATCTTGATAATATACCTCCTAGAATAAATCTCAACCAGCCATGACTTCAAAACAAGTACATTTTGCCAATACTAATTAATGACACAGACTGCTGGGGGGATTATCAAACTTTACACAATTTAGTGGGGGAAATGTAAGGGCTTGACAGAGAATAGATCTTCTAAATGATGTTAATTTGGATAGCATTGGCCCTCAGCACCACATAATGACAGAGAATAGATCTACTATATATGATGTTAATTTGGATAGCATTGGCCCTCAGCACCACATAATGACAGAGAATAGATCTACTATATGATGTTAATTTGGATAGCATTGGCCCTCAGCACCACATAATGACAGATCTATACACACACCTTCAGATCAAGTGGTATTCCAGGTTGTGATTTAGGAGGGAGGTTCTTCTTTGTTGTCCTGCCAGATTCAGCTGTTGCTCTGTGTACCAAGTTGCTTTTCAAGATAGATTCCGGGTTGCTGCAACACATAACATAATTATTTCTGTTAAGATCGTTAACCACTTTAAACCTGGCATACCTATTGTGACAAAATTGCCACAAATTCATCGTAGGACAAAGTATAGCCTATTTATAGCTTAAATCATTGGTTCCCAAACCGTTATGGATCAGGGCCCACTCTGATCCAAGGTGTTTGCGGCCCACCCATATACATGGCCACTTACCGCCACTTAGGCTTACATGTTAGTGGACACTGGGTGGGCCACATGCATTCTCAGAGCATGATAGTTTTAATGAGATTTTCATGATTTTAAAGAAGGAAAACAATGCCATGACTTACATTATCATTTGAATCTTAATGTTTTGCCAATTATTTGGTGGCCCACTTGCAATACCCTTATGGCACACCAGGTTGAGAATCTCTGGTGGTCATCTGGGTGTTACAGAATGAGCGTAGGGACTGAGGGAACGTATCTCTGGTGGTCATCTGGGTGTTACAGAATGAGCGTAGGGACTGAGGGAACGTATCTCTGGGTGTTACAGAATGAGCGTAGGGACTGAGGGAACGTATCTCTGGTGGTCATCTGGGTGTTACAGAATGAGCGTAGGGACTGAGGGAACGTATCTCTGGTGGTCATCTGGGTGTTACAGAATGAGCGTAGGGACTGAGGGAACGTATCTCTGGTGGTCATCTGGGTGTTACAGAATGAGTGTAGAGACTGAGGGAACGTATCGGGGCTAGTCCTTCGCTGGTGGTCATCTGGGTGTTACAGAATGAGCGTAGGGACTGAGGGAACGTATCTCTGGTGGTCATCTGGGTGTTACAGAATGAGTGTAGAGACTGAGGGAACGTATCTCTGGTGGTCATCTGGGTGTTACAGAATGAGCGTAGGGACTGAGGGAACGTATCACTGGTGGTCATCTGGGTGTTACAGAATGAGCGTAGGGACTGAGGGAACGTATCACTGGTGGTCATCTGGGTGTTACAGAATGAGCGTAGGGACTGAGGGAACGTATCTCTGGTGGTCATCTGGGTGTTACAGAATGAGCGTAGGGACTGAGGGAACGTATCTCTGGTGGTCATCTGGGTGTTACAGAATGAGTGTAGAGACTGAGGGAACGTATCTCTGGTGGTCATCTGGGTGTTACAGAATGAGCGTAGGGACTGAGGGAACGTATCTCTGGTGGTCATCTGGGTGTTACAGAATGAGCGTAGGGACTGAGGGAACGTATCTCTGGTGGTCATCTGGGTGTTACAGAATGAGCGTAGGGACTGAGGGAACGTATCTCTGGTGGTCATCTGGGTGTTACAGAATGAGCGTAGGGACTGAGGGAACGTATCGGGGCTAGTCCTACCCGGGATTTGGACCTGGGTGTTCCGCATGAAGACAGATAACTTTCTACCGCTGAGCTGAAACGAAATACTTTGTTGGCCAGGGGAAAAATTGGGCTTATGAGCTTCATGCAGTAACACATGTGAACCAGTAGGTGTTCTACTCCTACCCAACACCAGGGTCTATGTCTTAATTAACCCATTCAAACTGGGAAAGCGTCTGTGTCATTTTAGTTTTAGCTATATATCAACATACGTTTTTTCAGAAGGATTTATAAGGCAGAAACCTCTTATCTCCACATTCTTTCTTTTTGTGTTTTTAAATGAATGCCCTACTTGATGACTGTGCCATAAATGGTCATGCCATATCATTAGTCCATCAGTAGATGGAGCTGTTGGCACAGTTGTCCTATGGTCACAGGTTAAAAGGGTTCACTTCCTCTTAGTCTTTTGCCAGCAGATATAGAAATGTAGCCATGTTGGTGAACCCCACAGTGTTGTGTGTATGTTCTGCAAATCTGGAGATAAGGAATCAAAGATAAAGACTGAGTATGTGCCTTTCTTGACCTGAAGTTACCACAAACAATACTACACTAGACTAGTAACTACAGCGTCACACAAAAGCATCAAAAGTAGCAGACCCACAAGATGGAAATTCAGCTAGAAGTGGTGTGTTTTGGGCTTGTCGATCTGCTACTTTTGCTTCTTTTTTTTTTTATCCTGACAATTAACAGTTGTGGACATATGAGGTTTCCACCCGACAGATGATTTGTAGAGTCAGCCTCCAACCCCTCCAACCACTGCAGATGTATTAGTATATTTATTGTATTAACGTGCTCTACCATGCTTGATTGTATTTTTTAATATCAAATTATAGCTTTAATTAATCATAGGATGATTAGAACTGGAACATTTAAGATGATAAATGGTCTCCTGACTGGATGGAATTGGTGACCCATCTGGAAATGTATGTTCTGTTTACTTTAAGTGCTGGAGAGACAGGGAGACCCCTGCTACACAACAAACACTGTATAGTAATGATAACAGAATGCAGAGTTTTAACTCTCTCCAACAACTAACCAAAAATAGCACTTACACCACCTTTAATTATTTGCTGTATTGAGCCAAATAGGAGGGAAGCTGGGTGGAGCCCACTAAAAGCAACAGGCACACAGGGAATAAGGTGATAGCGAGATATTCATCTCCAGACAAAACCTTACTACACATGTGGGTTCAGAGATGTGTTGTCGTAATGACCACACCATCTATCTATGAGCAGCACACACATCAGATAATGCAAATGATAATGAGTGATACCAAGTAATTCTGAAGCGTTTAAGCATATAATTTAAGCAGTTAATTACTCCAGACGCAGTTGCCTGTAAAGTTACCATACATCAGGGGTCGGCAATAGGCGGCCCGCGGGCCAAAATTGGCCCCCCAGAAATAATATCTGGCCCGTGAGATAATTTTGAGATTTTTTTTTTTTTTTTTTTTTTTTTTTAATTTTTTTTCTTTTTTAAAGTCAATATGGTGCTGACACGACGTTATGCTGCTTTCACACGGGCAGATGCAAAGCTACACTAGTACACCTAGTCACAGAACAGTGTCGTCGTTAAGCAGCAGGAGGATCCCACTGGCAGCACCTGTCCGTTTATCATTAGTGTTGGACGTTCGTGGTTGTGCTAATGATAAACGGACAGGTGCTGCCAGTGGGATCCTCCTGCTGCTTAACGACGACACTGTTCTGTGACTAGGTGTACTAGTGTAGCTTTGCATCTGCCCGTGTGAAAGCAGCATAACGTCGTGTCAGCACCATATTTTTCCAGCAAAAAAAAAAGAAAAAAGTTGATTTATTTATTCGCGCGCGTGCGCTCCTCCACGGGCGCACGCGCGCTGTGCGCGCGCACGCGCCAGACGGCCGGCCCGCGATGGAATGTCTGGGAATAATATTGGCCCGAGGACAATCTCAATTGCCGACCCCTGCCATACATGGTCTTGAGCTGCAGATACACGATAACATTATGTATGCTCATTCTGTATTTGCAAATAACAGTAAAACGTAAATATGGCACATACGGTATCAAAACACTAAGTTATAAGCAGGTGCTTTGGTAAATGGTACATTTATATAGCGCCTTTATCCAAGGCGCTTTACATAGATTGTGCATTACATTCACACACACATTCACACACCGATGTTCAGAGGACACCATGCAAGGCACCAACCTGCACATCAGGAGCAATTAGGGGATCAGAGTCTGGCTCAAGGACACTTCGACACTAACTCTGGGGGAGCCCGGGATGGAACTGGGAACCTTGCAGTTCCCATCCGGCCACTCTACCCCTGTGCTACTGAATTGTCATATTGCACAGGTACTGAATTTAGATGCACAGGTAAATAAAATAGAATGAAATCATACAGTACACTATATAAACATAGCATAAAAAGTACTACACATGTGAGTCAACATTATCTCTGCTCATATTTCAGCTACAGATGTATTTATTTACATAGTAACCAGCTACAAAAGTATCATCGTAATTGACAGCATTATCAACCTCCAGACACATTAGTTGTACAATTTAATTAATTAGGTGCAATCCTAACCAATCATAATTAAATCCTGCTCTCAGTCAATCTAACGGGAGAGTATTAAAGAGGAAGAGATTTGCCCCAGTGGCATGACAAGTGTGAATAGCAAGCAACACAGTGTGGGTTTAAATCTAATTGGGACATGCAAGGATTCAATTTGGGTCACCATGACCCCCCCCCCCCCCCTACCCCCTCACAGTGGTATTAAAACTTCCCCCCCATGAGATCCCCTTTAAAGTTCTTCCTTTGAAAACTCCCACCTCCATCCCATATAAATGTGACATTTGTCAACATGCAAATGAGTGACCTTTTATTATCATTGCAAAATGCATGAAAGTGATTTACTGTATATATATTTATTCACACACACACACGCACGCGTGCTCGCGCGCGCATGCACGCACGCACGCGTGGGCGCTTGCGCAACACACACACAACACACACTGAATACATGTGAAATGCCTTTTGGATAATAGGCCTAATATTTGTATTTAAATGTAATAATACCTTGCATTATTGTGTAGGCTTGGGGCCTTCTTCTCTGCAATCCCTGAGCAGATGACCTTGGAGGTGACCTTGAACTCATCCACTTCTCCGATCACGATGACCTCTATATCTCCATCTCGACCCAAGAGCCAGTTCACACTTTTGACTTTGGCTGTAAGTAAACACACACACACACACACACACAAACATATGATTAATTGCGACCGAAGGTGGCAGTTAACTATGGAATCGTGCATTTCCTGTCAGTTTGTGTGTTGGTTGGGCAAGTGACATCATCAGGGATGGAGCACATGACATCACGTGACATCATCAGGGATGGAGCACATGACATCACGTGACATCATCAGGAATATTAATTGTTGTACTTTTTCTGTGTTGCATGTGTCTATGGAGTTAACATTACTCTAATAGACGCCCAGGTGTGGTTATAGTGACATCATAACCCTAACCCCTCCCACATTATCATACAACAGCTGTGGGCGAGGGAGGCTTAAGTTCAGGTGGGTGGTGCTAAGGTGAAAACCAGGTATAGACGAATTCAGAAACGGGTCTCATGGTCGCAGCTTACGTATTTCCTGTAGGCGGACTCGACATAGCTGCAGGTTTAAACCCTCACCAGGCGCACCTCTTCTGCCTCAAACGTTACTCTTTTACCTGCTTTTTACTAACACTAACATTACAAAGATGCCCAGAACATTGAGATGAACCTGTTAGTTTATGGCTGCTCCAGCAAAAAAAACGGAATGTCAAAATATCCGCCGCGGGGTCTGAGACCAGAGCCATTGAGTAATGGTTGAGACGAAGCAGTGAAAGGTCCTGAAAGATACATAACGTCAGTCACAAGGCTGCTGTACTTTATACCTCATACTTTAAATGCTTAGTATGAGGAGCTGGTGCTGACCTGTTCTGACATTCCATATGTTGATCCACCCTTCCTCTTCGATGTCTCCCTTTTGACTGATACATGTCCAATGTGTCCATTCAAACTAGACGGGCCTGCCCCAAAGTTATTAGTGCAGCCGCGCCCGGCAGCCGGCGAAAACTAGAGTTCTTAACAGGCTCGAAAATTAAGATCTTACCATGCCAAAGCACCAGCGCTCGCCCAGTAGTCTGCTGTCACCCAGGCGGATATGTTGATCTGACCCCCCATTCCAAAGCACCAGCGCTCGCCCAGTAGTCTGCTGTCACCCAGGCGGATATGTTGATCTGACCCCCCATTCCAAAGCACCAGTGCTCGCCCAGCAGTCTGCTGTCACCCAGGCGGATATGTTGATCTGACCCCCCATTCCAAAGCACCAGCTCTCACCCAGTAGTCTGCTGTCACCCAGGCGGATATTTTGATCTGACCCCCCATTCCAAAGCACCAGCGCTCACCCAGTAGTCTGCTGTCACCCAGGCGGATATGTTGATCTGACCCCCCATTCCAAAGCACCAGCTCTCACCCAGTAGTCTGCTGTCACCCAGGCGGATATGTTGATCTGACCCCCCATTCCAAAGCACCAGCTCTCACCCAGTAGTCTGCTGTCACCCAGGCGGATATGTTGATCTGACCCCCCATTCCAAAGCACCAGCTCTCACCCAGTAGTCTGCTGTCACCCAGGCGGATATGTTGATCTGACCCCCCATTCCAAAGCACCAGCTCTCACCCAGTAGTCTGCTGTCACCCAGGCGGATATGTTGATCTGACCCCCCATTCCAAAGCACCAGCTCTCGCCCAGTAGTCTGCTTTCACCCAGGCGGATGCGTGCACACGACCTCAGGCGTCTTACTGGTTTATACTCTGTTGTACAATATGGTGTGTTGCGTGCTGAAAATGGCAAGCGATATGACACGTTGGGAGCTCATAAATCAACTATTTGTGCGAAACACTGAGATAAAGACGAATACATCAGACTTAACACTGAGATACAAAGACGAATACATCAGACTTAACACTGAGATACAAAGACGAATACATCAGACTTAACACTGAGATACAAAGACGAATACATCAGACTTAACACTGAGATACAAAGACGAATACATCAGACTTAACACTGAGATAAAGACGAATACATCAGACTTAACACTGAGATAAAGACGAATACATCAGACTTAACACTGAGATACAAAGACGAATACATCAGACTTAACACTGAGATAAAGACGAATACATCAGACTTAACACTGAGATAAAGACGAATACATCAGACTTAACACTGAGATACAAAGACGAATACATCAGACTAAACACTGAGATAAAGACGAATACATCAGACTTAACACTGAGATAAAGACGGATACATCAGACTTAAACACTGAGATACAAAGACGAATACATCAGACTAAACACTGAGATAAAGACGAATACATCAGACTTAACACTGAGATAAAGACGAATACATCAGACTTAACACTGAGATAAAGACGAATACATCAGACTTAACACTGAGATAAAGACGAATACATCAGACTTAACACTGAGATAAAGACGAATACATCAGACTTAACACTGAGATAAAGACGAATACATCAGACTTAACACTGAGATAAAGACGAATACATCAGACTTAACACTGAGATAAAGACGAATACATCAGACTTAACACTGATACAAAGACGAATACATCAGACTTCACTGATGCTGAATTAAGATGCACTTTCCATCCACACTGCTAACAGACCTTTGTAGACCACATGCTGAAATGATCAAAGTTGTATCTTTTCTTAATATCTGTAACTCCAGTGTTTAGAACTATACTTCAGTGGGCCTACTTGACATACTGTGTAGATCATGTGAGTTTGACAAGAACAAGTGTTCGTTGTCCATACCTCCGCTGTTCTTTACTTCCTCTCGTTTCTGTCTTTACTGAGAAGGGAGGAGGGCGCACGCACGCACGCACGCAAGCACGCACACACACACAGAGAGAGATATTGTACATTCTGTACAAATACATGTACATGATGTAAATATCTTAGTACCATTGTACCAACTATGACTGGGAACACAGAGAGCACACAGAGGCAGCTGACAGATTCAGGAGGTGAGGCCTTGTTGGGCTGAAACCTAGTGAACTGGTTTTGCCAGCTTGTCCGGCAGATAGCATTCCAGTGGGGCAAAACTAGGATGACAAGCCTGCATACCAAGGACCAGTCAGTGCACACTCTGGTAAACAAGCCATGGGAGGAGAAAAAAAGATGTGGAAAGCACCCACATATAAAGTAAGGCGCTTGAACATGGGTGCAGTCGGGTGCATGGAGATGGATTCAAATACACCTTCCACATTATGTAAATGACTCGCTGTGTTCAGTGACATGAGGTTGCTAGACTACAGTTGTTCTTTTTTCCTGAGCATGTTGGACACATTGCATCGTACTGCACCCCAATCAATCATGAGCCCTATACTTAATTGACTGTATTTCCATGGGCCCTAGACTTGCTTGGATTGCCAAGGGCTATATACTAATGCTGAAAATCACTGATCTGCAAGCTCACAACACGTCTCAGCGCGGCACATTGTGAGCTTGTAGATTTTCTATTTTCGCTGAATGTACACCACGGTCCGCCAGAATAGAGATGCTAAGGTCCAATAGTTAACCTGCGACCCACTGAATTGAGCAAACTCTCCTGTGCTACAATTACAATGTAGGCATTTAGCAGATGCTCTTAATCCAGAGCGATTTGCAATGAGCAAGAACAAATCTATCTAAGGAAACTATGTGTATACACTATAGAGTGTTATGTCTACATAAAGTGCTATTTAAGTTACATAAGTTGAGCCTGTGCATACGCCTGTAGGAGGTCGAGGCCAGGGCAAGTACTACGGCAAGTGCTATGGGCTAAGATGGAGTCTGAAGAGGTGTGTTTTCAGACTGCGGCGGAAGATTGGGAGTGAATCTGCAGTTCTGATTGTAATGGGAAGTGCATTCCATAGTTTTGGAGCCAGAAGGGAGAAGTGTTTGGGACGCGTGGAGCGTTGTCCCGGCGTTTTTAGCGAAGGTACTTCCAGCTTTCCTGTGTCGGCTGATCTGAGCGCTCAAGAGGGTTTGTAGCATGCGATCATACTTGCAAGATATGGCGGTGCCATACCTTTGGTTGCTGTGAATGCCAGCATCAGAGTTTTGTAGTCTGTGCGGGCAGCGATCGGGAGCCAATGGAGGGAGCGGAGAAGGGGAGTGACATGTGAGAATTTTGGCAGGTTAAAAACCAGGCGAGCTGCGGCATTTTGGATCAATTGTAGATGCTTAAGTGCGCATGCCTGTAGGCCAGTAAGGAGGGAGTTACAGTAGTCAAGTTTTGACATGACTGATGTCTGGATAAGGAGCTGGGCTGACTCCTGGGTGAGGAAGGGTCTGATTTGTCGAATGTTGTAGAGTGTAAACCTAAAAAAAAAAAGCAAGACCAGGAAGTAATTTAAACTTGACATTTTTGAACATGACTCCAGAGTAGGCTGTGCAATTAACTGAAAATGATTTATATATTTATTTTATTTTATTTCGTATAGTAACAAATTAATACGAAAACGTTCTAATAGATGTATTGTAATTGACTAAATCTATTAGTCTGATTAACCAACCTATAAAAAATAGCTCAAATAGCTGCATACAGCTATAGTAAATGGTAAATGGTGCATTTATATAGCGCCTTTATCCAAGGCGCTTTACAGAGATTGTGCATTACATTCACCCATTCACACACACATTCATACACCGATGGCAGCGGGAAACCATGCAAGGCACCAACTAGCACATCGGGAGCAATTAGGGGTTCAGTGTCTTGCTCAAGGACACTTCGACAGTAACTCTGGGGGAGCCCGGGTTCGAACTGGCAACCTTTCGGTTACCATCCAGGCACTCTACCCCTGAGCCACCGCCGCAAATAGCAATAGCAAATAGCTGCATACAGCTATAGAAGTAGCAAATAGCTCACAAATAGCTCTTGTCATCAAGTTATGAGCATGTAGATCTGCTATTTTCACTTTTTTATTGTTCATTAATTGTTATCAAGGCATACTTTTGAAGGAATTGTGGTATTGATTTAAAGTCATATCTCCCAGCCCTATTCAGGAGGCACTGCGGCAGTCTGGGAAGCATAATGTTTCCGGTTCAATCCCTGGCTCTGTCAAGCATTATGTCATAGTGTCCTTGAGCAAAACACTGACTGAACCCCTCACTGCTCCTTATAAGCAGGTTGGTTACTTGCACGGTTGCCTCTGCTATCGATGGGTGAATGTAACACACTTTGGATAGATGGCACTAGGCCTATATACAGAGCATTCAGTTATTGTGCCAAGATTGTCAGTGATGATGGTGTCAGTCAGAAGGTGCACATTCACACACGCTCACGCACGCACGTGCACACGCCAGTGGCGTATCCAGGAATTAAGTTTTGGGCAGGCAAGATGTGTTAATTGTCGTCTCCCCGCGCACAATCGTAGCACTAAATGTTTTCAAAGAGATATACCTGCCAGACGAGTATATACAAAGGCTGAAAGGCATGCATTTACATTCCAATGGGTTATTGGTCTATCGCAACGGCCAATCAGCTGTCCATTAATAGTTCTCAGGTCTTGTTTTTGTCCTCTTTTTTTTCTCATTGTATGGATTTTGGCCAGGCCAGAAATGGATTTGGACAGGCGGATGCCTGCCCTTGCCTTATTGTAGATACGCCTCTGGCACACGCACACACACATGGGCATAAACATATGTGTCTACAGTATGTATATCCACATCATCAGTTCAACAACATATAGTTAACTCCAAGCACATGCTGAATTTACCACAACATGGCCTCATGATCACAAAAGCTTCTGTGTTATTTGTGACAGGATTCAGGACAACTCTCCCACCGGATCAAAAACCGGTAGGCGCGCTCTACTCAGGGGGAGTCTTCAGGAGTAGTCTTAATAGCTGGGTGCAAATTCTTGAAGATACATAGAGAAAGGATAATCCACACTCTCTTGAGTAGTTTGTTATGAACTTGTTTATTTTGAGAAAACATACAGCAGCAGTCTACCTAGACCTGACAGGCACGTTTCGGCACGTTGGCCTTCCTCAGCGCAACACAATGTTGGAAATGCTGAGGAAAGCCGATGTGCCGAAACTCGTCCGTTTCTCTAGGTAGACTGCTGCTGTGTGTTTGCTCAAAATAAACAAGTTCATATAACAAACTACTCAAGAGGATATTCCTTGATTTGTGACAGGAACAGCAACTTGTTGCACCACAACCTGCCACTACTCTGCTTTCTAGCAACCTGCAAGCATGTGGGCTCTCACAAACAGCCATCCAGATCCAATCAAACTCTCCCTTTTGTGTTCCAAACGCATACATTTCCTGCATGCTTCCTGTTTTGCCCCCTTGGTTAATTCATTGTTTGAAGGAATCAGGACTTGACTCACTTCCTATTTGACACAGGAACACTGGATGTGCAACTATCCACTGTTTCCCCCTAACCCCAGACCAGCAAAGTCCAGGGCAGTGAGCTGCAGACATGTGATCTATAGACTATGCCTGAAATCTGCAGCCTCAACAGTGTGGAACAGTGTTTTAAGGGAATGGGGTGATGACTTATAGAGACAGCTGCCCCAGTCATTAGGCGATAGATAGAGAGTGCACTGTTCCCCTACACAGTCAATAATAAGTGCTTTGTTATTAGCCAAGGAGAAGACTCAGTTCCAGATCAAATGACTGCGTCAAGCAGAAGCGATGCACCAACTGGACATAATTAGCCTTCAGTCACATTTAGGGGGCCGGTGTTCACCGTAACACCATCATATCTCACCCACACACCTCTGTGAGACGGGCCGTCACTTATCACATTGTACACCACAAGCCCCTTTGCGTCACAGATGACTCACACATTCAACCAGCAAGGAGAAAATGCAGATGGGTGAGATTCTGTAGTATGAAAGTCAAACCAGTTTTAAGGATAGATACACTGACTGAACTGGGTTTCTGATTGTTTTTTTCTGGAATCTGCATGCATAGTGAAAAAGGTCAAGTGGAAAAGGTTTGGTCTCTTGTGTGGGAGACCCGGGTTCAATACTATGTACAACATAAAGGTTACAGATTGCGGCTTTAGTCCTACACGCAGTGTAACATTCTCTCACTAATCCCCTTCATGATCCATTTTGCTTTTGTCTTCTCTAGTTGGAGATGTTTTAGTTCATCGTAGCCCTGACGTCTCATTCGAGGTCCATGCTGTTCAGACATCTTGGTCCCAGTGAAAATTCCTGTGCCTTGCTACGGCCTGTAGATATGCTGTGCTTGGGTGAAAGTAAACAAGCTGATTTCAACCCAAGCCAAGGGGTAGAAACACAAACACATGCATGCGCAGGCACGCACACACACACACACACACACACACACACACACACACACACACACACACACACACACACACACACACACACACACACACACACACACACACACACACACAATTCAAAATAGCCTACAGTAAAAAAGAAAAAAAAAGAAAAGTGTTGATTTAACTTTTTTACCATTAAAAAAGGTCTATTCACAGCTAAGGTATTTAACAGCCATTAAACTATAAGATGCCACCCAATTAATTGTGTTATCTGACAATTATAGCATATGTTTTGACTGTTATAGGCGAAACTAGTACACTACCAATGTGTTTGGTTTTCTACCATCTTCATAAATCTGATTGTGTCATTTAATGTACCTATTAATGTCTGGGCTCAAGTTCTGAGACGGCGATGGACTTGGTAATGTAGGGCAGCTTATTTTTAACACTATACTTATCTTTTAGGAAACTTTCCACTCGAGCCGGGCCAAATTGACGTCATGTAAACAGCGCAAACCTAGTTTATAGACTACCATTTCACTGTTATGTGGCCGTGCTATAGCAAACAGCTGTTGGGGTGACGAGCTACAACAGACACAGGATGTCTCTCAACAGCACAGGATGTCTGTCAGAACTAACCAAAACCACAGTTGCCTTGCAGCTCAATGTGTTCAATGTTGCAGTAGTATGCAGTAGTACTGTTAACTATAATGCTAACCTTCTGTACAGCACATTGTTTAACTTTTTAGTGGCTGTTGCCCTCATCCAGAGACTGGACTGAGTATAGGTACGAGATCAGTGTCTTGTTCAAAGACATGTAGTGGCAATGCATATGAAACCTGGGACTTTTCCTATTTTAAGGGCTGTCACTTAAGCAACAGTTCTGTAAGTGCCTGCACACATGCAGGCGCGCACACACACACACACGCACGCGCACACGCACGCACGCGCACACGAACACAAACACAGGACATGTACCATCGTGTCTAAATGGACTAAACATGGCTAGTGTAAAACATTGCAGATGGTGAAAAGGCCAAAAGTGAAACCAAGCCACAAAACCTGAAGAAATAGAACAGCTTTAAAAGCAACAGAACACAGGCTGGTGGTGGCTGCATGTGTGGGATGGGTTTACCTGAGTTTGGCTTCGTTCTCAGGGGATCTTCTATCTCGACTTTCTCCTCGCGCTCCTTCCAGCGGCGGACCTGCTCCTCTCGCATTTTTCGGAACAGAGTCTTCTTCTGGTCTTCACTGAGGGCTTCCAGCACATCGGGGTCAATGTACATGTCCTTAAGAATCTGTTGCAGCATGTTGGAGGCCTGGTGGGTTGTTTGGCTGGCTGGATGGATGGATGGATAGATGGAGGATGGGAGAACTTAGGTACCACCAGTGCAAGCAGTAGAAGGAGGGAGAAGGCACTCTCTCCTGTATGTGTAGCTGGGGTTTGTTGTTCCTCTGAGGTTGAGTCGTTGACGCGTCATCAGAGGAAGTTGATCATCGCTGCGTTATCCATATCCAGCACACACACACATGTACATACATGCCTACTGTGTTTTGGCTGAATCAATGCAGGCAGCCATGCTCACACACATACATCCCCGCAGTCCCTCCTTCCTCTGTAGACGTCAGTGTCTTCGGTTTCTGGAGGCCATCACTAGGACACTCTAAAAAAACACAAAACAAAATAGACATGTTAAAAAACCAAAAGTTGGTTCCCTCTGATATCGAAGTTAAACAACAAAACAATCTAAAGTTGATGAGCCCATCCTAGTATCCCACTTCTGTTTCTCACACAAATATGCGTTGTCCTCCTCTGAACATTCTATCCCCCTGGCCTTCCGTTCCTACATGCAGGAAGTTTGTCTCTTCGGATTCTTTCGGCACGTAAGCCCCCTATTTCCTAACAGGCAGTTTTGTCGTTCCCCACTTAAAGAATACGGAAGAAGAGCTGAAGAGCTCTCTCTCTCTCTCTCTCTCTCTCTCTCTCTCAGCTCTCTCTCATTTCAAACTGTCAGACTGACTGGCCCAGAATGGGAGGAGATTCCAAAGGAATGGGACTGCTTCTGTCATCATTGCCTCCTCTCCCTCCCGCTTCCTCCCTCCCTCCCTGCCTCCTCCTCCTCCTCCTCAACACACATCACTGTCCAGCCCCCGTTGCCTTTCCTTAAACGCCCATGCATGAGGTTGCTAGCTGTCGCTCTTTGCTTTAACACGGTCATTCGCTGGTTGTTGTGACCAATCAACAAGGGTCTGCAGAAAGCCCTGGGCAACATGAGTCAGATTGCGTCTCAGCCCAAGGGTGATGGGTGGTGGTGGTGGTGGGGGCTCAGTGGATTCCTCCAATCGCAGTAGCTAGAGGCACAACAATGGCTTCCCCCACAGGCAGCATAGACATACATCTATGGCAGGCAGCACTTGAGGAGGGGGGGGGGGCAGGGCTTGTCTTGAGACAGAAACTATCACACTGATGGAATACGGAATACATTCTCCTAATGACGAAGTGTACAAAATATAAACAAAGAAGTACAGTAACGGGGGAACAGGGGAGAGAAAGCGAGTGATAGATAACACAGGGGGGAGGGGGGGGGTGTGTGAAGTGAGAAGGGTAGAATTTGTGAAAAGGAGGAAGTACTCACAGTGGGATGTAGAGCTCCGTTCCTCACAGCAGCAGCAGACTATGTATGCTAACTAGAGGGCTGCTTGTGGGTTCCTCCTTGTCTTTTGTGTGTGTTTGACTGCACTGATGACATCACAGCATTCCATAAACTCTCAACTCTCAGCTCTCTCTCTCCCCCTCTCTCTCTCTCTCTCTCTCTCTCTGTCTCTCTCTCAAGCTCTCTCTCTCTCAAGCTCTCTCCCTCTCGTTCTCAAAAAGGAACACACCAAAAGAGAACCTGATCTTTAAATCTTTTTTTCTGTCATGTGTTGATGCTTTCAATGACTAAGTAAAAGTCCATGTATGTGCAAAGGAACTTAATTGGCCAATAGAAGAAACTCTAACTCAGATTTATTTTCCCATGCTCACTCACCACCACACATTATCAAAACATAATGTTTGTATATAGCCTACCCGATAAACGACAAAGTTCTAGGTTAGATAGAAAGCACTTAGAGCACTAAGAAGATTAGGGGCTATATCTTGCGCCACTCCTTACCCCTTATCCCTAAACGTATTTGTATTTTTTACTCATTTTTTACTATATATGAAAAACTATTTCAAAAAGCCGATCTACAAGTTCACAACGTGTCGATGTAGATCGGCTAGTTGAACTATTTTAAAATGTTTTACAAAATAGTAAAATGTGGCAACGGTTTAGGGATAAAGTGTAAGGTGTGCCCAAGATACGGTCACAAGTGCTACCAAGTAAATAGGACAACAATTAACAGGTTATCTAGAATCTATATAAAGCAGTGGTTATAAAAAAATCACACCCGTGTGAACTGAGTGGTGTAAGGTTTTATATAGCATGATCAGCTGTGGTCTGACGTAATGTCTGACGTAATGAAATAAGGTAAGGTATTATGTAGCCTGATCAGCTCTGATCTGACGTAATGAAATCACACCCGGATGTGATTTCACAACTGGCTTTTTCTGTGCAGAGAAAATGACCACGGTTGCTACGGTCATCCAGTTCACCCGGGTGTGATTTAATTACGTCAGAAATTATTTTGAACATAGCAACCATGGTCATTTTTTTATGCACACAAAAGCCAGTTGTAGGAGTGGTTTACACCACTCAAAAAAAGAATGTCAAGGACCCCCAAATTCATATTTTGCTGAAGACCCCCATTTGACAAGATTTTGTACCAGGAACTCCCCCCAACTTGAAAATACCTTTTTCAAAACCTTTTTTTGCGATGCGACCTATATGAGATTGTTGATTGGCTATTTTCGAACAGCCAAAAAATAAAATAGCTGGGGACCCCTTGGAACCTCCTCAAGGACCCCTGGCTGGTCCACGGATCCCACTTCGAAAACCAGTGCACTAAATCTAGTGACATCTGGGTGGGAGAGAGAGGGGGATGTTTATGGCATGGTTATGTAGGAGGCATGGCGTCCAGAAATGGGTCCAGAAATGGCTACTCTCTCAAACCTCCAGGGACCACCAGTGGTCCTTGAGAGGGTTCCGGATGGTCCCCAGTTAAATGGAGAGTTGGTAACCAAATGGACCCTTATAGATCTTTAACTCTTGAGGGAGTAAAATGAAACCAAATGGACCCTTATGAGTCCATTTGGTTTCATTTTACACGAGTTAAATTATTGTTACACATCAGCATAAATGACAATGTCATCTGGCTGATATAAATACTGCCCTCGCTGTGTGGGCACCCAGAATAGTGGGCACTGTGGGTTGGAGAAGAGTGGGCACTAGGGAAATCTGGGCGCCAGGAAGACTGGGCACCTGCATTAGGATTGGTGTCCATAGGGGGTGCTGGCTGTAGTGTTTTTGAGCGGTGCCGCTCCTATGCACAGCTTTGTGTGTGTGTCTGTTTGAGCACGGAATGTGTTTGTAGCACTGAATGATTTGATTTGATTGTCTGATGCATGACGACTTTCTCATCATCATACATCATCATCATGATAAAAGGCACTGCTCAATTCACACGAGTGTGATTTTTAACTTTACATAGAATGCTGCTTTGTTGTTTGTTCTTTAAACCCCCAAACACAACACAACAAGGTTACCTTGCTTACTGTAAATAAAATGAGCCACCATCATTGCTATTTGCTACGGATTGTTCCTTCCACACAAAACAATCGAAAGTACACCTTTAATGATGATAATGTGCTCATTCACAGGTGATATAGCTATTTGAATGATGCATTGTAATAGGTGTGGTTTGCTCACAGTTGTATATGCAACAACATTGAAAGAATGAGCATGAATAAATGGAACAACCACTGAAACATTGTCTTTACATGCTGTCATGCTCTCACAAGTTTCCACTTGTGAGAGCTGCTCTTACCAAACCAGGAACACGTACACGGCCACACACCCATTTATGCTCATTCTCACACACACACACACACACACACACACACACACACACACACACACACACACACACACACACACACACACACACACACACACACACACACACACACACACACACACACACACAGATGACCATAGTCATTATTGTCTCCACCAGGCAGAAGGCATGGGGAGAGAGTATGTTTTGCACTCTGTCTGTGTGTGTGTGTGTGGGTTCGTCCGTGTGTGTCCGTCCGTCCGTGTACAGCTAATCTCTGGCACCGTTAACCTGGCCGATGTCAAATTTTGCACACACACTCCCTGGATGCCAACAATGAACCTCTGCCCCAAATTCAGGAGAACAGCCTGTTATAGCGCCACCAGGAGGCCGACTTTTGAAAAACACATTTTTGGATATTACTCCTCCAGTTTCTCTCCAGAAATCCTGCAAATCGTTACACACTATCTTTAAAGGGCGTAGACCCCTTATTTCTTCCGTATGGCTTCTTCCATTTTTAGCAGTTTTGGCTGTTCTGTGCTGTCATTTTCTATGAAATTCGGCAATATGGTAGATCTCCCAATTAATCCATTTTATGATTTGCTCGATCCACTTTTTCGGACGTCAAAAAAGCGATGTCAAAGAATTTTGTGGCCTTGGTATACCCTTGAAATCGCATTTCCATTCATATGAGTGGAGTCTGGACTACAATGTTGACAGACAACCTCTTCAGCCAATCAGCATGATAAATAAAGCTAACGTCATCTCCAGTCTCCAATCAGTGAACAACACTAGCCCAGAACACGGAATCTGATTGCAGCTTTCAGCAAGTATCATGCCATGTCGGGGACACATCACAGACTCAAGAACAGCTACAAACCCCATATCGTTTATTGAATGTAGAAAGCTTTTATGTTGAATTATTACTTGAGCAAGCAGAGCATGCAAGTACTGTAATCGGCTGCGTATGTCGGTTGAAAGATCTCTTGGAAATAGTTATTGACAGAGGTGAGCAGGCAAGGCCACCGGCCAGGCTGACCATATAAAGGAATGACAGAGGTGAGCAGGCAAGGCTGCCGGCCAGGCTGACCATATAAAGGAATGACTGTTTGGCCACAATGTGGCAGTTTACTTGTGGTATTTGCTGTACACGAAAGAAACATATTGAATTCTGTGTCAATAATAATAATCAGAATAATAATAATAAGCATTTCCAATAAACAAATCATAAATAGCAGCTCAATCCAGATTACTCCAATAATAAACCATCTTCAGATCATCTAAATGAGTAATCAATCAATAATAATGGTGTGTAGACCTAATGTATAATGAAAGCATCAAGTCCAAGTATCTATACATCAAACAATATACATGCATAAACATAATACACATATATGTGTATCAAATATATATATATATATATATATATATATATATGTGTGTAATGAGGGAATGAGTGCAGGACAGGTCTACTTATATACTGTAGCCTGTGCGTGGCCCGTGGCCGGACCGGGTTCTTGTTGAGAGGGCAGTGGAACTGTAGGAGGTGGTATATATGTGTGTATCGGACTACAAACATGGTGGGTATTGGTGGCCTAAAAATACCTCCCCAGGACAACAGTGGGGGTCAATATAACTCTATGGCAGGGGTGGGCAACTTTGACGATGGAGAGGGCCACTATATTTCCACACTCACTCCCTAGGGCCATATATTACTGTCGTAAAAAAAAAAACGCGTTGCAGCGTTTTGAACTTGTAGATCGGCTATTTTTGCTATATTCGAATTTAAATCCTGAATTTTTGCTATTTTTCAATTGGAATCCTGAAAATTAACATTTTTATGTAATTTCAAATGCCTTTAATTATACTTGTGTTGAGCATTGAGTTACTAATTTAGACTGTAAGTAATTAAAGCGGGTCATGTTTGCATGTTGTGGAATTGTAAACAGCTGAAACCAATATTATCTCAGTATTCTGACATTAACCTGAGGGCCACATTAAGTGAAGGTGGGGGCCGCATGTGGCCCCCGGGCCGCCAGTTGCCCACCCCTGCTCTATGGGGTCAACATCATAGCAGTGGCGGCCATTTTATCGTTCCACATATCGAAAGCTCATTCATTTCCCTTTCCAAAAATATTTATATAAATTATTTTAAGCCTGAAACCAAGCCATCTGGTCAATCATAATAAATAATAATAAACTTAAACTATTTATATAGCACATTGCATGACTAAATGCAGCGCAAAGTGCTTAAGAGAAAAACTAAAACGTAAAATTGCATTAAAACCAGCAAAAACACAGAGTAACATTAAGACAATAAAACAATAGCAAAGAACATAGAACGGCAGCAAATCAGGCAGAACAGTGAGTGCAAGAACACAGGTTTTAAATAAAAGCAAGAGTGAAGAGGTGTGTGTCAGAGGATGCCTGTCATGACTATAAAACATTTGATTCTGTGTCCATTTTTATATTTAATGATATCATATACTATATGGGTATGTATATACTATAGTATTTAAATACATTTCATAATATTCTTTTTGCGGTTTTCAAATGTTTTGACAAATGTTTTATGGTCGTGATTCACCAGGAGCCTGGATGGCTTGGTTCCAGGCTTAAAATTATTAATATAAATATAATCGCTATGGGGAAATGAATGTCATTTTGATCCGTGGCACCACAAAATGGCCGCCACTAGCTTATATGCCCTATATCACCTTGACAACAACAAAGAAGGGGGCTATGTTAGACAGGAGACATTAGGCTGTTATTTATTGATTACAACTCTGCCTTTTACACCACCCCCCACAACTAGGCTGGCTATAGCAAGCTGGCAGAACTGGGTCTGAATGCTGGGTACAAGACAACTGCCAGAGTGCTGGACCCCCAAACAACCTCAAAGTAAAGTAAACAACCTCAAAGTAAAGAAAGGAATTGTCTGCACACAGTATTTGCTCTCCCGTGCTTTATTTTTCACCCACTTCCTTAACACCTGTAAACCTGTGAGGTGACAAAGTGACAAACAACGTTTTGCCCAAGAAGGTCCCAATGACCTGAGAGTGCTGCAGAAGGTGGTGAGGTCGTCTGAGCGTTCCACAGGGAGCTCTCTCCTGTCCCTAGAGGGTGCTTAGTCGCATACTGTACGACAGCAGATTGCTTGAGTAGGACAAAAAGAATAATGAAGGACAAACTATTTGTTTGTCAAAATGCAAAATGTAAATCCCTGGAGGGGTCTCACAGCCCAGGGCTCAAGGCTCAGAAACGGTTTTGTTTTCCCTGCGGCTGTCAGAGCCCTGAATGCGGACATGTTAAAAAAATACAAATGACGACATAAAACGACTCCTGAGCAGCAGCTTGAAATGTTATTTGCACAATGTACATAGACAAGTCAAATTGAGAAGTGATTCTGCTTCTATGCACGTTTGACACTGCTGCTAAAGATATATAATGCCTTCTGTTTGTGCTCTTGCACAAGCCACATTGTGAGCTTGTGAGATTTTTACTATTTTTTATATTTTATGAAACGTTTCACAAATAATGACAAGCCCAAAATGGCAATAGATTAGTAATTGATTATTTTATTAAATTATCGATATTTTATAATTGATCAAATTGATTAGTCCGATTAACTGTTACACCCCTAAATGTAAGTTCTGTGAAATTTGTTTTAGACTGTGTGGTACGGAGATATATGTAACTTTTGCAGTACTTCAGTTCAGTCTGTGTTTATGTGTGTTAAATCATTCCATCCTGTTGACTTGTCTTAATTGACATCAACTGACAAAACAGTCTTTATGCAATTATAATATTCTGAAGTGGCCTGGGGAGGTATGCGCTTATGATCTTCAGGCAGTATGACTTGTTAACCAGGTCATCCTAGTACCCAACAGGCAGTATGACTTGTTAACCAGGTCATCCTAGTACCCAACAGGCATTATGACTTGTTAACCAGGTCATCCTAGTACCCAACAGGCAGTATGACTTGTCAACCAGGTCATCCTAGTACCCAACAGGCATTATGACTTGTCAACCAGGTCATCCTAGTACCCAACAGGCATTATGACTTGTCAACCAGGTCATCCTAGTACCCAACAGGCAGTATGACTTGTCAACCAGGTCATCCTAGTACCCAACAGGCAGTATGACTTGTCAACCAGGTCATCCTAGTACCCAACAGGCATTATGACTTGTCAACCAGGTCATCCTAGTACCCAACAGGCATTATGACTTGTCAACCAGGTCATCCTAGTACCCAACAGGCAGTATGACTTGTCAACCGCAGGTCATCCTAGTACCCAACAGGCAGTATGACTTGTCAACCAGGTCATCCTAGTACCCAAAAGGCAGTATGACTTGTCAACCAGGTCATCCTAGTACCCAACACCAGGGTCTACATTTCTCAGTGAACACGTAGGGAGACCACCTCCAACCACTGCAGAAAGAACATTTTATTAGTTTAAATACTTTTTGTTCTGGAGCAGCTTTAATAACTCTCGGTAGCTGTATATTTATAAACTTCAAGTTTATAGAAAACAAAATGCTAATATGAACAGGAAAAATGGTTATATAATATACAGATAAGGTGTTTACAATAAATAAACATGAGGCAGAATACCATCCCATGTGCATGGGTGCAGTGGAGGTTTTATCACTGCAGGAGGTCCATTACATGTCCATCACATGCCTGTCTAGATGGATGGATGGATGGATGGATGGATGGATGGATGGATGGATGGATGGATGGATGGATGGATGGATGGAATCTAGATGGGTAGATGGATAGATGGATAGATGGATAGATAGAATCTAGATAGATGGATAGATGTGTAGATGGATAGATAGATAGATGGATAGATGTGTAGATAGATAGATGGATAGATAGATAGATGGATAGATGGATAGATAGATAGAATCTAGATAGATGGATAGATGGATAGATAGATAGATGGATAGATGGATAGATAGATAGAATCTAGATAGATGGATAGATGGATAGATAGATAGAATCTAGATAGATGGATAGATGTGTAGATAGATAGATGGATAGATAGATAGATGGATAGATAGATGGATAGATGGATAGATGGATAGATGGATAGATAGATAGATGGATACATAGATGGATGGATGGATAGATGGGTAGATGGATAGATAGATGGGTAGATGGGTGGATAGATAGATGGATAGATGGGTGGATAGATAGATGGATAGATGGGTGGATAGATGGATGGATAGATAGATGGATAGATAGATGGATAGATAGATGGATGGATAGATGGGTAGATGGATAGATGGATAGATAGATGGATGGATAGATAGAGACTTTAAATAAATAGACTAAGACACTATACATTTCCACACAAGGCCTCGTGAATACTGTTCCCCAACGCGGAGCCCACATGTCAAGAAGGTTGATGGTGCCATCAACAACGCTCTCCGGATTATAATCGGCTGCCTGAAGCCCACCCCTGTGCCCACCCTGCCTACCCGCCAAACAAACTCAAGTCCCGCCTCCCGTACAACAAGGCGTCACAAGAGATGCTCCGTTCTGTCTCTGAAGAACTGTCTATAAACGTATGGCTGGCGGCACCCTGGAAGCACTGGGCAGTAGTGGGAGTCAGCTGAGCCCTCACATATCCACTGCGCTGCATCAGTGACCCCCGGGTCACTGATGGCATCATAGGAGGAGATCTACCACGCCGGCAATGGACTCTGCTGAACCGCCTGCGTATTGGTCAGTTGCTTCAAGTCAACTATGAAGAAGTGGGGCCTGGCAAGTGTGGCGAGCCTGAGCAGACTGCAGAACACATAATCACCACCTGCCCCCTGTACAGACCACCGGCCTCTTCTAAGTGGGACCAGAGACAACGGTGTGGCTACACTGCGTTGGACATTAATTGACGATGATGTGCGAAAGATATCGCAGCTGTAAATTCTGTTTATTCAGTATCTCTGTCAGGTTCCTGTATTGGCGTCTCTTCCTGAAGTCATTCTTAATACTATTGTCTCGTCGTATCTCGTTAGCAGTAGCAGTAGGCTACTTAAAGGGACACTTCACACTTTTTGCAAAAAGATACATGTTATTGACGTTTAGACTTAACACTTTCCTGGGGTCTTTGTGTGTAATATGTGGTTTTAGATTTTAGCAGTGTCCATGATGTCACAGACACTGGGCTCACTGCTCCTCCTTGTGGATAGGGGGAGGGCTGTCTTACTGAGACAAAAATCACACCCGTGTGAAGTGAGGGGCACTAATATATTAAAGTCTAACTCATGCTGCTATGATTAGGTGATGTAAACATTAAACTCTCTTTATTGTTAATGGCATTTAATGTTTGTGTTGGCGACTAAACAAACATTAACAACTCTGTCCATTGTCAATGGCTTTTTTAATGTTTGTTTAACTAAAAACAAACATTAAACCTAACGCCCCTCAACAACAGGTTACACACCCCAATTATATGCAGCCGGGCCATCCTTGTTCACTCACGCCGTGTCACTCATTGGGTCAAATTCAGACCACCAAGCCTGAGGGAGGGTGATTATTCCTGTCAGATAGCGTGCCATGAATGGTTGATTTTGGCCAAAAGTGGGGGAACGGACAAACTTGTGCTCATGTGCATGGCATTTAGAACTGGCAGGACCTACCCCCCCCCCCCCCCCCCCCCCTGTGAATAATATCACAGTCTCTAAGTCATATTGACAGTGCTGCAGCAGTGGAGTGTAATCAAAGACATGTATTGCATAAATTAAGTGCTAATGCCTCTATGGCGGCCTATGTCGCTTAGTGCTTGTTCGTATGGCAGCCTGACAGGTGGAAACTGTTCCATAGTCTGACTCTGGTCATATGGCTTTTGTTACATGGTATCACTTGCATAGCCTGTCTGACTGCAGTGGCATGGACAGGTTGTGGCTGGGGTGGTGAGTATCCTTGATGGCTCCCCTGTTCAGGTCAGTGTGTCTGATGTGATGTTGTCCATTCTGACCTCCTGGCTAAGTCCAGACAGTATCCAGCTGCACATGGTCAGGTGTCGCAGAGTCGCAGACCCACATGTCTTAGCTTAGTGTCAAGCTTGGCAGGAACTATTTTGTTCAATGCCGAGCTGTAGTGCACGGAGCACAACATTCATGTCCAACTATTCCTCACCTCCAGGTGAGAAAGGGTGGTGTGAAGAGCCATGGCAATTGCATCGTTAGTGGATCTAGTTTGACACTATGTAAATTGCCATGGGTCCAGTGTGGCAGGCAGAGAGGAGCAAATGCAGTCCCTCACCAACCTCTTAAAGCAGAGGTACGTGTGACATGTCTCCAGTCGTTGAGACATGATACTGTATCTTGTGTTCTTCTTGGGGTGGTCATCTTGAAGCACACAGCCTGGGAAAGGGAGAGGGAGAGGTTGAAAATAACAAAAGCAAACACTCCTGCCAGCTGGTCTGCACATGCTCTGAGGACACGGCCTGCAGTGGGAAGCCATCAGGCTTTGGGGGAAATACTGTACATGCATTGCACTTCCTTTTATTTTGCTTATGTTGTTTAAGACCAATGTGGTTAACGGACGGACGGATGAATATGACTAGCAGGGCAAAAAATAAAAAAATAAATTGCATAGCCTACCTATCAGCTTCTACGTTCATGATGGGTATATTAACAGGTGGCACTTATATTTTAGAACAAAATGTGAAACTCTATAGCCGTAGACATTTTCTGCAAATATTGAAAAGCTTTTGGGGGACAAACTGTGGCACTCTGACTACTCAGCTGGCATTTGAGCTTTATATTTATTAGTAAATAGTACCCCCTAGTGGTCAAAAGGTGGATTGCCTGTAAAAATGTTAGCTAGGAAACAACATATTCTATCATTATGCCATATAACACTAAATCACAGAACAGGGAAGCTATACACACTATCAGAAAGAGAGAGGTGGTGATTTTTTCCCGCAAACATTAAATCAATCACATTAACTTATCACTTATTTACTTACAGACATGGATGAAGACAAACACTCTTTCATATGCATAATGCAACATGTGTGTTGCGTTAATATACACTGACTGCATGCTTGTGAGGATCCATTGAGTGCATTAATCCACAAACTCTTAAATGAGCACTTCACCCACTTTCAATCTTTATATAATTATTCCAATCCTCACTAATGTTCATTATACGATGGCACAATTTTAGGCGTCTCACTCTGCATCTCATTGGTGGGCTATGAACAGTTCAGATATAATAAACATAATAATAAACAACACTAAAATAAAAGAATATACTGTACACAATACACACTCACTATTATATAACAGTGTATGTGTTCCCAGCAAACTCTGGACTGTTAAATCAACTGAGAGTGTAAACATTGTCCTATGTCGGTACATTTATGTAAGAGTTTATAAGTACCTTTTGAGGGGTGCTGGCCCCTCCTATGTCCAGCTCTGAGGGTTTGTGTGAACACAAACATTGGCTGATGATTGGCTGATCACCCCATAGTGATAATTTGATTAGCTGAGCAAAGTACTTATTGAGGATAAAAGTGAAGACGTCAAAAGTGATTTTCCGGCCGCCAATGACAAATTTGATTGGCTGAGCACGGCATGTGATGTATGATGATAAGAGCGCCCCTCACTTCACACAAGTGTGATTTTTAAGATACAAGTTATTCTTTTTATGTGAGGAACTGAGGATGCATAGCAGATAAACCTAATTCTTATACAGTTTGAGAACCACTGTTTTAGCAAATCCCATAGATGTATTAAGATAATATCCCCATCACTTTCATTGGTCCCTTAGTGTGAGCCCTCTAGTGGCAAGGTGTTGGTGTTAGTGACTGCTGCTCTAACCTTCCCGTTACCATAGAACCTGCTGCTCTAACCTTCCCGTTACCATAGAACCTGGGCTGGTGTTAGTGACTGCTGCTCTAACCTTCCTGTTACCATAGAACCTGGTGTTAGTGACTGCTGCTCTAACCTTCCCGTTACCATAGAACCTGGGCTGGTGTTAGTGACTGCTGCTCTAACCTTCCCGTTACCATAGAACCTGGTGTTAGTGACTGCTGCTCTAACCTTCCCGTTACCATAGAACCTGGGCTGGTGTTAGTGACTGCTGCTCTAACCTTCCTGTTACCATAGAACCTGGTGTTAGTGACTGCTGCTCTAACCTTCCCGTTACCATAGAACCTGGGCTGGTGTTAGTGACTGCTGCTCTAACCTTCCCGTTACCATAGAACCTGGGCTGGTGTTAGTGACTGCTGCTCTAACCTTCCTGTTACCATAGAACCTGGGCTGGTGTTAGTGACTGCTGCTCTAACCTTCCTGTTACCATAGAACCTGGTGTTAGTGACTGCTGCTCTAACCTTCCCGTTACCATAGAACCTGGGCTGGTGTTAGTGACTGCTGCTCTAACCTTCCTGTTACCATAGAACCTGGTGTTAGTGACTGCTGCTCTAACCTTCCCGTTACCATAGAACCTGGGCTGGTGTTAGTGACTGCTGCTCTAACCTTCCTGTTACCATAGAACCTGGTGTTAGTGACTGCTGCTCTAACCTTCCTGTTACCATAGAACCTGGTGTTAGTGACTGCTGCTCTAACCTTCCTGTTACCATAGAACCTGGGCCAAAGGCATCATCACTAATCAGCAGTCCTCTTTCCATTTGTTGAGTAGGAAACAAAGATAATAGCTAATAGGGCTTTCAATCATCCAATTCAGCACTCCTGCTCAGAACTTACAAAACTAATAATTAGCTCAATAGCAACATGGTATTATAAGTATTAATTTATGTATTCACTATGCATACCTGAATTACAATATCTGAGAAAGGCATGTTTTTCAAATAAACATATGGGAATATTGTGTAATTCCAGAAAGTTGATTACATATTGCATAGTCCAGATGAACAGAGAGCAAAGCAACACTTTATTCTTCAGCATGTACTAGTTGTTGGAATGGAATGTTAAAAATCATCATTCTGTATTTCTTGTTGCAAAAAGTACATCTTTCAAGGTGTAAAATAAGCTGAGTTATGACAAAATGTGTTTTACGTCATCGGATTGTCTTTCAGAAAATAAGTACAATCACTATCAATCCAAATATAACCTTATACAGTATATGTTTTCTAAACAATATTCTCTCAAGACTTCCACTTCCATCACAGACAAGATTATCTGATGTTTTCACTTCTTTTCAACAAGAACACAAACCGCATGGAAAACACATACAGTACATATATAATATAATCTTCCCCCCAGATATGGATAAATTCTATTTATTTTTTTAAATTTGTAAAATGTACATGAAATTATATTTTAATGCATCATAACCAAATTAAAATGTTCTTTATTTATTTTTATTTTACAATAAATTGGAGGCAACATAAAAGAGAAGAATGACATTCTTTGTTGAGATCAGAGAAGTATTGGTCAGGCATTTCATTCACCTGGGAAAGCAAGGTGCTACAAACAACAACCACCAAAGACAGTTCACCAGACACCTTCATGGGGATTGGACCAAAGCACCTTTCTTTGTTAAAGCAAAAAGATAAAAGAAATTAAATCAGGGAGATTATACTTATTTTTTCTTTCATAACCACTTGAACCATAGGTGAACATTTGGCAAAAATAGCAGATCTACAAGCTCACAACTCGTAGCAATGTGTTGTGAGCTTGCAGGTCAGCTATTTTCGGTGAAGCGATTTGGTGTAAAGGGGTAAATGAAAGGGTCTACCATAGACCTCTGGGGGATATATAGGGTTTAAGTGGTTAACAGTTCTGGTATATGCTCTTCACATTTCTTCAACATCAACCATATGTGACGAATCCCCACTTCCAAGAGAGACATACATATTATGGCTAAGTTGTTGACAGTGTTCTCTTTCAAGTTAAAATAGTTAAAAGGTGAATTTATATGCCGATAAGGCAGATCGGGAGCTTGGTTAGCTATACTTATTTTAAATTCTGTATCTCCTAGTAGTCGGAGCTTTTGAGTGCAGATAAGGGTACAACCCTTTTAAGAGAAATAAACATGGAATTCAGCCACATGCTTTCAAATAGTAATCATATATTTAATTGATATACATATATTGCCACCATTGGCACATACGATATTGCACACAGTGATGAAATGTTGCACAGAAAAAATATATATTTATATATTCTTTATGGGCAAAAACATTCCAAAATTACAAATAATGTGGAATAACGCTGAAAAGGTAAAACAAAAAACAAAAAAATACATGCTTGCTACTCCCCATTAGTTGAGCGACTTACAAATTACACATTGACTACCCAAGCCATAGAACTAGCATTTTAAGGGGGCTCCGACAAAGAGTTTGAATAGTTCAGGGCCACAGTGATGTTTTCCCTGTCAGCCACTGCTTTCCCTCCAGCCACATGTGGCTTGTGCAGAGCAGACTCTTCTGCATCGACTCGCATCTAGGTGACCACCCCCCTTCCATGTTTACAAGTCGGCCGATACCTGGATGACTTGGGGGAAATGGGGATGGCAATGAGGTTAGGGAAGGAGGTAGCAGAAAATAATTCTGCTCCTGTTTTTTTTTGTTTTTCCTAAAAGGTTTATAATAAACCCTTTAAATAGCACCACAAGTTGTGCACTAGCACACAAGGGGACATACTAGGGGGCCAAGACAAAAATGACAAAATACATTTAAAAAACTAAAAGAGGCAATAATAAGAACCCAAACTGCGATCCGAAGCACCAGGCCAGCGTGTAAGCATGCGGAAGTGTGTAAGGCACCAGGTTGTTTATTATGCTGAAGAGGACGCTCCCAGTCGGCTATCATTTAGGCTATACCATTGGCTCCAAAAATAGGTGGTCAAGGACAGTCTAGTCTGCTGGTTTCCAGTCAATCCAAATACGGGAGCAATCATTTAATCGAATGCTGAGGTAAATCTGAACATTATCTGATTGTTGCCAGTATACTCTGGAGTCAGCTGGCTAAAGTTTATAAAACTGCAAACACACATCTATGAGATGCGACTGTACTGGATTAGAACCAGCTGGTGTCTGTGCGTCAAGCCCAACATGTCTAACAATTAAGACCAAGAGGGAATCTCATGTATCCAAGGTTGATGCTCGGGCTTACGAGTCAAGTGCAACAGGGCTAAATTATCAGGTGATCAATCATGTGCCCAGAATATTCTCAATAAACTTCACCCCTTTTGCTCTGTACCTCGAAGGAATGGCCGATCCTTGTCATTGAACGTAGCATCTGACCAACCGGGGAATTAAATCCGGGTGTGATGGTCATTTTATGATTATTACAGGACTCAAGGTAAGGGACAAGCTCACTCATAAACATTTAAACCACATGTAGACCATTGCCTTTTGGATGGGAGAATGAATCAAACTCAAATAATTTTGACTAGAATAGAGGCAGATAGAAATTGGTATGGAAGGGTCCTTGAGCCACAAATTTGGGAGACCAACATCAAATCGAGCTTTTAGTGCAGGTAAACATGCAGCAATAGCACTCCTTGGCACCGTTTTGGTTTAGATGACTTTAACAGGTACACATAACATTGTTTCTTCTGTTCAAAAAGTGCTAACCGATCATGCTTATTTGTGTCTGTAGTTCCAGACTAAGCCAATCACCACCTTCGGGTGCTTGTCTTATTAAGTGCTTTGTGTTAAAAATCTGCAACTTAGGCCATTTGCTACATGTTGCCACTGCACCACCTTTACCGAATATGCATTGAGTACCTTTAACAAAACAAAAAACACATTGCATAACAACGAGACACAAAGGTAGTCTATAATATACTCATCTGCATGGCAACGATTTCAATTGAAACAAAAAGTTACAATATTCATAATTCTTTGAATGCCTCTGGCAAAGGTCATGTCAACATCCATTGACCAGTTCAATATATTTGACTTTTTTTTCCTATGCAATGCATATTGCACAATAGATAGAGCACTTAATTTCATTTAATGAAATTGCCTATATGTTCCTTTTTATACTGCATGACATCTAAACCAGTTTTCCAAAGCAGGCCTAGCCCTCATATGATTTACGTGTAAACACATCTCTACTCACAGGTAAATAGGATGGCAAGTACACTGTGACAACTTCTTACAAAGTTTTTTTTTTCTTTTAAATTTTGGTTAAAAATTAAAATATCTGATTTGTGCTGAAGTCATTAGCTTACATGAAAAGGACTTTTTTCCTCGGAGCTCGACAATAATTCCATTTGAACATTGCAAACACTTTTATAATAGCTTTGACTTGTACAAAAGTTAATAAGGGAAATAAACACTCAGTTCAATAGTTTGTTGTCAAGTAGGAAACAAGATTCAAATATGTTATTACTTTGTTTAGCAGCCTGTTAACTGTATTAATGGTGAATAGTGGTGTAACATCCAGCGATGGGTGACAACATGTCGTATCTGTCAGTTTGTGTTGGTTTCATTATATCGTGGGTGATGCTCCCTTGGAGTTAGAAACATTACAGTTAAATCTTTAGATTTCTTTTATACAGTAGAGTTTTTTAATTATAATTCTCTTGTTATTTTGATTACTTTTTGCATGTTTCTTTTTTTTGCACTATATATATATCAATCCTCGTCTCCATCATCTGCCTGCATCTCCTCTTGTTGTTGCTGCATCTCGCTTGCCCGTTTTTCTCTCTGCTTCTCCTGGATCTTCTTCATCTCCTCAGCGTATTTACTGAAAGTATTCCCAAATTTGGACCACACTTTGTAGGGCACCGTAATTGAGTTGCGGTACGTGGGCTTCACCTCGCTTACCCTCATGAACACCCCATACTTATTGGATCCGACGTCGAAGAAAAACCGTTTGTTGTCTACAGTCAGTGATGACCCCTCCGGCAACTCTGCCGGTTCGTCCTCCACGCCGTAATCGTCAATAAGTTTCGCCAAGGCGTCGCGAAACTCAATAAGTCCCTGGGCAGGCAGAGCGATCGTCTGGCCTTGTGTGGATCCCAAACCGGGCCCCCGGTTAACGGTCTGTCGAATCCTCAGAAAGCGTCCTCTCTGGTTCTCTTTCAGATCCATGTAGTATTTCCGATTCTCCCTGACCAAGAATTCGCTTTTAAGAGCTCGCCGGGGCTCGTCTTGTACCAGGTCTGGGTTGCTTGGACCTAACTGGGCATAATGTTCGATGAAGTCCCCCAAGTAGTCACGGAACTCGACTGCCACTGACATGGAGAGAGTGAGGCGGCTCTTGTTACCCCCGGCCCCGACTTCGGCTATCTTTAAGAAGCGGCCTTTTGCGTTCTGCTTTACGTCCAGATAGAAGCGTTTGTTTTGGATGTCAACCCGTTTCGACGCCAGCTCCTGTGTTTCATGCTGGAGTCCGGAAGCCGCGCCCGCCCCTCCTGTCGCCAGGTGCATGGGACCGACGCCTGGGCCCGTGGCTGCTCCTCCCTGCTCACTGCCACTGTCTCTGTCCGCCATGATGCTGCTTGCCTTCTCCCTCTGTCTGCTGCAACCCCAGTCAGCTAGCCACGCTGGGAACTCTCGCGAGATCTGCATAGAGAAATAGAGGAAAAACATTGCGGTCTAGCTTTTCCCACCTATGTCAAGCCGCGAGCATAAATAGGGCTCGAGAACTGCGTCATGTGGGACAAGCGTAAGCATATAACTTCCGGTCAGTGATTTCAAAATAATAGTGAAATTATCAATTCATGTTAGAAGTATTTTTCTCTGCATGCACAAACACACACACACGCACACACACATTGAAATATTAAAACGATAGCCTACTTGACTTGTATTTTATTAAAGAAGTCAACAGGGCTTGATTGGACTGAAATCTTGCCCAATTTGGAGTCCTGCAGGCTGGTCATATGAACTTTTTTTATGAATTTTCCGTTTCAATAAATTATAGAAATATAACAAAGCGTTATTGAGGGAAATGTACCTGTTGACCCTGCAAGGAATATGTTGACCACAAAAAAATCCCCTTTCCACTAAGTGCCACATTAATCCACATAAATAGCCTACCTTTTTCCACTAAGTGGCAAATTAACAACACATTTTTGTACATTTCAGTTCATATTGTGACCATATTTGCTCCAAAATACTCATGAGACAACTTTTACATACATACATACATGTACATGCATGTTCTGCATGTCTGAAATTACCACATTCTGACCCTTCTGTAGGTGACCGACGGTGCCTGTCATAGCAAATTACTAGTGTCTTTGTGGTCATTGTTTGATCCAAACAAAGTTGTACTCATCAGATAACTGTTATAAAGCATTCCTCAATATGTGGTCTGTATGAAATAACAAGAGTACTTCACATTAGGAGACATGCGACATAGGAGTAAAGATTTAATCATTTAGTGTTTAATCATTTAGTGTCCTGCAATGTTTAAGTTAACATTGCAGGAAATTAAGTGAAGCAAAGAAAGAAAATCCCCAAAAAGCTCTCTTTCACCGATCACTGATTGAAAAAATTGAAACAACATTATTAATTACTATCACAAAAGTCATATTGGTCATGGTGTGCCCATTCACTGCCTCTTGGACCTCAAAGTCAAAGAAATGTCTGTGGTTCAAATTAAACCAAAAAGTAAATAATATTGTGGATATTGCTCCTGTAAATATAGTCCTGTAAATATAAACATACAAACATACAATACCATATATTTCATATATGGCCATGCCCAGCCGGCACATTGTTGCATTATCCCCCTCTCAATCAACACAGAAAAAAACGGACTATGAAACAGAGTTATTACCATACAATAACTCCTTCACAAACTATTTTCCCAGACATCTCCCCATGTGACCAGTCACCAGCCAACACTGCTACCTCCCCCTCCCTTGGTCCCTCATCTAGATGAAGATAAATGCAAGTTTTTCAATTTTCCTCATATCTATGTCCTCCTTGAGGAGCTGGATGGGTCTTGTTGTGTGACCATATTTTGTGTTATACCTCATTAAGGAATAATGGAGTGTTCTCGAGAAACGTTGTTGTTGGAGCCAAAATGCTTTTTGTTTATTCTGTATTTATTTGAATGAATTGAATGTGTCCTTCTATATGATGACATCATGTCAATCAGGCAGTCAGTGATATGGGTGGTTGTCATGGCAACCCTTATTACGACACAGTTTTCGACCGTGCATGGTCGATGGTTCAGTTTGTTTGTTTGTAAGTTTACAGTGATATATTTAAGTTTGAGTACTGCTGCAAAAGTGGATGTTATCAATAAAAAGATTGACATATCCAAAAGAGATTCAACGACTGGATATTGAATTAATCATGCACGCGTCAGACTAAAGCTAAAATACCCAAGCTCAGTTTGGCATTTGTGGACAGTGGCATCATGGGTGGTGGCACTGGTGGCTGATGAGTGTTAGGGTAGGGCACTCAATTGTACAACTAAAACAGTTGTGTCCTGTTCACTTCCATTGTTTGTGAGCAAAGTGGTGGAGCATCCTGTTGTCGTTGTCACGTGCCGACTCCACGCTATGTCGCTGCGACGAGGTGCCACCTGGGCATGTGCTGGCCACTCCGATGCCATTGCACGTGTGGCATTACCCTTACGTCCAACTGAGTCACTCTGGGCTGGGTGTGACTTCACACCGGTTGTGCAGACTTCAAAGTCTGGTCGGACCCTACAAACCCTCACGTGCGCTCAGATCAGCCAACACAGGGAATTTGGAAGAACATTTCACTTTAAACGCTCCACAGTCCACACGTCCCATGCAAACTACTCTTTCTTCTGGCTCCAAAACTATGGAACGCACTTGCCATTGCAATCAGAACTGCAGACTCACTTCCAATCTTCCGCCGTAGTCTGAAAACCCACCACTTCAGACTCCATCTTAGCCCGTAGCACTTTCGTCGATGACTCTAGGCGTATATGCAAAGGCTGAATTTATGTAATTTAGATAGCATTTTGTGTAGACATAGCACTCTATAGTGTATATATGCATAGTTTCATTATATAGATATTCCACTATAGACGGATGTTAGGTTCTTATAGCGTATGATTTCTGATGACTATTTTTATGTATTTGATGTATTAAAATGTGTTGGTTGTTCTTGCTTATACTGTAAATCACTCTGGATTAAGAGTGTCTGCTAAATGCCTAAATTGTAAATTGTTGTGCATCACAGAATAAATGATCCCCACACATTCAGGAGAGAGAGGGAGACTCTGACATGACAGCATATCAACATCATCATCTCTATTCTCTAATCATGATAGTTTGTACCGTCTACACGTCCTTGAGTGTCAGCACATCCCCAGCAAAGCCACTGAGTTGGTAGGTGAACTGCTACAATGACAAAAACAAATAGCATAGTTTCAACACTGCAAACTTTTCTTTTTTTCTTTTATTATTGTTGTCTAGGATGTTATCAATAAAAGGATTGACATATCCAAAAGAGATTCAACAACTGGATATTGAATTAATCATGCACGCGTCAGACTAAAGTTCAACCCAGTTGCCCTGCTGTTTAGCCTAGAGGGAAAGGCTTTACAGTTGTGTTGCGTTATAATGGCTGATTTAAGCAGTCACACCTGACCTCAGTCAATTTAATTAGACTCTGGATCTAATCGATGCATGCCAAATAAAACAGTCATCGCCACACACTCAGGATAGAGAGCCTATGTCATGATGGCATACTGGCAATAGTAACTGTTTGTAGGCCTACATGTGGTAGGCAAACTGCTATACAGTAGCCCCTGAACAGGGACTTGACAACCCGGGGAAGGGACACAGAGGGGCCTCACAGAAGATTCACTGGGATTATCTGCATCCACGGGAGCTCACCTAACGAGACCCAGCACTGGCTATATGCCCGGCTACCACCCCAGCAGCATGGGGACCAGCAGCGTCCTTGGGGGGCACTAGTCCCAAATGACCAGCCCAACAGCAGAATTCAATGGTGGGGCCACCACCTGCGACTATCAATCCCACAAAGGAGCCACCACAGCTAAGCCTCCTACCAGCACGTCCAAGAAGCCCCTGCAGCAGCCCAGTCCCCGAGCCACCTCCGCCAGCCAAGACAGCAGCCCCAAGGGAAAGGGATGTTAGTGTTGGCTGGTGGGACAATGGTTTAGGGAGGGGTTATTAATTTAGGTATGGTAACCTTGTCTCAGAGTCTGTTTTCATTGGGAGGGGGTTGGGGGTGGTTGGAGGGGGGGGGCTAATGGGGATAATACCCAAGCTCAGTTTGGCATATGTGGACAGTGGCATCATGGGTCTTGGTTGATGAGTGTTAAGGTAGGGCACTCAATTGTACAACTAAAACAGTTGTGTCCTGTTCATTTCCGTTGTTTGTGAGCACAGTGTTGGAGCATCCTGTTGTCGTTGTCACGTGCCGACTCCACGCTATGTCGCTGCGACGAGGTGCCACCTGGGCATGTGCTGGCCACTCCGATGCCATTGCACGTGTGGCATTACCTTTACGTCCAACTGAGTCACTCTGGGCTGGGTGTGACTTCACACCGGTTGTGCAGGTATGGCACCCCCATATCTTCAAAGTCTGGTCGGACCCTACAAACCCTCACGTGCGTTCAGATCAGCCAACACAGGGAATTTGGAAGAACATTTCACTTTAAACGCCGGGACAACGCTCCACAGTCCACACGTCCCATGCAAACTACTCTTTCTTCTGGCTCCAAAACTATGGAACGCACTTCCCATTGCAATCAGAACTGCAGACTCACTCCCAATTTTCCGCCGTAGTCTGAAAACCCACCACTTCAGACTCCATCTTAGCCCGTAGCATTTTCGTCGATGACTCTAGGCGTATGCAAAGGCTGAATTTATGTAATTTAGATTTTGTGTAGACATAGCACTCTATAGTGTATATACGCATAGTTTCATTATATAGATATTCCACTATAGACGGATGTTAGGTTATTATAGCGTATGATTCCTGATGACTATTTTTATGAATTTGATGTATTACCGTGTTGGTTGTTCTTGCTTATACTGTAAATCACTCTGGATTAAGAGCGTCTGCTAAATGCCTAAATTGTAAATTGTTGTGCATCACAGAATAAACTAGAACTGCACTCTGTCGAGTGCCTACTTGCTTGTTGCACACAAGTAGGCCAAGTGCGCAAGCAGAGCGCGCAAGTACTGTCGTAGCTATTTGCTACGTACCTACTTTTTGCACATAAAAAAGTAGTATTATGAAGTATATCGTAATAAAGATGTGGATTAAAGGACCCAATGCCTTCGATGAGCTGACGTGGCGCTGCTCTGCGGCGACAGGACACAAGGGCTCCGCAGCAACTTTTTGTTGGTTTGTTTTATGTCCTTATTGTTGGTGTTTACCTTGTTTTATGTGGTGACTGGTACACTGTTGAAGTGTTGATCACACACGAACGAGGAATGTGCACCATGCGGAGAAAGGAATGGAAAAGTTTGGAGCGGCAACTAGCCTACTTTTGATGCGTATGCACCGTCCCAGCATATGACGTCAGGGTATAACTGGCGTCATATGCTAGCTCTCAATGATGACTAGCTCTCAATGATGACGTAATAAAGATGTGGATTAAAGGTCCCAATGCCAGAGTGTAATTGGTTTTCGATGGTGACGTAATGACGATATGTTTTAGTGTCGGGAGGATTAGAGGTAATGCTCCTATGTATACATGTATGTAGTCTGGCACCATCATTTGCTGGGACGTTGCATACGCATCGTCCTGGGCGAAACTAGTATACTTGCGCACTCTGCTTGCGCAATTAACAAGTAACTAGAACTGCACTCTGTCGAGTGCCTACTTGCTTGTTGCACACAAGTAGGCCATAAATGGCCTACTAGTGCGCAAGCAGAGCGTGCAAGTACTGTAGACCGCTACAAACTTTCAAATCTCAGCCTCTCTGTGAAAGAACGTTTGCAATATTGAATTATTAGGTTTAGCTATTTGCTACGTACCTTGCTTTTGGAGGAAAAAAAGTAGTATTTTGATTAAGTATGTAATGATTACTTATGCCTGTTATGGCAGTGGTGTCAGATTACATACATGTATACATAGGGGCATTACCTTTAGTCCACCCGACACTGAAACATGTCATCGTTACGTCACCATCAATAACCAATTATACCATGGCATTGGTACATATATTCATCACGTCATATGCTCATATGTCTATATATGTATATGTCTATATGTATGTATATGTCATTTCTGAGTTGGTTAGTGGTATAATGTGGTTACTCGGGTGGTTTGATGCGTATGTCCCTTTAATCCACCCGACACTGAAACATATCATCATTACGTCATCGTAAACCAATTATACCCTGGCATTGGTACATATCTTCATCACGTCATGGGACATACGCTTCGTAGCATGACGGAAAACATACCTGCACGGTCTGCTTCCGTATGTCCCATGCCAGCATATTATGACGTCATATCATATGCTGCTAAGGGACATTGGTACATATCTTCATCACGTCATGGGACATACGCTTCGTAGCATGACGGAAAACATACCTGCACGGTCTGCTTCCGTATGTACCGTGCAAGCATATGACATCATATCATATGCTGCTAAGGGACATACGCATCGTAGCACCTGACTGATAACATTACTTGCACGCTCTGCTTGCGCAAGTAATGATCCCCACACATTCAGGAGAGAGAGGGAGACTCTGACATGACAGCATATCAACATCATCATCTCTATTCTCTAATCATGATAGTTTGTACCGTCTACACGTCCTTGAGTGTCAGCGCATCCCCAGCAAAGCCACTGAGTTGGTAGGTGAACTGCTACAATGACAAAAACAAATAGCATATAGTTTCAACACGGCAAACTTTTCTTTTTTTCTTTTATTATTGTTTTCTTTTTTTTGCAATTCACTCTGCTGTTGTTATGGAACAAAACAGTTAGGTCACCATGAGGGCCACTACATTCATATAAAAGTAACTTTACACAACTCTTAGATTAGTCTTAAGCAAGTGCAGAATCACCATAATAAGTCACAATTAACATCATAGCTCAAAATGAAATACCTTGTTATCTTAATTCATATCATAACACACAACTAATTAATTCTAATAAAATATTAAATATTGAGGATTGCCAGGTAACGGGTGTCTCATGAGTAGCCTTTTACTACCATATATAGCACTATAGGCTACTAATTCACACAAATGGTGAAAAGATCTCAATGCAATGTGATACGTGAGTTTGTAGATCTGCTTTTATATAAAATGTTGTAATAAATTCACATAAAAGTAATAATTTGCACCTTGGCATGCCTAATTTTCTGCCACACTGTGAGAAATAAATCACATTTTTGTTGCAGACATATTCCTTGCAGCATCAGCTAAACCTGTGGTTATGGAACACATAAACGTGCAATATATATAAAAAGAGATAGGACATGATAATCAGTTGTTTGTCACCGACGTCCGACGCTGTTATTTTGAAATGCTTGAACCGGAAATCAAATGCTTACAATCGTCTGACGTCACGGATTTTGTGAATTGTTGTGCCTTGACGGAGCATTTTCCCCTCATACCGGTTGCCGTGAAAGAAACCCATCCAAACGTTGTGGAAGATTCTCGCGCAAGACATTGGTTAAGTCAAGAACATACACGGCAAGGAATCCATTCATGTCTATGTTGAAACCCTCCCTTGCTCAGAGATACAAAACAATATTCACCAGGTCTGGCCTGAACTTGAACCTTTGAGGTCGTGGGCTGTCATGACATGTGGTCATGTTTACTAAAAAATATTAGGCTGCAAATGCAATAGCCTAATTGTTGCCATTGATAACCTATTGTCATATTAGCTAGGCCTATACATTTCCCCATGTAGCAATATCGACTATACCTAACAAAAATAAACTAGCCTATAGTATGCATGGTCTTTAATGTCATAGTAATGTCATAGCCTATGCCTGCATGTTTTAATGCATAACAACATATATCTCACGCCGACTGACGTGAGAAACTTAGATGATAGCATTACACTACACACATAGGGACTAAAACTTCCCGACCTTTTGAGGTAAAATGCCAAACAGTTGACCATAGAATGAACTGAAGCAATAACCTCGCATGGTAAGTTCCCAAAGTAGCTTTAATATGCTTTGACCAAAAGGCTTGTCCCATGCAGCAGGTGAGGCTGCTGTGGAAAGCTGCATACACTTTAATGCATAGCCGACTTGTGTTATTATTGACCCTATGTCCGTATTTAGATAAATTGTTGAAAACAAAACTCCCATTGTCCCCGTTTTATTTTTCTTCTTTTTTCATGTTTTTTTTTTATTATCATGTTGTCACTGTGTCTTTCGTTTGATGTAGCCTACAGTAAATCCACTGTCTCTTCTAGGAAATGATTACACCACAATATATCCCCTCAATCTGATATTGAAACTACAACCTCCTTGAGTCCTTTTAAACTCATGGTATCGCTCTGCACCGCAAATCATCACACCTGAGCAGCACATTGATCCTGATGTGAACATTTTTGATCAACTTTAGCTTTAGCAATAATAAATTCACCAGCAGCATGTCTGGTAAACATAGCCTACTGTTTCCCTTGTATTGTATTCAGAAATGTTGAGTTTTCAGAGCTGCGTGAGATGAAATGACACAAAAATCCGATGAAATTAGGCCTACTTTGGCATTTCCATATTGGTTTTAAGGATAGACGAAGTGTATAGCCATTTATATTGCTATATTTATTGTAGCCTATATTGCCTAAATGTATAGGACATTCAAATCGAACGAGCATTTAAGTCATTTTGTAACAGGCCCATACACAAATCACATCACAAAATACACATACACATACACAAAATGCTGCGAGTTTTCGCAACTGGGCAACACTGTAGGGAAATAAGACACACCATTTCATGCAGCAGCTATAATCTACGCCAAATTTAAGCAACAATTTTGCGTTATTTATTATTTTTTAGGTCAAAACAATGTATTGGTATTTGTATTATAAGCACGACTCACGATCTGGCCTATTATGAACCAAACCGGTGGCCGCCGCCCATGACGTTAGAGGACTGAGTGAGGAGGCTTGTATAGGTCTGATGAAAACGGATGCATAAAGTATACCATAAACTAGACGCATGTTGAAAACAGTTTGTTAATTAATCATTCATTAATATGCTGATCTATTTAACCAGCATTGAAGACATTCTTCTTTCTTCGGCGTTTTCTAAAAGGTCAGATATAGGCTTGAAGGCCCGACGCTTAATCCCAAAGTTTATAGTGAAAAATGTCGGCCTTTGACTGCGTTTTCCTATAACCTATACAAACTACCGGTATAAAAAAATATTTTGAAAGCTATATTTATATTGTTTTAATGTCTTGGTTCTTCTGTTAAGTTTCTCAAATGCATGGGTCTACTTTAAGATATATAAACGAATTCATAGCACAAAGAAATTAAAATGATGTCTTAAGCCATATAGCAAGAATTTGACAGGCATAACTTCCATTTTATATCCTTGAGGCTATATTTAATTGATATAGCCTACATCAAACATTCTGAATTAACGCAAAACTTTGTATATGCATATTAGGCATAAACAAATATAAAATGGCCATTGTCATATACATAGCAACACAATAGAGACGCAAATATTTCTGTAAGACTAAATATTCTGTAAATGTTTAATTTTGCCTATATTTAAAACAAAATTACAGTCTAGACGAAAGCATGACATTTTGTGCTGAAATTGTCATTAGGGCGAGTGTATTGTAACGCTTATAGATCCAAAGGGCTGGCCTATAACGGGTATATAACGCCTAATCTTCCACAAAACTGCGGTATAGGCCATGCCACCATATACAATCATTCATTGCAGCGTTGTGTTGTTGGATATAGGTGCATATATTGTTGGACGTGTAGCATTTATGGTATTATTTTAATTTCGACACATTTTGCTGTCGGGGTTTGACACTATAGGAATGCGTGATTGTTGCTGTGGAGACGGGGCCTCGTGGTTTAGTTCATGGTTACCTGCTGCGACTTTCCTATACCGCTACTTTTTAGATTCATTGCAATGTGATGGTCCGTGTTGCAACGGTGTGTTTGGGAAGGTTATTGATTTTTGTAATAGGCTATACATTTAGTTAACTATAACTCCTATTAGACCACGTCGCTTGTTTTGTAACGGGGGATGTCTGAGGATGTGTTTCATCCTTTTTGCCCTGGCTGGCTCATATTTGAGCTCATATAGCCTATATCCTGGCTAAACATATATGTGTGTGTGTGTGTGTGTGTGTGTGTGTGTGTGTGTGTGTGTGTGTGTGTGTGTGTGTGTGTGTGTGTGTGTGTGTGTGTGTGTGTGTGTGTGTGTGTGTGTGTGTGTGTGTTATTTTGTATTTATTTGAACAAAGACGTGATACTGACAGTGATCCCAAATTGTTTCAACATATGACCCATTAGTTATAAATGTAGCCTATACTTATAACTAATTGGGCATGTTTAAAGTGTTTATTTATGATATATCACTCAAACTTCCAATTAACTTGATATGGGTCAGCCAACCAAGTGGGTTCCATTGGGGTTTCACAGGTTTTCAGAGATTAAAAAAAAAAGGAAAAAAAGCATCCGCAATGCAATGGGTGTCCTTTGAAATAATATTGAAAGGGCTGAGAAACACTGGCCCCATAGCCTACGGACGCATGTTTCCAGAGATGTCATGTCATTGCAGCTTTCCAAAAGGCTGCCGTTGACCACATCCGAAAGTTTGATTTGTTTATTTATTGATGTATTGCGCCGTATCCTGGTACAGGAATGCTGTGCTGTGCTATATAGCCGAGCCTATCACGTCTCTCCGCCGTCGAATGTCAGCCGTGTTCACACACTGCTATTACACGATGGCATGTTCCTGCGACTCTGGCATAGCAATGAAACACGATTGGCTGCAGCATAAGGACACTTTTTTGTTGCAACTGTAACATTGAGAATGACATGTTTAAAACACATCGTCGTCTATATATATAGCCTATATATACCCGGCAAGCAAGAAGAACGCAATAATATCTTACCCTGCTGGAACGGCACGCGGAAAGCCTTACAGCCCCGGTGCCGTCTTGCAGAGAGAAGAAATAACGTTCCAAAGATCAATAATGACGACGTCGGGCCTGCTGTCTGTCAACACGCATTCACCTCAAAGATGGAACGAAACAGCGCGTCGTGGCATGGAGAGAGAGAGAGAGGGAGAGAGACGGACTCACGCACGCACACGAGCTCACGCTTCACCTATGATGTCAACACGCACCGAGTGAACCCATTAACGGACATGCGCATCATCGCACTGTTGCTTCACCACCAGGAATTGCTGCTGTTCTTCCACATAGTCCTAAAGCCCGATCCATGCTAGCCTGCTACTGTACTTTGTCGTAGCGGCGGTGTCGAGTATAGCAGACCAGACCATACATTACAAAGTATCCTATTAAAATGAGGCTTAATATGCTAATAATATGCCTATTGTATGTACTCCGGCGCGCCACGGTTGTCACTTGTCGACTGAAAGTAGCCTAATAGGCACGCGCGCGCGCGCACACACACACACACGCGCGCACACACATGCACACACGCGCGCGCGCGCACACACACACACACACACACACACACACACACACACACACACACACACACACACGTCCCTTTTGTAGCTCCGAGATTGTATAGACTCTCGGAGTTAACACTCCGGATTTTTTACAGTCTAGGAGGTACAACCTTTTTAGACGTCTTTTCCTACTTTCAGCACCATGGACAGCAGCCCATAGAAGACGCACGTCTTCATTGAATCCTAAACAGACTTGTATGCCATCTGATGGTATGACTCAATGCTTCACTTTGACATATAACACGCGTTCATTTGGTTTCATCTGCAGTGACAAACTGATAATGGAATCAGTCGTCAACGTAGGCTATTTATTTAATTTGTTTTAAATAAATAAAAAGTAAACATGAGAATGATTTCAGTAACTTATACCACCCCGTAATGTTATTGCCAGAATTTCATATATTTTGTATTTATTTTAAAATAAATATTCTACAGAATGAATATACACGATTAAGATAATGGTTCTCTGTTCTCGATTCCAGATCTGCACGGACCATTCTATAAAACCAGTGCTTCTCAAACGTATTTTTATTTCAAGGACCCCCATAACTCTGAGAGTGTATATGGAACCCAGTGGGTCCATTTGGTTCCATTTGTATAGTCTCATGCAGAGTTACGGATCTTGTGGGTCTAGAACTCCCTCAAGGAACCTTGAGGGTCCCGGGCCTGTACCCTGTGCAGGCTTAAGTCCATCTGGTCCATCAGTTGAATACGATCAACATGGTGCTAGATAAGAGGTCATATCTGTTTTAGAACAATGGGCCTCATGCGCCAATAAGTTCCTAACTTTTCCTCTTACATTTCTTCCTAAGTGAATTCCTAAGAGAAGTCCAGTCAGATTCATGAAACGTTCTTAAGTAGGCAGAATTGTTCATAAGCATGTTCTTATGATGATGAATCCAAATCCTCGTAACTTGAAGGGGTGTGCCAGTTCATTCAAATTATCATAGGTAGACGCCCCATATATCCTAATTAGCATCCTAATTACCATAGGGTTATGTGGTGGGTATGGTGCATTTGTTTGGGTTGGGTTGTAAACTCTAAACCAGTGGTTCTCAAACATTTTCATGTCAAGGACCCCCAAATTGACATGCATTCTGCAGACCCCCATATGAAAATATTTTCTGCTAGGGAAATGCTTTGAAGATTTATCAAAATGTTTTGAAAATAGCCGATCTACAAGCTCAAAATGGGCAGTAATGGGACGCGTTTGTGAGCTTGTAGATTGACTATTTTCAGTATTGTCAAGTATAAAATGGGATTAAAGTGGTAAAATGTTCCATATTTTGCTGTGGACTGCCTGGAACTTCCTCAAGGACCCCTTGAGGTCCTCAGACCAAACTTTGAGCATCATGCAGATGGCGCTGTTTTTCCTTTATGTTTTCAGATTGCACTTATGAACGAAAAAGGCACCCTAAGAGTGCTCTACAGTGTGCGTAGATTCTGTTCTTACCTACGAACAAATCACAGCTAAGAAAAGATTGAGGGATCCCAAAACCTTCTTAAAAACGTCCTAAGTGGGTCTAAGAACAAATTTCCTCTTAAGAACTTCTTAAGAACGGTTGGCGCATGAGGCCCAATGTCTACAGAACGTTTGTGAGCTCTGAGAAGATGAGGCACTTTGGTCAGCAGATGTCGCCATTTATGATACTTTCAGCCACATCCTAATATATCCGCATTATATATATATTCGGCGATTTGGCTACACCGAATGTTGCATTTAATGTCAAAACTTGAAACCATCGAATCATTTATATAGCAGATCGAACTTTTCATTTGATTTCAGAAATTTGTATGTGCTTCCTCGATTCTTCTTTTCAGGCACAAATGCAACAGAACTTCAAGACAATTATAACAACATAACTTACTGTCAATAGGGCATAAGCTACACCTTCACTGATTAGAATCGATATTGTAGGGTTTTTTTCACAGCCGTTGATTTTTATGCGGTGTTTCTTCTTTTTTATTTTTTTTAAGAGGCAGAGCAGCGAATGTGAGCTGAATGCAGGGCATGACTTAATGGAATAAGACGCAAAACTCATTGCTTGGCAATATAGTCTGGTGGAGAACACTGAACACTGAAATGCTTTCGCAGGGTTAGTCATCGCAGCCACATGATTCCTCCAGGCCTGCTACACTGTATGCAGCTGTATTTCCAATTTAAGCCGATTAGATTTTTTGGGGGAGTAATGCCTTGGCTACTGTAAGAGGCGCTTTAGAGGAGGGACCGTGATGGATTCTGACATTGGTTTATTTCATTCGAACGTGAGATCACTGTTGACAAACACCATGTGATTGTCATCTGCTCAATGGGTTTGGGAGTTGGGAGATCGACCGTTGGTCCATCTGTAGCCTATTTCTCGGTGCTCCAGTCGTGCGTTTTGTGACGGAGCCCCTGGCAAACGGTATCTTTTCTCTCCGTCTGTGGTGAGTTGGGGGAGGCGGAGAGAGGATTGTGGTGGAAGGCGGTGTATTTTCGCTACACGCCTAACATCTATTGTTTTTATTTTTGGGGAATGAATCGTATAGTGCATGTTTTGCGACTGGACTACAAAACTTATGGTTCACTGCAGCATTTTGCGCCTTTTTCTTCTGCTGCAGATGATAGCGTGGAACACCATCACAGCTGAGCAGTAGGCTGCTATCTTACCACTGCAATTTTGGGGCAAAGATAGAGAGTGGCGTCGTCTTTGCAGTTAGGCTACTATGGCATAACAGGGGGATATTCTGGAGGGGAGAATCCGTGAATGTCTTGGCTTATCTAAGATGCCTTATTAGCGCGAAGCACTTAATTTGACTGGATTTTAAACCCGGCATCGTCACCCGGTTTCCTGTTTCAAGCTGCTATTTACACCATTGCAGAATTATTCGTAAAAAAGCAGCGGATCCCGATGGCATGGACACTTATGCAAGGTCTGCCGCGCTGCCGCCGTGCTACTGGAGCCTCTCTGCTGTCTCTCCATCGCCCCGCAGCCCAAAGAGCCCTGCATCCGCAACGCGACCTGCGACCACCGAGCCAAAGCAGGCGGCATGAGGCTTGATTCAGTGCATTTATCCATGCTGGTCATCGGGGTCTCCTTCGCCTGCTACTCCCCGAGTTTGAATTCCCTGCAGGACCAGGCTTACAAATCCGCCGTGGTGATCGAGGGGAAGGTGCAGTCTGCGCCGCTGAACGTCTCCGCGGAGCCGTACCGTGTGAATGTCAGAGTGCTGGACGTGTGGCCGCTGAACAGCGGGGGGCTGGAACGCGAGCAGCTCGTCACCGTGGGAGAATTCGGATCGGAGGCTCCGTGCACCAAAGTAAAAAAGAACCACAAGTACATTTTTTTCATGGACCCAACTGACGAGCCCTTGGTTTTCAAGGCATCGTTCGCGCCCCTAGATACGAGTGGAAAGAACCTTAAAAAGGATGTTGGGAAGATCTTATGTGAGGACTGCGGTAAGTTCATTCTTTGTGAAGCAGAACCCGGAAGAATGAATGTGCCCACTGTTTCATTGCCATGGTGGGTTATAGTTTGAATGGCAACAGCATGTATTAGTCAGTGGGGTAACAGACACGGGGGCCTATCGGGGCGTCTATGCAGCAATATTCGACAACTCTCGCAAGCTCCCATAGCCCCACATGATCAATCAAACTCTCTCTCTCTCTCTCTCTCTCTGCAACAGACATGCGCCTCGCACTGTTGCTTCTGAGGAATTGCAGTTTTGTCTGAGTCCTGTGTTGAACTATCTGCATTGTGCTCTATGCGTTTGAAGCTCAGCGTTGGTACCATTTACCATTCGGAAACATAGTTTTGACTTGTAGAAGGATGCTGTTGCTATGAGTCGCGGCATGATCGAGCATTGAACTACACGAGGCCTCGCACAATTTCAGCACCAGGGACAGCGGCCTGTTGCCACGGGTAGCCTATAACCTGCACTTGTCTTAAACCCTCTATCTAACATATATGAACTGTGTGTGTGTGTGTGTGTGTGTGTGTGTGTGTGTGTGTGTGTGTGTGTGTGTGTGTGTGTGTGTGTGTGTGTGTGTGTGTGTGTGTCCTACCCCCCTGCTTCTCACTGGCTTGCCCAGTTGATCTGAATTTGCACATTTGACCATTTAATTTTATAGGGCATGCAATTTACAATTACAATTTAGGCATTTAGCAGACGCTCTTAATCCAGAGCGACTCACATTAGCATGCAAAGCTCTTTCTTCAATTTAACAAATTTTGCTTTATTTGCGTATACATTTATTAGTGAATTAATTTTCCACATTAACTTCCAATGGGAAGATCGAAGACTCCCATTCAAGTATTTTTGAGTGGTGTAAACCACTCCTACAACTGGCTTTGTTAGTCTGTGCAGAAAAAATGAGCATGGTTGCTATGTTCACCCTGTTCACCCGGGTGTGATTTCATTATTGAGTGGTGTAAACCACTCCTACAACTGGCTTTGTTAGTCTGTGCAGAAAAAATGAGCATGGTTGCTATGTTCACCCTATTCACCCGGGTGTGATTTCATTACGTCAGACAGGCTATATTACACCACTCAGTTCACACGGGTGTGATTTTTTACATGGAGGCTGTAAGCGCTATACAAAACTTGGAGAGGAGGTTCATATAATAATTACGAAAATTCATAATTGTAAAATAATTACATCATTCGGCCTCACTTGGCGCTATAACAGCCCACTTTACGTTTTGCCCTATATAACTCTTGAACCGTAAGTCATAAAATAAAAAAACATTTTCTCTGTATTCATTGGGTCATGACTCCCCATATAGGCCACGCCCATTTGCGTCTAGAAAGATTTTCCACCATTTTGAATTTTCTTCAAAACACTTTTTGCTCTTCCACCTACAGATTTTGTCCAAATCTCACAAAAATCGGTACACATGATCTCTGGACCTATCCGATTGAAACACCACAGGCATTTTGATTAGATAGATTATCGTTCAAAGTAAGGCGGAGGTGACTTGACATTGTAATTGGCTATAGCAAAATCTGTGGGAGGGGCCTATATTTCCGAAGGCGTCTGCGTGATCGAGGCAACCACACTTTGCAATTTCCCCAGAATTCACCATTTCCTGCAGTACTTGCCCGACGGCACATTACCAACACTGACTGTACATCATTTGGTGTTCATATCATATTCGAACGGGTAAGATCTAGGACTTAGTAAAACTGAGTTGCAACTGTACTTGGTATGCTCTTTCTGCACTCTACACAAAATCTCGTAACCAAAAGAATAATTGGGATGCTGGGACTCAAGTGGTTAATGTAATCACGCTGCCCTGCACATTACCAGAAGGCTATACTATATACAAAGGCTCAATGGTGCTGTCTAATCCCTCACTGGCATTAGCCTATTCTTCTGTCGGCTAGGTTCTTCATGCACATGTGCATCTTCTTTTAGGAGGAGGCCTGCATGGGATTACATGCGATAATCTTAAACTGGAAATGTTTGGGGGGGGGGATTAAACTACCAAGAATTTGTTTTACTTTTTGAATTGCGGTATACTTCTTCTGGTTTTCAACAGGGATGACTGCAACATTACCAATAAAAAGAAAACTCAATTAGCTGGGGAATGCACTTTGGGCAGATGTTGCATTTTCATTGAGTATCATCATGACATAATATGAATAATAATATATATTAATACAGTAGCAATCAAACATTTATCTCCTCTCAGGCCCATCAAATCAGCTGCTACAGTTCAGTGCAGTGTTGCCTCAGTCAGTGCAAGTGTCAATGCAGTACTACACACACACACACACACACACACACACACACACACACACACACACACACACACACACAAAGGAGGGAGAGAAAGGAGAGAGAGAGATCAGTTTAGACTAATGCATCATTTATCTGAAAATTGATGTGAATGGAGGTGATTATAACAGGCATGGATAGTTTTGTAGATGCTGATAGGTACTCACAGCATAGTGGTTGGATGAATGGAAAACATAGACCTTGCAGTGTTGTGGAACCATGTGTCATGGAGAGCTGAGATGCAGGTTTCCTTACCAGACAAACACTGCACCAGGTGTTTTCACTAATTGGCCCCCCAAGTTGGTGGAAGGTGTGCTAATTAATTAAATCACCTAGTGGTTCCAGAATTACAAACACATCATGGGGGAGCTATTTTGAATTCTGAGCTCCATGACAACACATCACACTAGCACTCTTCATTTCTGTTTCTATTGCTCATCCTGATCATTGCCACAGTGTGGCCCATTCCCCTTCTGAATCACCTGGAACAAAGCCAAATACTTGAGGCCAGTGGTTCTCAAACCTTTTAATTTCAAGGACCCTCATAACTGTCAAAGTTACAGACCTGCAAGTGTCCATTTGGAACCTCCCCCAAGGGACCCTAAGGATCCCTGGACCCCACTTAGAGAACCATGAAGCACTACGCCTATTCTTCTTCTCAATCAACTGCAACACCAGCAAACCCACCACCTAGCTATGTCACAACTTATCCCTTTCTAAGATAAACTAGACCTGGTCACTAAAACATATGATGTAGTTATCTCTGAATTATTGGTCATCTCACAAAAAGCATATTTTGTGAAGGAGTTTAGGTATTTTGGGGTCTTGTTCACGAATGAGAGAAAGGGGAGGACGGAGCAGGAGATCAACAGGAGAATCGGAGAATCGGAGCAGCAGTAGCGGTATTGCAGTCGCTGAATTGCACGAAAAAAGAGTTGAGCCAGAAGGCTAAGCTCTCTGTCTACCGAGCAAACTTTGTTCCTACTCTTACCTATATGGTCATGAAGTGTGGTTCATGACCGAACGAATAAGGTTGTGGGTACAATTAAGTGGCCGAAATGAGTTTGAGTCTAGGACGGGTGGCTAGCATCTCCCTTAGAGATAGGGTGAGAAGTTCAGTCACCCAAGAGAGACGTGGAGTAGAACCGCTGCTCCTACGCTGGGAAAGGAGCTGGCTTAGGTGGTTCGGGCATCTAGGATGGTTGACTCCCGAGCATCCCCCCAGGGAGGTCCTCTATGCACGTCCCACTAGGTTTAGCGGACCCCCTGGCAGACCAAAGACCAGACGGAAGGATTACATCTCCACACTGGCCTGGGAACGCCTGGGGATCCCCTAGGGGGAAGTGGATAATATTATGCTCAGGAGAGGGAACACTGGAAATCTCTGTTGGAACTGTTACCACCGCAACCCGATTCCAGATAAGCAGTTGAAGATGGATGGATGGATGGATGATTTAAGATTCTGTGCCTATCGGGACATAACTCGGACGTCACTGAGTCGGCTCGAGGCAGACTACGCAACACTCGGGCTGGTGACTTTCTCGCCTAAGCTCACTCGGCGGAGCCTCGCGTGGCCCAATATGCCTTTTGGGGAGTGAGACAGTGTTGTCTTACAAACCTCCACCTTCTGCACTACCACTATTAGCGATAACACTGTAATAATGTGAGGTGAATGACAGAGCTATACCTCACTTTTTTCAGTTGAGAGGTGTCACCTAGGATCTGTGCAAGGCCATCTAGGTCACTTTCTTGGTCCGGCAACTCCAGCTGGCAAATTGGTTGCACTGGTAGGCAAACTGGAGCTGAACGTTTGATGGGATGCATGGATGTCAGTGGGGTGGGTGGACAACAAACACTATTTCTGAATGATTGCAACCTTTGCAAAATAACAATTTAAGGAAAATAAAAGAAGATATACTGTCTTGGATTTCTATGGGCACACTTTATACTTTTATTGAGGTATGTAACGAGAACAGAGTACGTTTCTGACTATGCAGTAACTATGGGCTGTTATCGCGAGATAACTTCAAGACGTTACTTCGTTACATCTGTCTAGATCTTTTCATTGTACTGTACATAGCAATGTGCAAACAGGGTATGCAATGCTTAATCGTATCCATAAAAATAAATTATTTATAAAAACATTTTTTTCCCAAAAGGATAATTTTAGGGGTGAGAGAAGTGGGGGGACTCCTTTTCGAATATGCGTTTATTTTTAAATCTATTTAATTTGTTATATTTGTATTAAAATTGCTTTATTTGAAATAAATATAAAAAAACACCAAGTGTTCAAGTACAGTTGTAAATCCCGTCTGTTTTTACTAAGAATAGAGGGTTTCAGTGGTTAAGTATTACTGCTCAGGTACACTTCCACATGGGCAAGCCACGGTTCGTCCAGAACCAAATGTATAACATGTTATACTAGTGATGCACCGAATATTCGTCCGCAGAAAATATTCGGCAGAAAATGGCTAAAAATGCATTTTCGGCCTATTCGTTTTCGGCCCGAATAGGCAGAAAATATATCACCGAATAGTGTATGCAATTAATGCATTCGAAAGAGCTGAATAAATGTTTTATGGACCCATAATAGTGATTATTATTTAAGTAAAGTTTTCCATAACCATTTATTTTGCCATAAATTAGGTAGCTTTATGGTACGGCCATGACAGCAATGGTAGGAAAAAAGATATATAATATTAATCATATTCGGATATTCGGTATTCGGTTTTTGGCCAACTGTTTCCTATATTCGGTATTCGGTTTCGGCCAAGAATTTCCCTTTCGGTGCATCCCTATGTTATACTGTATACCTCTATTCATTCAAATTATATTTTTCTTGGGACTCTCTCAGTTATTGTGACCCACTTTTAGGTTGTGACCCACTGGTTTAGAAACAGCCAAGTGGTCACTAGAGTTTAGACTCTAGACTCTGGTGACTGGCACACACGATAAGGCGTCCCCCTCCCCCTAACATCCCACATCTTTAGGCTGCCCTCAATTCCCTCCCTTGAGGCAGTACAAAATCTCCTTTTGACACAATTCACAAGCCTAGCCTGAGGAATTCTGTCAAAATGGGTCCAGCTGGTTTCTTGTAGGACTAGTTCATATCATCGCTGTTGGGCAGAAACCTTGTCTATTTCCTCTTTTTCATAAATTAATGCCCAATTTTATACTTAATTGTACAACAGTTTTGCACTAAAGTTGAAACACGATTGTAGATCTGCTATTTTTGCTATTTGAAAAATTGATAGAAATAGAAACAAAAGCTAAAGTTAAACTTTTCGACAATTAGTTTGATTAACTTTTATACCCTTGTTTCTACTTTTAATAAAACAGTGCAGAAAATTCTTGTTTGTACGGACATGGTGGTCAACAAGAGATCAGAGTCGTCATACTCATGACTGTGGTTTCAAGTGTGTCACATCTGCCTGTTAGCTCTTATTATTTGGCATAAGAATAGTGTTTTCGTCCCATATGGCTCAACCTAGATCAAAAGTCTGTAATAAATCCAGTTTGATGGTGGGGTCCCCCCTAGCTCTTGTCTATCCACAGATCCCATGGAGGAGACCAATATTTTAATTGTGTGAACAAATATCGCTTTTTAACCACTTGAACTCTACACTTAATAACTCTAATCCCTAAAAGGTTCGCTCTACACAAAATATCTTCTCAATGCATGTGTGAGCTTGTAGATCTGCTATTTCCACCGAATGTTAGCCCCAGAATAGGGATGCTAGGGTTCACGTGGTTAGTGAATCACACAAAGAGGAGCAATGTTATTAGTTACTATTACTGAGGGGGTGCATGGAATGGTACTGTACCATGCTAGTGACAGTATAGAGTATATAAGAGTTTGTTCAAATATGATGCCCACACCAATGGTTCCTCCCACCAGGTTTAAAACTGAGAACCCCAAATCAGGATTACATATATTAAATAACACAATTACCTATTAAATAATATAATATTCCTCTATTGAAGTTGTTTATCTGTGATCTGTTAAATTAGATAATCGCTCGAGCCACTTATGGGACCTGTTTGACTAATTGGGTAACATCAATGAATGCTAGGGTAGAGTGGTATGTTATGGTATTTTTAAGACTTTTAAAAAGCGATGAATATATTGATTAGTAACTATATCACTGTCAAATTCATTGTGACAGCAAAATTGAATTTAGTGTGTGATCTGTTTTGTATTGGCAGATTCATTTCTCCTTCCTGTGCAGTTTTAAAAGGCTCAGCTTTCTCTTTCAATCTAAGCTACTACTAGCAAGTCGCACACAGCAGGGCATAAACCTAGATTAGCCAACCACACAGCAGGGCATAAACCTAGATTAGCCAACCACACAGCAGGGCATAAACCTAGATTAGCCAACCACACAGCATGTAAAACCACACAGCATGTAAAACCACACAGCATGTAAAACCACACAGCATGTAAAACCACACAGCAGGGCATAAACCTAGATTAGCCAACAACAGCATGTAAAACCACACAGCAGGGCATAAACCTAGATTAGCCAACAACAGCATGTAAAACCACACAGCAGGGCATAAACCTAGATTAGCCAACCACACAGCATGTAAAACCACACAGCAGGGCATAAACCTAGATTAGCCAACCACACAGCATGTAAAACCACACAGCAGGGCATAAACCTAGATTAGCCAACCACACAGCATGTAAAACCACACAGCAGGGCATAAACCTAGATTAGCCAACCACACAGCAGGGCATAAACCTAGATTAGCCAACCACACAGCAGGGCATAAACCTAGATTAGCCAACCACACAGCATGTAAAACCACACAGCAGGGCATAAACCTAGATTAGCCAACCACACAGCAGGGCATAAACCTAGATTAGCCAACCACACAGCATGTAAAACCACACAGCATGTAAAACAGGTATTGCTTCATTTTAATTCACTTAGTATATACGTATATGTATGTATGTCGGTCGATGAAAGTGCTGTATATGTTGTAGCCTTCCTTTTATGTTGTCTAAGCACCAAGCACAAAACCCTTTGAAGTCTATATTGCATTATAGAAAGTGTTACTAAATGAATTGCATGAAACTCATATTAGCTATAGCCAATGAGGTGTTTTTAAAGAGTTTGTACACTCCGGCAGCAGGCTCTGTGACGGCTGACTGGTGCATGGGGAAAATCCAGGAGCATTCCAGGTGGTCCCTACTAGCTCAGTGGTTCTTAAATCCAGGAGCATTCCAGGTGGTCCCTACTAGCTCAGTGGTTCTTAAATCCAGGAGCATTCCAGGTGGTCCCTACTAGCTCAGTGGTTCTTAAATCCAGGAGCATTCCAGGTGGTCCCTACTAGCTCAGTGGTTCTTAAATCCAGGAGCATTCCAGGTGGTCCCTACTCCCTACTAGCTCAGTGGTTCTTAAATCCAGGAGCATTCCAGGTGGTCCCTACTCCCTACTAGCTCAGTGGTTCTTAAACCTTTTCATGACAAGGACCCCAAAATGAGTGTATTTGGCCCCCATCTGAAAATACCATGTGCCAGGGAACCCCAAGATTTGTGTTGTTAAAATGTATAAACAATATTTAAAATGATAAAAAAGCAGATCTACAAGCTCACGACGCATCTCACTAACATTGGGTTAGTGCTTAAACCCCTAGAATCCCCCAAGGACCCCACTTTGAGAACCCTCCTAGAACTCCCTCTAGCTAAATAATTAGATTTTTACACTCTCTGAGTGTAATGAACACTCAGGATTTGACAGTCTGGTCTTGCTATAGACACAGCTCCATAACTGAGAGGTCCATGCCGGTCTCTTGTTATAGACACAGCTCCATAACTGAGAGGTCCATGCTGGTCTCTTGTTATAGACACAGCTCCATAACTGAGAGGTCCATACCGGTCTCTTGTTATAGACACAGCTCCATAACTGAGAGGTCCATGCTGGTCTCTTGTTATAGACACAGCTCCATAACTGAGAGGTCCATGCCGGTCTCTTGTTATAGACACAGCTCCATAACCGAGAGGTCCATGCCGGTCTCTTGTTATAGACACAGCTCCATAACTGAGAGGTCCATGCCGGTCTCTTGTTATAGACACAGCTCCATAACTGAGAGGTCCAAGCCGGTCTCTTGTTATAGACACAGCTCCATAACCGAGAGGTCCATACCGGTCTCTTGTTATAGACACAGCTCCATAACTGAGAGGTCCATGCCGGTCTCTTGTTATAGACACAGCTCCATAACCGAGAGGTCCATGCCGGTCTCTTGTTATAGACACAGCTCCATAACTGAGAGGTCCATACCGGTCTCTTGTTATAGACACAGCTCCATAACCGAGAGGTCCATGCCGGTCTCTTGTTATAGACACAGCTCCATAACCGAGAGGTCCATGCCGGTCTCTTGTTATAGACACAGCTCCATAACCGAGAGGTCCATGCCGGTCTCTTGTTATAGACACAGCTCCATAACTGAGAGGTCCATGCCGGTCTCTTGTTATAGACACAGCTCCATAACCGAGAGGTCCATGCCGGTCTCTTGTTATAGACACAGCTCCATAACCGAGAGGTCCATGCCGGTCTCTTGTTATAGACACAGCTCCATAACTGAGAGGTCCATGCCGGTCTCTTGTTATAGACACAGCTCCATAACCGAGAGGTCCATGCCGGTCTCTTGTTATAGACACAGCTCCATAACTGAGAGGTCCATGCCGGTCTCTTGTTATAGACACAGCTCCATAACCGAGAGGTCCATGCCGGTCTCTTGTTATAGACACAGCTCCATAACTGAGAGGTCCATGCCGGTCTCTTGTTATAGACACAGCTCCATAACTGAGAGGTCCATGCTGGTCTCTTGTTATAGACACAGCTCCATAACTGAGAGGTCCATGCCGGTCTCTTGTTATAGACACAGCTCCATAACTGAGAGGTCCATGCTGGTCTCTTGTTATAGACACAGCTCCATAACCGAGAGGTCCATGCCGGTCTCTTGTTATAGACACAGCTCCATAACTGAGAGGTCCATGCTGGTCTCTTGTTATAGACACAGCTCCATAACTGAGAGGTCCATGCCGGTCTCTTGTTATAGACACAGCTCCATAACTGAGAGGTCCATGCTGGTCTCTTGTTATAGACACAGCTCCATAACCGAGAGGTCCATGCCGGTCTCTTGTTATAGACACAGCTCCATAACTGAGAGGTCCATGCCGGTCTCTTGCAGCAAACAATGCGTGACTATCAGCATCCACTATGTTGTCATCGTGTCCCTGAGCAAAACACTGAACCTCTCCCTGCTCATTAACTGCAAGTCACTGTGGATAAGGGACACCAGCTAGAATCAGTGATTCACACACATTTAAAATGTAAGGACCTCCCAGTTTGATATGCACAATGATTAGGCCACAGACCCCCATTTGGTACGATTTGTTTTAATGCTGTGACCCCAATCTTCACTGTAAAACCCTCTAAGAGTACAATGTTTCTCTCAACCACAAGATGCCTTGAATGTTGATGCTTCGTAACCATTGAAACCAAAATCATTTCGGATGCAGACCATGTCAACTCAGTCCCAGGTTTCCAAGTCGAGTACTATGTTCAGTCTCACCTTAAATGGCACTGAGTAGTTGTACTCATAGTCATGGTTTTATTCCCGATAACAAGTCTGATACCCATAGCTTGCATATAGAGTAGAGTACTTATCCCATACCAGTGTGTAATTAAAACAAATCTAGGACATTGGTTCTCAAAGTGGGGTCCAGGGACAGGACTTTGATTGAAATAAAAATGAGGAATGAATATACATTCCATTAATAATTGTTAAAGTGCAGATACAATTTACAAAATCATAATGTAAATAGCACAGTAAGAAAAACAGTAGTGCAACATCAGCTGAAGCATTCAAAATACAAAATAATTGATTACTGTAAATTACATTATCATGTGATAAATGTGTGGCATCGGAATGGCATAGACTGGCATACTCACCCGATGGGAACAACTCTACTTGTAACGGTGCCGATGTGAAGGAACAACTCTACTTGTAACGGTGCTGGTGTGAAGGAACAACTCTACTTGTAATAGTGCTGGTGTGAAGGAACAACTCTACTTGTATAATGGTGCCGATGTGAAGGAACAACTCTACTTGTAATGGTGCTGGTGTGAAGGAACAACTCTACTTGTAATAGTGCTGGTGTGAAGGAACAACTCTACTTGTATAATGGTGCCGATGTGAAGGAACAACTCTACTTGTAATGGTGCAGATGTGAAGGAACAACTCTACTTGTAATGGTGCCGATGTGAAGGAACAACTCTACTTGTAAGTTGTAACGCTGCCGATGTGAAGGAACAACTCTACTTGTAACGATGCTGGTGTGAAGGAACAACTCTACTTGTAATGGTGCAGATGTGAAGGAACAACTCTACTTGTAATGGTGCCGATGTGAAGGAACAACTCTACTTGTAAGTTGTAACGCTGCCGATGTGAAGGAACAACTCTACTTGTAACGATGCTGGTGTGAAGGAACAACTCTACTTGTAATGGTGCTGGTGTGAAGGAACAACTCTACTTGTAATGGTGCTGGTGTGAAGGAACAACTCTACTTGTAATGGTGCTGGTGTGAAGGAACAACTCTACTTGTAATGGTGCTGGTGTGAAGGAACAACTCTACTTGTAATGGTGCTGGTGTGAAGGAACAACTCTACTTGTAATGGTGCTGGTGTGAAGGAACAACTCTACTTGTAACGGTGCTGGTGTGAAGGAACAACTCTACTTGTAACGGTGCTGGTGTGAAGGAACAACTCTACTTGTAATGGTGCTGGTGTGAAGGAACAACTCTACTTGTAATGGTGCTGGTGTGAAGGAACAACTCTACTTGTAATGGTGCCGATGTGAAGGAACAACTCTACTTGTAATGGTGCTGGTGTGAAGGAACAACTCTACTTGTAATGGTGCTGGTGTGAAGGAACAACTCTACTTGTAATGGTGCTGGTGTGAAGGAACAACTCTACTTGTAACGGTGCCGGTGTGAAGGAACAACTCTACTTGTAACGGTGCTGGTGTGAAGGAACAACTCTACTTGTAACGGTGCCGATGTGAAGGAACAACTCTACTTGTAACGGTGCCGGTGTGAAGGCCTTGAAACGTTGAGATTCAACGGATCAGTGGTTTTGCAGTAACGCACAATGGCCAGGTTGTTTTTCTCTGGAGATTCGGCTGAATTCTTCTCCTTGTTCCCTGGGTCACTGGTGCTCTCTGTTTGCTCTGACAGGCACATTTGATGCGTATTGTTGCTGTCAGACACAAATCTTGTATCTCCATATTTCAACTTTTCATATTTCTTCATACATTTATTATGCCTAAATTTGGCGTAGATCGGCTATCGGTTGAAGTGAAAATGGTTAATAATACCTAGAATTTATATGGCACTTTTCCAAGTACTATGAATAGACGGGCAGCTGAATTTTGAACATATTGGAGTCTATTGAGGGCTTTGGACGTGATGCCATGAAGGATACTGTTGCAGTAGTCTAACCGGAATGTAATGAAGGCGTGGATAGGTGTTTCGGCAGCAGAAGATGTCAGGGAGGGCCGGAGAAGGGCAATGTTCCTGAGGTGAAGATGGCTGTTTTAGTGATGTGGTTCACGACATGGGGGATGAATTAAAGGGTAGGGTCTAAAATGACACCTAGGTTGCGGACGTGGGTGGAGGTTGTGACAAGGGAGCCATCGATGTTGAGTGAGAAGTCCTGGGTGGAGCGGGTAAGGGAGTTGGGGCCGATAATGATGAATGCATGAATGCAGTTGAGTTTGAGAAAGTTGTGTCTGTGGTGTAATCAGTGAGTATCAACAAGAGCTTGTGACTACATAATAACTACATTGGATCGATTGGATCACCGGTAATATATATTTCTTTACATCTCCTGAAAAGTTAAGGTTTTGGACATAAAAGATTTCCACCCGACAGCGACGACATGCAGAGGATGTACTACAATAGGTACAGGGACAGTTTCTGTGATTGCTCCCTCATTTACCTGTCCAATTACGGCATGCTCTTTCTTGCCAAAAAGTTCCCTGTCATTTCAGAGGACATGCAGTTATACAGGTTATTATTATGATGATGGAAAGAGGCTGGCACCGTAAAGTCTCGTGTATGCCTATATTTCTTACTTCCAGGCAAAGTTTGACAGATAAGGTGGCTAATTAGAGGTTTTTGGTCAGCTGATTGGAGCACAGCGCTGTTTCCTGCCACTGTGGATGGACAGAGTTGTTGTATAATTAAAGCCAGCATGGTACAGTCATTGAGCTTTCATAGATTTAATCAAAACAAAATTAAACCAGTTAAATTTCCTCAAAAGTTTAATGGATCGTGATGTCCTGTAAATGGCATTTTAACAAAAAGTATAACAAAAGTAAACGAAAACAGCATTAACTTTCTGCTTTCTTGTCCCCATCATTCTGTTCTCGGATTTCTGGTATAGTTGAAATAACACAAAAAATGAGAAATAAATAACACTGATTCAGTGCAAGCAACGAAAGCACATATTTCATAGTAGAAATACTTCATAGTATATATGGTATTGTTGTCATATTTGTTTTGTCCAGCATTATAGAGTAGTAGTAGTAACAGCATTGCATTCTTTTTTTGTTTAGTAAGACGCTAACATTCCACATTAAATGATTCTTAATCACCAAGAAGAAGATTGACTAAATGGACAGTGAAGGAAAGACAGGGCTTGTTGTGCAGGAATTGATGCAGATTAGTGGTGAAATGTTTACAAGAATACTTTGTTTTGTAAGTTAGCTGTTTGGAGTTATCTGTTTTTATAGAGTTTGATTAGCAGTCTTGATCACAGGCCTGATGTTGATTTAAATCCAATCTTTGATCTATACCAACATTTGTCCTTGTAGTAGTTTCAGCAAAGACCGTCATGTTCTGCCATCCAGAGTTTCTACACATTTGTCAATTTTGTACTTTTCCAGTCATGAATGTATGACTTTATTTAAAAATGTCCATTAATGTGTTGTCTGAAGTGCTATAGTGAAATGTGACTACAAGGTAGGGCACAGACTTCAAGATGTCCAAAGACTCTTTTCCGTTGCAGTGATGTATTGCCTCTGAAATACAATTGCCTTTAGTATTCCATGTATTTTCAGACTTTTTTGTACAGTTATAGGGCCGATCCAAACTCCTATTTTACCGCTGTTTCGACGCTGGGTGACAGAATTGATGCAAAAAAGGCACTATAAGGCACTGTTGTAGAAAAGTTAAAAAGCCTTCAACTTGACTGTCACCCTGATGAAGGCAGTTTTGCTACAACGCGTAGGTGCAGTCTTTATTCTTGCAATGCATTAGCCACTTATTAAATTTTGCATTGGTCTCATCCTTGTTTCCACACTCTGCATCCTTCCGTCCTTGAGGCCTGCTGCTTCAAGAACCTTGAAAAACAAGCCTCTAATTAAGGTTCAATCAATATTTCATTTTATAGACTTATACAGTAAGTCTATAAAGTAAGGCCAACATTTAAAAGTCTGATGTCTGCAGCACTTGGCATCCACTACTCCACTTCTCAACATGGGGTCTGGGGACCCCAGCGATCGAAAACCCTTTAAAATTGGGTTCCATTGCAGATCAAACCGAGGGTTTCTGCTATAGACAGAAAGAATTGAAAGAAATGGGAAAGTACGGTCAATATAGAAAGAAGGGTCTTATCTCTTATGCCACCACCAACAACAACAGATTCTTTCACCCATTCTTTCTTAAAAGAAAACATTTTTCCCTCTGATCTCTAACTAAAATAATAAAATGGTGTTTGTTTGTATGATCTTTCCCTACTGCCACTGCCAGTGCACTACAAGCCCTGGACCAACTTTGGAACCCAAATGTCACGCTTGTATTCTTCACTAATTCTGCTCTAATTTGCAGCACCATAAAGTAAAGTGCTACCAGTTTAGCTCTCTATGAGTAGTTTAACTACTCCTCTGTGAAGGATATTTTCCGTGATCTCATATGTCTGTTAAAAATAACCTTTTGGTTTCATACACACCAAAGCAATGCTTAGCATGATTATAAATTTCCATGCTGTAGTTCAACAATGTGGCCCATTGGCATTAATGAGATCACTAGAGTACTGCCCAGAATAAAGGCAGCCAAAACGTATTTAATATGTAATATAACGTGGCTGTAAAATGATACGTTTTTTTTTTTTCTGTTTCTGTCAAGAAATAAGTTCCCAGTTCCGTTTCATGTAACTTGAATGTTTTTTTTAGCAGAGGGTCTGTTTGTGACTGCCAATCTGAATTCATTTTCACAGTTATATTTTATATTGTCGATAGGCAAACAGACAATTGTTATTGGTCTTTTTTCCCTCTCCTCTGATTGGATGACCATTACACCCCCTGCCTGTAATTCCACAGGATACACTTTTTTGCCCTCATATGATTGGACAATATACGGTGACATCACAATATTTAATATATTGTAAAATGTGTAAGATGTAATATATTGTAATGTAAGATGGGCAACCACATTGGCAATTCCCCAGGATTGCATCTTCCTAGTTTTATAACAACGTTAGTCAATGGCGGGCGAACCGTGTTGTAATCTTGCCCCAATATGGAGTCATAATGTCACAGATACTTCATAGACAGGCACATGATGCACACATGAATCCACATCATTAGTAGACGCTGTCATGTTATTGTAAGTTGTGCCCCTCAAACACAAAGTGCACAGTCCAGTCCTTCCTGTGAATTGTTGGACAAGGACAAGGACTGACAACTGCCAAATTGTTCAAAGGAATTATTCTTGTTTACAAGAAGGAAGTGAAATTGCTGGCATATACAGTAACATTTCCTATCCTTGGACCTTTACCCATTCCCTAAAATGTTCTCCTTCAATGTTTATTTATTAACTTATAACTCAAGGAATGTGCAAATGTATTTGTACACTCTCTCTGAGTTAAATGAACACTCAGGATTGTACAGTGTAGACCTTGTGATGTCATAGTGGTTACTGGTTAGGAGGATTGTACAGTGTAGACCTTGTGATGTCATAGTGGTTACTGGTTAGGAGGATTGTACAGTGTAGACCTTGTGATGTCATAGTGGTTACTGGTTAGGAGGATTGTACAGTGTAGACCTTGTGATGAAATGAAATGAAATGAAATGAAATCTATATTTACCCAGGGTATCTGGGCTAAGCTCAAGAACTTGTTTCCAGCCAGGCCCTGCTCATAGAACACATTTCATCGTAGTGGTTGATGCCTTGTTCAAGGGCATTTCAGCGGTGGTAATTTTAACGTGTCGGACGGCTGATTCGAACTGGGAACTTTCCGGTATCTAGACCGCGCCGCTATCCGTTCGGCCACCGCTGCCACAAATGATGATGTCATAGTGGTTACTGGTTAGGAGGATTGTACAGTGTAGACCTTGTGATGTCATAGTGGTTACTGGTTAGGAGGACAATCATGGATTTGAATCTGCTGCTCAGCTGTCCTGTTGTCCGTCTCAGTGAAGAGCAAAGGTCAGCGACGTGTCCTTGACTCTCCTCTAAAACAGAAAGTGTCTGAGCAGCAGGAGGATCATTCAGGTACAGTGTGATCACACATAGCAGGCAAAGGGTCAGACAGTCAGAGACAGTTCAGATTTAATCCCTTCTTTAATCCTCCCAGGATGGAGAGGAGTTAAAGCAAGGTGCACAGGGGAAAATAGTCAAAGTAAAATGTTCAGCATGTTTTAGATTCCAGAACTCAAAGTTTGACACGCATCAGCACCATTTTTCCAGGGACCCCCTGGAACCCTCCCAAGGACCCACGATGGCCCCCCACATCTATGGTGTAATGCAATGTTGATTTCAGTTTCCTCTTTATCTCATTTAGACCTGGTGTAACCTATACGTTGTTTTAATAAGAAGAATTAAGAATTTTAACGTTTTCAGAAAACCTTAGGTTAGGTTTTAGAAGGCGTCAGGTCTAAATGGGCTAGTACAGTGGTTCTCCAGTGACCCCAGTGACCCCCGTGGTTTCTTGAGGGGGTCCAAAATTCCAAATGGACCCTTACCAGGTCTGTACAGGTCAGAGACTGTACAAATGGACCCTTACCAGGTCTGTACAGGTCAGAGACTGTACAAATGGGTAAATTTTTACACTCCGATTTATGGGGGCCCTTGAAATGAAACAACTTTGAGAACCACTGCTCTAGTACAAGTGATTAGGAAGTGATTAGGTCTATATGGCCTCCCGGAGCTCCAATAACTTGTGTCTACTCTCTACTATTTGGCTCTGGTCTTACTGTACGTTCCCCAATAAATCATAAGCAAGTTAAGTTTCATGGCGTGGCACCTAAGGGGCGAACCGTCTAGAAGAGGGTGTCTGTCTGTCTGTCTGTCTGTCTGGGGCTAATCCCATAAACCGCTAGACCAATCAGTGCCAGATTTATTTTGCACACTGCTAGTTGGCCCACAAGTGGCAGAATAGGTTTTCACATACTGTAGGCCTATTGGGAATGTTTTGCTTCTTTTTAGAACTTGAATTTTATGCTGGAAGTAATTTGAGGTTGAATTAGACTGAACCTTTGTCTCTTGCCACCACACTGACGTCGTAATACTGATATCCTTAGTACTGACGTCATGGCATAGACTGGCCATTTGACGTCAGAGATCCACAGGAAAGTCATGCTGTTGTTAGACCCCATCCCATCATGTTGCTCTGTATGCTTGCTCACTATAGTGCTTTACCTTTCAGCCCTTTCATTCATTTCAACTGTCAAAACACAGGTGGCAGTGAGGTAGAGGGAAATGGTTTAATCACATGAACCCTAGCATCCCTATGACAAACATTAAATGTTCGCTGTAAAATAGGGATGCTAGGATTCTACTTTCTGGCCAAAATGTTGTTAAGAAAGTTGATCGACATGCTTGTGTGCTTGTAGATCAGCTTAAATGCCTTCGCCTGATAGTTTAAAATAAATTGAAAGAGGAATAGAAAATAGTGCATTTATACTATAGCGTCGTTAACCAAAGCGCTTTACAATGTGTATGGTACATTCAGCCATTCACACACATTCACACCAATGGTAGAGGAAACCATGCAAGGCACCAACCTGCTCATCGGGAGCAGTTAGGGATTATAAGTGCCTTGCGCAAGGTTTGGTTTCCAAAAACCACATACAATCCTCATTCAGACCCCACACATATAACAGCTGATTTATACTTAGTTATGTGCCTGTGTTTTTCACCGAACATCACGCTGCGACATGTTGTGAGCTTATAGATCGGCTATATTCAGTGCGAGACACAATGCGCAACCAGGTTTAAATCAGGCTTAACTGATACTCATATCAACAGTGTCATGCAATGAAGCATAAATTAGGCTTAAACCAGTGTCACGCACTGAAAATAGCAGACCTACAAGCTAACAACGCATGGCGTATGCGACGCATTGTGAGCTTGTATGTCAGCAATTTTCAACGCGCAACACCGTCGTGATGATATAAATCTGTCTTTACAGTAATTGAACAGGCAAGGCTTGCTCAAGGAAACGTCGACAAGATACGTGGGTGACATTGGGGATTGAACCTCAGACATCTCCATTATGAAACATTGATTCAAAACGCCAGGCCTTCCCACTGTTAATGTCTGTCTTTCATGGCTCGAGTATCAACAGTGGATAAACTGCAGTAAATTACACAACAGAAACACAATGACAGCACCCTTAATGACTGACAAGTCATTCTAAGCAATTCTGCATTCAAAGCAGATTACCTCATTCATTATAGTAGTCTTTTGGCGAAGGCCCTTTTGGGCCGTTCACAATGGATGTGGTAAGGCGGCACCTTGCCGTGCAGCTTGTCGAGGTGGTCAGTGCAAGCTGAGCGGTGGCAATAGCAGTTTCTGTGTTAATCCATTGAGACCTGGAACGCATCCATGTCACGTTAGCGTTTAACCACATTAACCATTAACCCATTTTGGGCGGGAACCCCTTTTGGTGTTTTAAACATTATGTTATAATTTAGCTATTGAAAAATAGCAGATCTACAAGCTCATAGCGCGCCACCGAGTGGCGCGCTATGAACTTGTAGATCTGCTATTTTTGAAAAATCGTTAAAATGTGCCTCAAATCTTTCCGAAAATTGTCATGATTTAGAAAACTTTTTTTTTTTAATTTTGACGTCAGGCCTGAATGGGTTAATGCCTGGCTCGTTATGAGCACAGTGTATTTATACTTTATATTAACGCAAACATGCAAATAAGGCAAGAGTAATTACAGCAAGGCAAAGAAAGAGTTAAAAAACAAGGCAAGAACCTGCAAGGGATGAACGGAATTGCAGTTGTTTAACGCCTGATGTATGCTTTGTTGCATGCTGGTGTCACACACCTTAAAATAGCAGATCTATACAACAAGCTCACACTGCATCACCGCTGCTGCGGCGCATTGTGAACTTGTAGATCAACTATTTCAGGTGCACGACATGCAAGAGCAGAGGACGTCTTTTTAAAAATCACATAGAGCAGTGGTTCTCAAAGTGGGGTCTGGCACCCTCCAGGGGCCTTTGAGGGGGTATCAGGGGCCCCCAGAAAAAATGAGGAACAGTTGAACCACTTTAACCTTATTAGATCAGCTTTTTGGAAATGGCTGATCTAGAGTAGCTATTTAAGGAAACTTTTGAAAATCTTGGATTGTGGAATAATTCTGACACAAATCTTCTGTTATTGGGGTCCCTGCCTGGTACCAAATTGTTTCACATGGGGGGTCCACGGCCAAATACATATCGTCACTGAAACCTTGTATCTCCATATTTAATCTATGAATGTTTTATCATAAATTAATGTACTGTACTTTATTGTAAAATAGTCACATAAAAGTAGCAAAATATCTCATCTGCAAGCTCACAACTTCGATGCATTGTGACTTGTTGATCAGCTATTTTAGCTATTTTTGAAACATTATGAAAGTCAAAGTGGTTGAGTTTATGAGTTGGATTTTATAAATATTGAACCTATGAAGCAAGAGCTTGCAACTAAATAACAACTATATTGGATCCATTTGAAACGCAGGTTCCCTTTTCAATTTTCTTAAAAGTAACAGTTTTGAACATACAAGGTTTCCACCCCACAGCAACGGGCTCCTTCACATGAAAACGTTTCAGAACCAGAGGAAATCACTGTGTCCTTTTTAATCCCACTGAAGAATGTGGTTTCCACCACAATGAGGCAGTATATGATCAGGATCGGCGACGAGTGCAGAAACAACCCAAAAGCCTGAGCAGGATGAGTACATTTTGGAATGTCAGAGCAGTTGTTGCACTCTGTGCCCCAGAGACCCAGAGCTATGTAAATACCACTCAAACACCACAGTCGCTGCACAGAACAGCAGACACGCACAGGATTACTGGAGTACATCTGTTCAAGTCACTTCCATTTGGATTGTGGCTTGTCTCTCGTCATACAGGGAAGCCCCCTTTCCCCATGTTAGACATAAGCTGATAATACTTTGTCTGGCTTTGAAAATATATATTATTTTGAAGGAGAAAAAGAATCACGTTTTGACTGTTAATTTGAGTGGAAACATTGTCGTTTTAGCCATCGACAGCCTACAATACCATGGCCTATCCATTATCTGTAAGCTTCCTTCCAAGTGTTATTTTTTGCTGCATTCGGCCTCAAATGATGTTTTTAAGAGCTGCTAGAACCCACTGTTTGTTGCTGTCGTGTGACTGAGTGCCGCTCATGAACATAAAGTGGAAGGAAGGGCATTCGGAAATATTACAGGAAAAATAGGAGTCAACTTTATGCACACATGCAGTCTTCCTCAGGACAAAAGAAGTGTGTAAGAAGTTCTCTGGTCTCATCATTAGTGTGACAGTCGTGTAATAGATAGGGTTCAAGTTCAGTCCCCACTAGTCACACGTCTTGTCAAAGTACCCTTGAGTAACACACTACACTCCCACATTGCTTGCATTATGTAAACTGAAAGGAGCGTCAGTCGTGGTCATACAAATGGACAAAAACACAGTTGGCCAACTGGCAGCAGTGTTGGCACAAGTATACAGTACTTGGCAGTCGCAGCTGAATGATCGCAGAGTACGATGAAAGACTAATCTCAGTTGGGTATTGATAAAGACGGATGCCATGGCAAACCCTACCCTGAACATTTACTTCACAACATTTTGCAATTGCTTGTCATTTGGGTCAACATTATAGGCATATTGGCAAACCAGCAGAAAGCCATGAATCAATGTTACAGTGAGCCGATGGTTTTTAAAGCCCCTAAGACCTTGGCATTATGTCGCTAGGTATCTATCATCAGGACAGAAAAGTGCTACCTTGCTTGAAATACGACTTCTCCATTTCCCCCCACCTGACTGCACCTCACTGTGTTTGTGTTGACCAGGCCTTTGGAAACCATGTCCTATATGAGGAGGCAGAGGGGAGGTCTATACTCTGGCTTTTTAATCATTCAGTAATTTGCTGCTATCTTGGGCTGCAGTCCCCCCCTTCACATCAGCGCGTTATCTATAATTAAATATTTAAATCAATTTCTTTCTTTCTCTTTTCCCCTGAGTGCAGCATGAGAGGTCTTAGAAGACATTATGAACCCATTCGAAGCCAAAGATTATTACAGCTAAACATTGGGAAGTATCAGTGTCATGTACAGTAGAGTACGTGTCACGTACAGTAGAGTGTCGCAATGGTTAGAAACCGTTTGACAGTGGCCTTCAAAGACTCCATGAGTTATTGATTTTCTTGTTTAATTAATATTCAGGGTTAACTGAATTCCAAAAAATAAGTGAGCGGTGCAACTGTACCGTGTGGGGGTCCCCGCAACATCCAGACCCCCAGGAACGCGCCCAGGGGGGGGCGGGCGGCCCGGTTCCGGCAAGCCGCCCCGCGTCCGAAACCGTCGAGAAATGACAGAGTTACCGTGTTGCAGCTTTGGCTTATATTGGCTTATATTAATTAGCATGTGGATACACGACAGGAACGAGTTATTTAACCTGTGTTATAGTTAAGTGTCTTACATTAAACAGTACATGAAATAAACATACATGTTTAAAAAAAAGTACAAAAACAAGTTATATAAGAATTGGCCAACCTAGCTATAAACAGTGAAAGAGAAAGAGAACTAAACGTGCGTGGAAACTAAGCAGTGTTCTTGCTACTTTTAGAAGCTTGTTTTTGTCTCCAGCCTGTGCTGCATCCATCACCGACATACACCATTATTTACTAACTAGAAACCTCCCACTTGATCTTGTATACTGTAGACCAACTTCTCACAAACACACCTGTTAGCAAACGTCACTCCAGCTGGAGCCAAGCACTTTGCTGAACACCTTCATGCAGAGTTTCTCTGCCAATAGGGGCCCAAAAGGGGCCAATGGATGCTCTGACAGTGTCACAAAGAACACTTGTAACCCAGGAATACTGTGTTATTTAATAAATTGTTTGTGATTTTAGCCATATGGAGATCTACTGTATAGCCTATAGTACAAACAATAGTCATCCAGTTCATGGCCCCAAAACGTTAAATATTATTTGAAATTGTATTTTGAACCCTGGGAATACACTTAAAATATGTTTTTGGGCCATTTTCTGGATATTATGAAACATAGCTATGAACTATCTTGTCATTCAGGACATGAATAGTCTTGCAGTAGCCAGACAATTATTTAGATAGATGTCTAACGCCTGTGGCATAACTATTGAAATTGTGGCATAACTATTGAAACGTTACGGAAAAGAAAAAACAGATGTGTGACAGACATATGCAATGACCAACCACACACTTTCTTAGACCACCAACAACAACAGACAGACCTCCAATAAGTCCAGCCAATCAGAGGCTTAACTGACTTGTTCTCTGACAGGATACTGTAAGCTGACTTGTCATTCAGACCCTTTGCTGCTGGAATTGATGACAAGATGCTCGGTCTACGTCAGACTAAGACAAGGATGACACACACAGAATTATCAATAACCATATGCTCTGCCAAACTGGCCTTCTAACAACCTACATGCCTGTACTAGTGTTGTATATCACTTTGGATTGAAAGAACATCAACTAAGTGTGAATACAATAAATGTACAGTATGTCATGACTTACAGTTGGGTGCCACTGATATTGTCCCTTATCATTTGACCCATTTAGGCCTGACCTCAAAATTTAAAAAAATCCTTCTAAATCCTCCAGTTTTCTGAAATAAATATTTTCACTATTTTTCAAAAATAGCAGACCTACAAGCTCGTAGCGCGCCACTCGGTGGCGCGCTATGAGCTTGTAGATCTGCTATTTTTCAATAGCTAAATTATAACATAATGTTTAAAACACCAAAAGGGGTTTTGCGCAGATCACGCAAACCTCAGCAAAAAGAAAAGGACAATATCGATGGCCTCCAACTGTACATTTGTAGTATGTCTAAATGTAACCCTATGTACAGTATCCTTGTGTGTAGTATGTCTAAATGTAACCCTATGTACAGTATCCTCGTGTGTAGTATGTATAATGTAACCCTATGTACAGTATCCTCGTGTGTAGTATGTATAATGTAACCCTATGTACAGTATCCTAGTGTGTATGGTTTAGGGTTAGGTGTGTTAGTTATGGTGACTGTTTGTGTTTTGAGGCCTTTCATTGTCCATACAGTCCATACACACAACATCCATTTCAATTATATTTCAAGAGCGTATCGGTAGCTTTGAGAATTGATTTACTCCAGCGATTTCTGCACAGAAGCTGCTCATCAACTATTCATCAGTAGCTGCTGTGAATGCTTCTTCAATGCAGCAACGCCAGCACCTCGCCAAGGTGTCAGGCAGACTCTCAGGCAGCCGCATGCTGCTAAACCACAGCATAGGAGAGCAGATGACCTTTCAATACAGACTCGGCCTCGGGAATTCACTTAATCTCGCCATCTCATCTAGTGCTGCAAATATTGATTATCTTCTTGTCTATTGATTACTTTTTCTATTAATTGAATAATCAACAAGTGCTTTTCTAAATTGTTAATTTATATATAAATTGAGTGATCAACCACCCCTACTCTCATCCACACATTCTGTGTGATTTCACACTGATTTACAGTTTCCTTCTGGATTTAACAATAGACGTGAGATTGTGGGGGTGCGCACGTTTATCCGACATACCTTATCCGACATGCGGAAAGCGATCGGATTAAGGTTGGCAAACATGCGCTAAGGTTGGCGACCGGATTAAGGTTGGCGAACATGTGCTAAGGTTGGTGACCGGATTAAGGTTGGTGAACATGCGTTAAGGTGGGCGAACATGCGCTGCTCCGTGCTTGCGGTTATGGTTAGGTTAGGGTTTGAGGTAGGTTGTCGTTGTCGGACCAATAGTATGTCAAAACTAAAGCCTGTGTGTGATTCAAGCAATCTGCGCATATAGTGGTGACTACAGCCAGACACTACTTAAAGGAGCACTTCACCCATTTCAACCTACAATCATAATTGGTCCTCATTAATGCTCATTATAAGATGGCACCATTTCTGTCTACTCTGTCTCCGAGGAGGTCTGTGGACAGTTCAGAAACTTGCCTACCAGTGACGAGTCATCGGTAGGCAGGTTTGGTCATTTCAAACAAGATTTCAAACTTGTATTCCTTTTTTTAATATTATTTATGCAAGAACAATGGCTTCTATTTCAGTATGTTAACTTTCCAGGAAGAGAAAGGTTGCACATTCTAGTTAATAGCTGGTAATCCCCATCAATGATGTCATTGGTAGGCAGCAGATTTCTGAACTGTCCATAGCTAACCAATGAAATGCACAGTGATATGGTACCATTTTATAATGCGCATTAATTTAACACAATCAGTGCCGGAATTCCTTCAAAATAGAAGCTCTGGGGTGCCGGGAAGACATGGCCGGTTTACAATCCTACTATAATGCGCCACATCTCTGTCTGCGTGCGTGTGTACGATTGTAATGCACGCAACTCGAGAACCGTTTGACCCACCGACTTCACATTCGACACGCGTTTCACACCCCCACAGGGAGTGCAGTGCCAGGTATCGAGTCGGTCGGACCCACGGTTCTGCAGAACCACCACAAAAGGCTCTGGTCAGGCTCTGCCAGTGGGCCTAATGAGGCCAACTCCTTTCACCTGGGCCAGGCTCTGCCAGGGCGGGGGCCTAATGAGGCCAACTCCTTTCACCTGTGCAATTTCCAGCCTCTGCCTCAGCCAATTGAGGCTCAACCAATCAGGCTCTGCCAGTGGGCCGAATTGATTGCCAAGTACACTTTTTAGTTTGCAGTTTCAAATGTATATCATTAGGTTCCCAAGTTGCATCGTTCCCAAGTAGGCCGGTGGCCGACTGCGACGGGCACATACAGGTCTAGTTTATTACAATTTAACAACATGTTATACAAGTTGGGCCAACGGCACCCTCTAGATTAATTTCACAAGTTGCCTAACACCGTTTGGAATCTTACTGAGGATGCACACAATTTGACTCATTTATAACGCAGCTGTGCGTGCATGCATGAAATGTGCATGGGTGTGTTTGCACCCTCGATAATTGTCAGTATTTTAAGTGCATGTGCTATAACCCTCAATGTGTCTGCAAGCATACGCATGTTTCCGTGCCTCAATTGTGTGGTGATTAGCTTCAGAGACTTGCTTGCATTTGTACAGTTAAGCTACCCAAGCATGGTTACACATATGACGACTGCATGACAGGTACACATAATATCCCATATAATAATCTGTGTATTTACAGAAAAGCTAAAAGATGCATATATATATATATAATAACTGATATTAATTGATGTCCAGAGAATCAGAATTTGTCCGTGACAAGAACTCAACTTCAAAAGAACCAAAAGCAAAAACATGCATGAACAAAAGGACCATGGGAAGGGCAACAGTGTTTGTGTGCAGTGTGCCGAAGTGTTGAAAAAAGGGGCTGCCGGCACTCCTGCTGAGCACCTCCCGGTGTGTTTAAGGGACGTGTCCAGCCATGTTCTCATCTAACACACACACACACACACACACACACACACACACACACACACACACACACACACACACACACACACACACACACACCCGCGCACACGCCATATCCTTAGAGAGAAGGTTTGTTTCCTCAGGTATGTTGTAGGTGTGGATTGATGTGTGTCTTAACATGAAACGACTTTAAAGAGAATGGAATGGCTTGTTGATGGTGGTTGGAAGTGGACCAAGTTAAAAGAAAGTAAATTGCAAAAAAATCAGTGTTTCCCTCAATGGTGTCTTCCAAACAAGACTTCGAGGCAGGAGGTGTGTTTGGGCGGAGGTGGCAGAACAGAAAAGGAAGGCATTGATTGCAGAACGAGGCACAGCCGGTGATGGCTCTTTCGTTCTGGTGTTGTGCAGTGCAAAAGAAACGTTCCGCTTTGGTCCCAACAAATATCTCTGAAACGCTCAAATGTCCCAGTTTTCAACATTCATGCTTGTTAAAATATTTGTCCACTATTTGCTCAATTTTTTTAAATTTCATTTATTAAGGGTTCCGGTTGGGTTTTTTGAAAACATGGCCACCCTAAGCAACCATCCTGGATGAAAAACAAATGGGAGGTGTTGAAACTCAGAGTATGATTATATACTGCCATGGCTGAGGTAGGCCTACAAACAAGCTCCTACATCAATTCGATACTTGCATTCCTGAGTGTTTATGTATTTTTAGAGTGAGACTTGAGTCAAAGTATATAAAGATCTCCTGGTCAGATATTACTCAACTACTAGTGGAAGTTGCAGTCAAATTACTTGAGTTAAAGTACTTGATTATTTGCTTTTAACAATGCTTAAGTATTCAAAAGTACATGCTTTTTTAAAAATATAGTATTTAATATAGTCTTTTTAAGATCAATACATTGCTGCATTTCTTGCATACATACAAGTACATATAAATCAAGAATACAGCATTCAAGTAAATGTATACTCCTTTACTGGCCACCACTGCTGAAACATCACTGGACTCCCCACACCCACGCCCCCTCCCCCAATCTCTCTCTCTCCCGCTCTCTCTCTCGCTCTTCATGCAGCGGCTGTTTATGCTTTGCGACTGTTTAGTTACCATTTGTCACATTTGTCACTACAGTTGTAGTAAGATGAGATAAGTAAACGGCATGCTGGAAAGCCCACAATAGCTCTGGGGCCCACTGCCCATCTCACTGCACTTCCTGAGAGCTGCAAGAGGGGAATCCCACCCAATATGACTGCTCACAGTGCAATGCTTCTCGACCTTTTTTGTCTCAAGGACATTCGTGGCTCTTTTTTCGACCACAAACTGTACCCCAGAAGCTACCAGAACATGCAGGGATGGATTTCCCAAGAGCTCAGGTGGCCCCTAGCCAGAGCCTTTGCGTGAATTGTCGCTGTTATTAACTTTGTCAAAGGGCTTAGTCATGCATGGCAATAACAGAGACCCAAATGTCATACTGAAAACGGAAGGGGCTGTCTAAACATTCACTTTTTACAAAAAAGAAGCCATCATAAATGCCTTTTAAGTGCATGTTTATCCTACCAGTTTATCCATATGACTTTAGAGGGGCGGTCAAAAACCCAAGTGCTGTGCAAAACAGCATTGGAATCTCTAAAATCCTGTTACGTTTACGGTTAGTCAGTGTATCTTCTGGAGGAGGGGGCCTTTTTCAAGTCTGTGCCAGGGGCCTATTGTCTCATAAATCATAAATCACCTTTGACCATAACCGAAAACTTTCTAGGAAGGGGGTGGTACATCATAAAACAAAACTCATAAAAAAGCCCAAAAACCAAAGTAGACAAATCTAGTATGTACCTGTATACTTGTAGATTAATTCTGGGTTCCTAGAACTGATAGAGTTACATCCTGAGCAGGGCCCAAATTAGGTTCTGAGAACCGTAACTTTGATGGACATTTGTATACTCTCTGAGGTACAAAAGGACAAATTAACACTAAGAATACGTATTTTTCTAAATACATTGGACAAAATTGACCAAACACTGTATTTGAAAATATATTTTGGACCCTGGAAATTTACTTCAAGTCGTTCACAACTATATTCAGATTCAGATATATTTTAGTCAAAATAAATTCTCACGGTGTATATTTTGAAATGTGTGAAGTTTATTTTTTTGTTCTTTGGGTTGAGCAACACACCTGGCATAAATTCTGGCATGTCTCCCATTGCGGATGCATTGAGTAAGAGACTAAACTTGACTTTGAGATCACCCAGGGGGATTTCACTTTTGCCATTTCAGAATGCTTTCACTGGCATATACCCCAATAATAAACACACACACACACACACACACACACACACACACACACACACACACACACACACACACACACACACACACACACACACACACACACACACACTCAACCGTACATCGGTTTTCCCAGCATTGCCAGCTTTTTTGGCATCGCCAGGGCACCAGCTTTGTGTTCAGGTTTCAGTCCCCAGCATTGGCCGGGTTGAAGCGTAGGTGAAATAGGCTCTCTCTTCCTCCCTCTATGCTCCCCCCGCCCCCTCTCTCTCTCCTCTCTTTCTCTCCCTTGCTGATCGAACTCCTCCCCTCACTCCCCAGGTCCCCCCACCCTCTCTCTCTCTCTCTCTCTCTCTCTCTCTCTCTCTGATCAAGCTCTGGTCTGATGTGAACAGTTCAATGCTGACGTTGGGCATGTCTAGTCCAGTGGTTCCGGACTAGGGATGGAGCTCGTTAATCTTTATTGATAAGGAGCACCTTATCGATCCTGCTTCTTGATCCTGGCTTTTATCGAGCCCACTATTAAGCTGAATTTTGTGGAAAGATGTGTGACAAGTGACAACATATTCTGAACAGAACTTATATCTCTCTTTTTGGCTAGTTGTGAGTGACTGTGAGTTTGTCTCTCTAAAATTAAAGGTAAAAAAAAGTTTGCCTATCATTAACACTATACCATTCATTAATGTGTCAAATGACTTTATATAGCTTTATATTTATATCCATGTCTCTACAGCGCTTTATAAACAGAAAATGCATCTTTATTTAACCAAAACATATCACTTGCACGACATTTTACCATGGCCTTCAAATACAATACTTTTCTAACAAGCAGAAGGCAAGTGACATTTTTATTTTTGGAAGATAATATTGAAGAAACTGTTAACTGGCTAATGTGTGTACCGCCACATTAAAAGCGTAATGTTGTTTCCCCGGGCAGTGCTAGTTGGCAGGTATCAATACACTTTTAGACTGACATGTTTGTGCCAGTGTGGATGATTAGATTTACCGGTAATTCTTGATCGCCTCTTGTTTTGATTGTTCAAACATGACGTCATGGACTGCTATGCTCGATAACAGGCTCGACAAGCCCAAAGCTTATTGATACCGGTACTCAATAAATTTGTTTATAATTTTTATCCCACGATTTTGCAAGTTTTGCAACCCATGTTTTCACCCAGTGTCAATTATCTAATGTAATCCTGGGAGCTACACTTCCTCTGCCAACCTGGGGGGGCAGCGGACTGACTTCATGCCTCCTTCTAGGCATGAGGAGTCCAAGCCGCTTCTTTTCACCTGACAGGGGAGAGTTTCCCCGGCCGGACGTAGCGCGTGGAAGGAGCGCGTTATTCCGACCAGTTCCTTTCCCCTCAGCCTGGTCTCTAAACTACCTCCCCCTGGCCAGGGGGAGGTAGTTTAGAGACCAGGATTATAAATTTGTTATCGAGTTTGAAATGGGCTCGGGTTTCGAGCTCCATCCATAGTCTTGACCCCCTAAAATGATCATATTTATTTGACCCTGACAAGCACATGGAATGTAGGAGCCGAGGGATTACCTTTTGTTTGACTCTGTTCCACAGATAAATATGTGGAAAAGAGCCGATCTCCAAAGTTCGAGCTTGTAGATCGTCTATTTGCCTCTGTCTTATATTATTGACAATTTGACAATGTTTGACCAGTATTACTTTTGATGCAGTAATGGTTTAATTCTTCCTCTTAAAAAAAAAAAATGTCTTAAAAGTCTTAAATTGTCACTTCACTGTCCTCTGGGGATCTCCCAAAATGTATGTAGAGACTCCCGTGGGGGTCCCGACCCACAGGTTGAGAACCACTGGTCTATATGCCAGACCAGTGGACCAGACAGACAAGGAAAAGTCCTCTCTCAAAAAATATTTGTACTGGAGTGACTTTAAGAAAGTTACTGAACGGCCCGGACGGTTAGCTCAACCGTCTGGGCACCTAGGCTGCTGAGCCAGCCTGACGGCGTGCCACGGGTTCGACTCCCGATCCCGACAGCCTTTGCCGCGTGTCTTTACCCCCATATCTCTCTCCATTTCCTGTCAGACTACTTTCATCCTATCAATAAAGGCAGAAAAAGCAAAAAAATAAATATCTTTACTAAGAAAAAAAAGAAATTTACTGAATGATGAAAAAGTAGACTGTGTGTGTGTGTGTGTGTGTGTGTGTGTGTGTGTGTGTGTGTGTGTGTGTGTGTGTGTGTGTGTGTGTGTGTGTGTGTGTGTGTGTGTGTGTGTGTGTAGGAGGTTGCTGTATCCTTTCACCTTGCTTTCTTCTGTCTTTCCTCCAGTGCTGTGGTTCATTATTGTGTTGCTGTAATCTGGAGGGGACAGGACGGGGTGCAGAAGTGTATTTATCTTCCTGCACAAATAGGCCCTCTTTCCGTCTGGTCCCTGTTCAGCTTGTTGTTGAAAGATAGTGAGCAGAGTAGAGCAAGCCTCAGTGTGCGTGGGTATGTGTGTGCATGTGTGTGCATGTGTGGGTGTTTGCATGTACGCGCCCGTGCGTATGTATGTGTGCGTGTGTGTGTGTGCATGACTTAGTGTTACGTGTCTGTGTATATATGCGTGGGTGTTTTGCATGTGCGTGCGTGCGTGTGTGTATGTGTGTGTGTACAGGTGTCTGTGTGGGTGTATGTAACGTACACACAGTGTGTGTGTGTGTGTGTGTGTGTGTGTGTGTGTGTGTGTGTGTGTGTGTGTGTGTGTGTGTGTGTGTGTGTGTGTGTGTGTGTGTGTGTGTGTGTGTGTGTGTCCGTTGGCATGCATTAGCGTGCACTGAGATGTGTCCCAGCTGGCCTTCTGAAAGCCAGGGCACTCACACGTACTCTGATTTATTATTATTTTTTACTTAAAAGTCAAAGCCCTGAATTAAAAATAAAACAATACAAATCCTACATTTTGTCAAAAGTTGTCAATTGTTTTCGAAAATAAATCTGCTATTTTTGAATAGCTAAAAGTATAAAATAAGGGCGTTTAATAAAAAAAAAAGAGGAATATATCTGCCTTGTGACATCGATACCCCTTTACTCCGGGGGGCATTTCATGCTAAGTAAGAAAGCACGCATTCCTCAACAGAGGTCTTATTGTGCCCCTATAAGACCCAGAGGTCTTATTGTGCCCCTATAAGACCCAGAGGTCTTATTGTGCCCCTAGAAGACCCAGAGGTCTTATTGTGCCTCTATAAGACCCCCTATAAGACCCCCTATAAGACCCAGAGGTCTTATTGTGCCCCTATAAGACCCAGAGGTCTTATTGTGCCCCTATAAGACTCAGAGGTCTTATTGTGCCTATTGGTCCCTATAAGACCCCGTTTAGATCAGTGTTACACACAGTGTAGTCCACTTCCTCAACAGAGGTCTTATTGTGCCCCTATAAGACCCAGAGGTCTTATTGTGCCCCTATAAGACCCAGGTTAGATCAGTGTTACACACAGTGTAGTCCACTTCCTCCACAGAGGTCTTATTGTGCCCCTATAAGACCCAGTTTAGATCAGTGTTACACACAGTGTAGTCCCTATAAGACCCAGTTTAGATCAGTGTTACACACAGTGTAGTCCACTTCCTCAACAGAGGTCTTATTGTGCCCCTATAAGACCCAGAGGTCTTATTGTGCCCCTATAAGACCCAGTTTAGATCAGTGTTACACACAGTGTAGTCCACTTCCTCAACAGAGGTCTTATTGTGCCCCTATAAGACCCAGAGGTCTTATTGTGCCCCTATAAGACCCAGTTTAGATCAGTGTTACACACAGTGTAGTCCTCCTCAACAGAGGTCTTATTGTGCCCCTATAAGACCCAGTTTAGATCAGTGTTACACACAGTGTAACAGAGGTCTAACAGAGGTGTAACAGAGGTCTTATTGTGCCCCTATAAGACCCAGTTTAGATCAGTGTTACACACAGTGTAGTCTATAAGACCCAGTTTAGATCAGTGTTACACACAGTGTAGTCCACTTCCTCCCAATCACATCTACATGGATGTGTACTATTTAACTTCTCATTGTCTAGGGCAGGCCAGTGGTTCCCAAAGTGGGGCCCAGGGACCCCCAGGGGTCCTTGAGGGAGTTCCAGGGGGTCCCCAGCTAAATGATAGTTAGGAACCAAATGGACCCTTATGGGTCTGTAACTCTGAGAGTGTACAAATGGAACCAAATGGACCGTTCCATTTGTACACTCTCAGAGTTAAATTAACATTGATTTTACAATATGAATTGGGGTCCCAGAGATAGAAATGCCATTAAATCTGGGTCCGTGGCGTAGACTAATGCATGTCAAACTGGGGGTCCTTGAAATTAAACGGGTTGAGAATCACTGCTAGAGCCGTAAAAATCTTCTCTTATGGGGGTCCCTGGCATATCTTTTCAAATGGGGGTCCGTGGGCTAATTAGTGTCAATTCGGGGGTCCTTGACATGAAAAAGTTTGGGAAGCACTGTTCTAGGCATGTTTCGCCTCATTCCCTCCCATGTCTCACGACACTGACCTAGCAGGCAGCCAGTTATCTTGCAGCAAATGGCCATGGGCCAGGAAAACTACAGTAGACAAGCCAACGCTATGACAGAAACACCAGAGCTAAAAAACACTGATTCCTTTTTTTATTCTATTGTTACAGTGTGGCTCTGAGGGAGGCTATAGCTGTCTATATAGCAGTGGTTTTCAAAGTGCGGTGCAGGGACCGCCAGTGGTTCTTGAGTTGGTTCCAGGAGGTCCGCAGCAAAAAATAAATAAAAATCAATGGAATCGTTATCTTATACAGTACTTTCGTATATCTTGAAAACATTTGAAACATATTGATTGAGCATATTGAAAATCATAAACACAAAAATCCCTTACAGATTTTCAAATACATTTGGGGAAAAGGTTTTAGGACCACTGCAATCTATGATTTTTGTGTGTCTGTCTAATCTGAGCTAATCTTTTACCACAACCTCAACTATTTAAAAAATATATATTATACATTTAGTTTCAATTACAATTTACAATTTACAATTTAGGCATTTAGCAGACGCTCTTAATCCAGAGCGATTTACATTTAGAAAGAACAAAAGCATGGGAATACATCACATATATAAAAAGCATTTATCAGAGCATGTTTATTTTAACGATCAATCAAATTATTGTGTTCCGGCTTGGATCAATGGAACTAACATAGTATGGAGTGGTCCCCGGCCCACGGGCTGGGAATCACTGGTCCAGTGGTGATCCTGGTTGGTCTCTCGCTATCAGAAATAGTACAGCGTTTGGACTGGTTTCCAGTCACTCACTGGCCTGCTTGGCAGTAGATTGAGCTGTTGTTGGCGAGCTTGAGGGGAGTGTGCTGTGCCTGTGCTGTCTTCCAGTTAGTCTGAGATGGTCCAGCCACCATGTTGGCTTCCTGTGGCCTGGCAGAGGACCGCGTGGGCCACCCTGGCACCCTTCAACAAGGAGCCGCACTCCACCCTTATCAAAGCTCGCTCCATCCCACTGGTTCCGCCGTCGGGTACGGGGACCACCAGCGGTCCTGTTACAGTGGAGGATTTTACAGTGTAGATTGGGGTTCCAGTGTAGTTTAATTGAGTGTAGAATGAGAATCCCCAGTGTTAATTTAACTCAGAGATTGTATGGGTCCATTCAGTTACATTTGTACAGTTACAGACCCCTAAGGGTCCATTTCGACCGCCGGTGGTCCCTCGACCCGATGTTGAGAAACAGTGCTCTATTCAAGACTTGATTCGAGGTTGAGACCACAGTCTCAAAGCCACCCGCCGCTCCGAGCTCCACACATGCGCCCTGGCCTGTTTTCCCGGAAAAGCCTGCATTTGGTGAAAAAACAAACAAAAGAGATAAGAAAGACTCACTCTCTTGATAAGGCGAAAAAGCTCAGCCTCAGAGAGAGGCAGGGGTAGAAAATGCAAATGATTTTAAACCGAGACACTGGTTTTTCACAGTGTGTGCGGCCCCTCGCAGTTTCCTCCTTGTGACATGTTTGTGCTACTCTCGAAGCACATTCTGGAGATAAAGGACGAGCGGAGAGCGCGTGAGGAATTTGATTTGATGTGAAGAATGCAAAAGCAGAGAGCGGACGCGTGTGTGTTTTTGAAGGCAGGGGGGGCGGGGCTTATGTAGTTGATGATAAGAGTGAAACCTTCCCATGTTCCTCAAGTTGACACTGGTCATTTTAATTTGGCATTTACCCTTTTAAAGTAATTGAGGGATTATACACAAAAACTACAGTATTATGGATTCTTACAAGGCCGAAAAATCATTGTGTGAGGTCTTATTCAAAATACAAATCTATTTCTGCTTCAGTGTATGCCAATTTAGATAATTTTCATTTCAAATATGTGTGGAGTGGAGGCAGAGAGACGGCAAGTAGTTATGACTGAACTTGACTCAAATGTGAACCCAAATCCCACATTTTCTTCTACATGTTCATTTATATTTGATTTGCAGTATAGGCTACAGTCCGAAGCTCAGGGTTTGAATTACACTAGTAAATTATGTGGATCTGGGGATCCATATACATTTAGAAACAGTGTGGCTGTGTAGAATTGGCTCCAATGTGAATCTCGTCAGTCATCTTTAACAGCAGTTCTCAACCGTTTCTGATCCAGGCCCCACCTGAAGGAAGAGGGTGCCTGGACTTAAAGAGAACCACTTTGGTCTAATCTATGTTATGCCCAAAACACATCCATGATTAATTCAGAGATTAAAAACAACCGTTGGTTTCTAAGTGTATTTACGTACGCACATGTGCGTTTGCGCTATGCGCCTTGCTTAGTTACCGCAACCAGAAAACTCACTGGTTAACTAACAAAATTGGAACTACACGCCCCAATGCATTTGCACCCTGCACCATAGGTTGTCTAGATTATTTGTGAATGTCTCTCTCTGTATGATTTTATTCAAGATTAATATACTATATGTTGTTCAGTGTGTGTAGTGAAATGTTATTGTGACAGATGTCCAATATAAAACAAGGTATACTACACATTAGGTAATACAAGTTACAAGGGTCTAAGTCCAGTAAGTAAATTCAGTGTACAAAAACATGTAGAACATTAAAGTAACCTACATGTAGGGGTGCAGAACCAGCATCAATACACAGACATTGGTGTAGAGAACGACAATGATTATCTTTTGATCATTAGCACAACCGTGTTATTAAGCATCCATTTGGTTCTATTTGTACTCTTCGATATTACATTAACACTAAGGATTTTACTGTGTAATAAGCCCACGCTAGTATTGTGTGTACAAAAGAGGTCCATTTTGGTTATATCCATGACTCCATGCGCGTGTTTGCATGTGGCGGTTTTTCTAAGTGTATTTACGTAGGCCTACTATATGGGTGCACCTGTGCGTTTGAATGTGTTTGTGTCATGGTTGCGTAGGGGGGGTATGTTTGTATTTGAGTGTGAGAGTGTATACTTTGTCAGCCCGAGGACACTTTAGACGGAGTACACGCTGCTCGCTCTCTGGCGAGAACACACGTATGTGTTTGCGTGAAGACCAGCCTCGATGTGGGTGTGTGTTTGATAAACTGTGAGAGCGTGTGGGAGTGTTTGTCTATTCATCTGGGCGACAGCAGGAGAGGGAGAACAGAGTGAGGAGGTGGAATGGAGCTCTGTCCAGCCTCCATATCTCCAAGTCAATCTGCTCACAGTCACACAGGCCACTTTCCTTATGCCCCAATTTCTCTCTCTCTCTCTCTCTCTCTCTCTCAATTTGCGTGGAATTTGCATGTTCTCCCCATGTCTCCTAGGGTAGGTACCCTCACAAAAGTCTTCCACACGCTAAGTCCTACCAGGGAAATTCCCCCCTGTCAGGTGATAAGAAGCGGCATGCTCACTCCTCATGCATTGAGGAAGCATGAGCTCAGTTCAAGACTCTCCCCAGGTTGGCAGAGGGAGAGTAGATCCCAGATTACAGTTTAGGCAATTGGCACCGGGTGAATAATGGGTTACAAAATCGTGGGATTTTTTTAAAGTACTGATTAATTGAGTACTGAGTACAAAAGAGTTTATAACGAAAATAACAGATCTACAAAATATTTAAAATAGGGCTTAAAGGACAACTTTAGTTTTTTTCAACCAAGGTTCATGTTTTAGGTTGTTATTAGAGAAAGTATAAGATGAGTGTAATTTTTTTTCATTTGCTGCTTTCTTTTGTTTTAGCTATTTTTGACAGGGGGGCTGGGGCATTCGAGCATGGGGCTAAATATATATTCTTTTACAACATTTTATAGAGATTTTTTTTATTATTATTTACTATAGTCCTACTAGACCCCAAGAAATTACATCTGGCCACAAAAGATCACTGCATGTGAAGGGGGTGACAAACTGACCTGTTGAGCCATACAACACAGTATGGCAGCCCCCTATAGTACCCCCCTTCACATTCAGTAGATCCTGTGATCTTTCGTGGCCAGATGTAATTTCCTGGGGTTGTAGGACTATAGTAAATAATAAAAAAAAAATATCGCTATAAAATGTAAAAAAAAATACATATTTAGCCCCATGCTCCCCATGCTTTTGCCCTGTCAAAAATAGCTAAAATCACTAAAACGAAAGAAAGCAGCAAATTCTCTAATAACAACCTAAAACATGAACCTTGGTTGAAAAAAAACTAAAGTTGTCCTTTAAGTGGTTAATTACAGTATAAAAAATACAAACACATGCAAGTAAAGTTCAGATATTCAAAATAAATTATTTAACTGCAGTGCTCAAGTAAAAGTGCTTAATTACTGTCCACCATGCACTGGAGACAGACGGGTAGTGTGCATAGAAAGGGAGACTGGCTGAGAAGATTGACACAGAGATTGGACCGGAGTGAGAGTGAAATCAAATGTGGACTGGTGTGAGACAGACAGGCAGCGAGGCTTGAGAGCAGTGAGACAGGCAGAGACAGGAAACGAAGTGGACTGAATAATTTAATAAAGAGCAGAAATATTCAGAGAGACCGTGACAGGGTCGCGCAGAGAGAGAGAGAAAGAGAGAGAGAGAGAGAGGGAGAGAGAGAGAGAGAGACAGAGAGACAGAGACAGAGAGTCTAGATATGATGGAATGAAGATCATGTCATGATATGACTCAAACAGCATGTTTTGACATGATACTTCCTATTTTAGTGTCATAGAAATGGTCTATGATTGTTTTATTATCCAGCTGTCCTATTAGATGAGACGCTATTCCTTCAGTGTAATATACTCACACAGAGTGTAACATTTGACCTGCAAGGATCGGAGAAAAGGTCCTGCAGTAGCAAGATGATTTAGAGATATCTAGTGTCTGGGGCACAACTATTGGAAATTGGCTAAAAACAAACAAACAAACAGAGAGACATATTAATGGACCAACTGTTGACCTATTTAGAACAAACATAGATAGACCAATCATGGACTTCCGTTGCCGTCCAGCCAATCAGAGGCTTCACTGACTTGTTCTCTGGAACGACACGCTGACTTGTGATTCAGACTGCTGGAATTGATGACGTACAGCTGTGGGTCTGAATACGTGATTCCCGGGTCAGAGAGACAGAGAGAGAGAAAGACAGGGACCATGACAATGCAATATCACTTGAATGGTCTTTTATCTCTAGTGCTATCAGTAAACAGAGAGTTAACGTTTTTGAGATGATGGCTTCTTTGTTATAGTGTGCACCGAGTGCCAGTTCACATCTTTTTAGTATTTATTTCTCAAATATGGTATCTTTGCTCCTCCACTGTGTACATTTTAACACACACGCAAATGCGCACGCACGCACGCACGTGCGCGCGCACACTCATCATTACATTTGCATTCTAAAGCACAACGTCCTAAGCAAGCATTTGGCCCAACACCAACAATGATTTATGCTTATGTGACAAAGTGTCATGTGCTTGTGTCAACAGTGATGTGTCAAACAAGTTTCATTTTAAAATAGCTGAACATGTTGCAGAAGCATCCAGTGCATTGTACAACTGACTGACCTTATGCAGGTGATAATTTGTGATAAGTGTCAGAGTTTGGAAGCGCTCGCTTTCAGCTAATTCAAAACAGGTTGTACGCATGACCGTTGAGTGATATATCCAAACTCCAACACTTCGAAAAAATAATCACCTGCAAGGAATTTCTTGACAGAAAGTGCTCAGACATTTTTAGATATAAAGAGGATTATTCAAGCTTTTCGTACAGTTGGTGAGTTTGATGTCATTTAATACAATCAGATAGGACTTTTCTGTTTGGATGTATGGGCTGTCAATGGCAAACTGCGGCTAGTTGCCACCCTGCCATTAACTTTATGGAAAGATGGCTGCGGTCTGCATAAGGTCAACTACGCCAGTGGTGCATGTCTTTCGCAGGATGAGCATTAACCTAATAACTTAATAACTAATTAACTAATAAAACATTTCTAGTTATTTTAACCGAACGGCCGAAAGTGTGGTTAAAAGTGCGGTTGCGGTATCTACGATTCGGTAGTGCTAAGGAAAAAACAGAGCTTTCAGATGGTTTCATTTGGTATGTGGTTGATTTAAGCAATATTACACGAGAGGGTGTGCCATCATTAATGGCACGCCTACGTTGCTGCAGCAACGAGCCGATAGGCGAGCTCCGTAGGCAGCGCAGAAGATGCAGCCACTACAACAGAAAATGTCCCATGTAAACACCTAGCTTAGCTATAGCAACTGCTTGCGGGGACTGCCCAGCACAGCTGTTTTTGAGTGGTGCAACCACTCCCTTACGGAGCTATGTGTGTGGGTGGGTGGCTGGGTGCATGGCTGGGTGGGTGCGTCTGAGCACGAAAACAGCATAGTTGTTTTTCACCACCTGTGCGCAACCTAACACACACACAAACACACACGCATATATTAACTGTATATATGGTGATTTTGGGTGTGCCAGTACAGTGACAGTACAGCACAGTACTGTAGAGGGTACAGTAGAGGGACCCCCACACGGTAACTGTCATTTCTCAACCGTTTTGGACGCGGGGCGGCTCGCCGGAATCGGGCCGGCACCCATGGGTGCGTTCCTGTGGGCCTGGAACTTCTGCCCCCCTCCCCCGCATACATGAAGTCTACCTGTGAGGAGATTTCAAAAGTGCCAATGATTGTCGTCCAGTGCAGCCAGTCAAGATTCTGCTTGTTGGAATCCAGCACATAAAAAAACAAACAAACAAAAAAATATATGAAAAGTCCCCAAATCTCCAAGTTGTTAGCCCAATCTCATTGACAATGTCCATTGTCCACACTCATGGACTCCATGACTTGGGTGTTCGTTCCCCACGACTTCAGGACACATAAACCTTTTGAACCCTTGGACACTTCCTGTAAATCCGCATTGCTGCACTCTGACTTTGCTGGAAGTATAACTCGCAATAAACCGCAACTTGTACCATTGTGACGTTAAAACCAGGGATGACAGGGGAAGCCGGAAACATAATAAAAACAAACAAAACATGGACGGAGCTAACAACTAGAAGTTTAAATTCCAGTAAACACAGCTCATTGGTGATTCATAGCCAGCAGCACTGTGTCTGTGTTCGGCCTATGATGGAATGATGACGATTTCCATGTAGTGTTTGTGTGAACAAACACAGACATGCAACACTGTGGATTCCCACAGCTGCTTTATTTGAGAGGCTAGCAGAACAATATCAGAAAACAAATGTCATCCAAACACAGACGTCATACACCTCTTCAAGAGGGTATTGTTTTTGTTAAAATAAGTGTTCTATTTGTGTTAGCCTACAGTGCATGTCCATATGGTAGGTTCGATTGTCGTATAATTATACCAATCGTTCCATGTTGGCAAATATGCCCACCACGATGGCGGGTTTCATCAAGGTCAGGTGATGGATGTTAATACGTGTGTATTTGGCGAACCTGTCATGGATATGTGGTGTTGCACCCCGTAGACATATAAGGCTAGATGGCTCAAGGCAGAGTCTCTGACGTAGTTCACCCGGTGGCCATCTTGCTGAGGTGCTACAGTACAGTAGTTCTGTCGCGAGACATGGCCAAATCATTTCCGGGGGTCCCCAGCCAAAAACGTTGAGAACCCCTGATCTATAGCCTTTCTTATATCTATCTATGTTGCACCCCATCCTGTAGTCCTGTAGACTCTTCCCCCTCCTAGCCCCCATACGATGGAATAAACTCCCCATTGCATTCAGAACTGCAGACTCACGCTCAACTTTCCAAAGTCTGAAAGATCATTCTTCAGGCAATCAGATTCCACCTCACCCCCTAGCATGTTTCACTCCTTGCATGCCTTCTTGTCACCTTTGTTCGAGAGATGCCGGTTCAATAAAGAGAGATCAAGTTGAAGCAAAATAAATGTATTGAAATAATTAAGTATATGTAGCACTGACCAAAACGTTTGCTACTTTTTGCACCCCTCATTTTGAGCACAGATCACTTCAATAGCATGTTAAAATAAAATAAATACAATTTTCTTAGTCTCTAAGCCTTAGAGACTAAGAAATTTGTATTTATTTTAGCATGCCAAAGTTTGTGCTATTGCCATTGAGAATGCATTGGGTGTTTAAGTTAAATAACTCAGAAACTACAAATCATTTCAAAGTAAAAAGTTCCAGCATGTGTCTCCACAGTAAGCTGAATTATAAAATGTGTGAATGGAGTTTCTAGGTGAAAGTGATTTTTTGACGTGCCAATATCTGCCATTGAGCCCCCATTGTGAATTTCTCAAATTTGAAAGCACTATATTTCTAAAACTATGAAACATTTAAAAGATTTCTTTTCAGGCAAACATGTCCACCGTAAGATGAACCTAAATAGGTTTGAATGGGGTTTCTAGGTGTAAGTATGTAGGACTAGTAGCATGCCAAAGT